>NC_140179.1:89299649-89697149 GCF_963971535.1 Notolepis coatsorum | reverse complement strand
TCTCTCTCAATAAACAACAACTCCAACCTCACCTCCGCTCAACTTACTCCTGACTAACATAGTGGCTTTGTAGTGTGTGGGTCTGGGCATGTGCACGTGAGATGTGGGTGAACTAATGATGTGCAGGTGTGTTCTATCTGTACTAATCAGCTACCTAATTGTCTCTACTCCTTCCGTGGCAATAATATCTCCCAACCTTCACATATCCATGAGAGGGATGGTGAGATCTTTTATCTTTTTATCTTCCGCTGCTGTGTCTCCAGGATGTGTGTCAGTCACCACTGCTTTGATGCAGTCCCTGGTTTTCAGAGATTGATGCTCCTTCACCAGACACTAGCTGTTTCCATCCTCACTGCACTGCCGTTTCGATGTTGACGTCCATCATTGCATAGCTACTGAATTTGGCATCATGCCTTAAATTCACATAAACATATTTGTAATTAAAGTATTGTTGCGGTTGTTAGTCATCTGGGACTAGTTGAGCATTTGCTCATGCTGGCCTAGTACTCAGGATCATTGGGACATGCAAGCTTTCTCACAGGTCACAGCTAAATGTCCCTATCCACTCCTTGAACATTCAGGACCAGGGACAGCTCCACCAACAAAGTGTTGAACCTGCAGGACCAGGGACAGCTCCACTCTGTGTTGAACCTGCAGGACCAGGGACAGCTCCACCAACACAGTTGAACTTTCAGGACCAGGGACAGCTCCGCCAACACAGTGTTGAACCTTCAGGACCACAGCCAGCCCACTGAGCAAAAGAGCGGAGGGAAGAGAAAGGTGCAGTACAGTCTTTTCAATACAGAGGTTCAGTATTCTTAACTTTTTGTTGGTTGAGTAGGCATTTTTGGGTATCGATTCTGTAATCTTACTATATTATCTACTGAGTATGCTTATCATGGTTACTAGCAGTATACTTTACTCCCAAAAATTACAATAAAAGGTGTGACAAAAATGAACACTCCTGCTCCTCCTGCTCCTCCTCCTCCTCCTGCTCTTCCTCCTCCTCCTCCACTGGACCCTGTAGCGCCAACACCCCTCCTCTGATCCACACTCCTCCTCCACATTATGCAACTTTTTTTCAAGAAATCATCCCTGACATTAATCATCCCAATCGCCCCAAGAGGGGTTTCCCAGATGCCACAGATAAATATAGTTTTAGTTTGTAACGACAATATGAGAGCTATAGACAACAAGCCTACATGTTACATCATCATAATAAGCTCCACCCCTCTGGGAGGAATAGAGTTACTGCTTCTCTCATGTCAAACCAAGATGTTTGATAAAAGACCAGTGTTCTATGATGACAGCAGTGTTAATTTAGTCAATGAAAGTTTTGATTAAATATGGTCGTCAACTAAGCTTTTTCCACTGACGAAAACGAGAGGAGACGTCACGAAATTATTCATGCAATGTCGTTTACTAAAAACGACGACACAAAATGTAGTTTGCTAAATCAAATCTTGCTAAGCGTTTATTCAATTTCAACGTCAACACTGTTTACTTGCTACTTGCTAGCTAACAGGAACTCATTTGCAGACAGGAAAGTAATGTAGTAAATTCCTACAGAATCCTACAATAATCTAAGGTTATTGTAGTACAGTACAATGAGATTGCTTATCTGGAAGGAGGAGAAAGGGATCATATTGATAGAATTGTTGGTCTCTTCATCTGACTTAAAGCAGATAAAGAAATAAACGTGTAGCCAGACAAAACCATGAACTATAGTTCAACTCAGCATTTATTTGAGCCAGAGGCCAAGGTGAATAAGAAGTTTGCCCTTTGCATACAAAAGATTATCAGAAAACATCAACATGGCTGCCTGTGTACAGAAATCACAATAAGGTTTGCATTCTCAAACCCCAATATGTACAGAAACAGTCACTTGGTTAACATAATTTGAACATAGAGAATTTACTGTAAGCCCTTTTTTGTATGTAAGTAAGCCTGGTTTCTAAGCTAAGTTTACATTACATTCTAACCAAACAACAGGGTGTGTCTATTTCGGCTTACTTACATACAACAGCACAGCAGCAGTCTCTCGATGGTGGGGAGCGGGGAGCACGCAGATCGGGGTTGGGATCTGGGCTCCAGTCTAACATTTTGTCGCCCCTTATATCTTATAATTTCTAGCCAATAATAGCACATTTTACTAATATGGTCCTCCAATCCGGCTGGTGCTTCTGGAAGGGCGGTCCGCCCTTCCCCCTGGTTTCCTCTGGGGGGGGCTGGTTGCCCCCCCCTCCTCGATTTCCTGTGTGGGTCTTGTCCCACGGGTGGGGGCTGGTGTGATGTCATCTGGTGGGGTGGTGTGTATTACCCCCTCCTTTGGGTCATAGCTTGGGAACCGAAGGGCCTACCTATTACCATACAGTACTAACCAGAATTCTATAACAAGAGTGTAATAACCCTTCAAACTTTTTACCAACTGTATTTCCTGTATATATGAATTTACCCATTTCTAATATTATGGTTTACTCTTTTGATAATAAACAGTTGATTAATAGATAAACAAGTCTAAACTGGTCTGCCCTGTGGGCAACCCAGCTGTCTTTGATCAGCATTTACATACAGTCAGTTTGAAAAGGTGTAGTGGGGGGTTGAGAATGGCTCTCCACTGGCAGTTGAGCCTGATTTAGCCACTGAGTCTCTCTCTGCTATAGAAAGATACATCTGGCTTTTGATGTGGTCTTCTAATTTATTCACACATATTAATTATGAAATTCAACGTCAATTCTACCACATTTCCCCACTTTGACAATTCTTATTGTCACCTACGGTATATTGACTTGATTTTCTATACATACTAACCATACATTTTAATAATAAAAATCATTTTTTTTCAAAATTAAAAATCCTTTTTCAAATTTCTCCATTTTTTCTTTTTCCATTTTTCTTTGGTACATATCATCAATTAGCTTTTTCCTTCTTGAGGCTCATTAGCCAAAGGCCTACTTTTTAACCAACAACTTTTGGGTTTGTTGAAAACAATAAAACAATTTAATCTAATCATTATACCTTTAAATAAAACACAATTTTTAAAAACCAATTTTTCTTAAGTTACAGCACTTTTGATTCCACATTCTTTCATAAGATCTGGGGGAGATACAAAAATTAGTATTCATTTTTACATACTTTTTACTTTTTTCTCCTGTTAATTCCTTTTCCAAGACAGCACAATCACATTTGCATAATCAAAATCAGTTGGTCTTCTCACCTATCCACCCCCCTTTATGAACATATCATGGACATAATACCTACCACCTCGTCGCCGCATCAGTCGGGCAGGGAAGGCGGAGCATCACTCAAGGAATTTTTTTTTTCACCACCTCACTTTGGCCATAATCTACGCCTAATATTCTACCTATGTGAATGTGTTTAGTACCCCTGCGTTGTGTCATAACCTATATCAGTTGCTACCGTTCAGTTACCTCCCGTTCAACATACTAATCAAACACCACATCCCACAGAGGCCCTCGCTCATCTTTCTTGCATAGTCTCTGACCGTCTTTGCCTCCCCCTTCACCCCGTTTGTAGGCCTGTGATCTCGTCACATTCTGACCCCTGACTGTATGTCCTTGGATCTACAGACGACTCTGCCAGTCTGGCGGTTTTTCCCAAACCTTTGGCCGCTGCTCTCGGGGCTATGTTGAAGGAGGGGCCAGCGTCCACAAGCGACCTCTTTCCACAATCCAACAATCTCCCACAGGAAATGACTGAACGGGTTCACACCATTGTGTCGTAATCTAATGAAATGTATTCCTACACCTCCTCCATGATTCCTCTACCTGTGATGGTCCGTCTTCCCCCCTCCACTGAAATCTGCGAGGGAATACACAAAACAAATTTCTTTTCACATAACATGTCAAATATTTTCAAGAGAAACCAAATGGTAATCATATGCAAACGTGATGGGGCCACTTAGCTTTTGTTGACACACTGTTGACGTTCTGACGCCACTTCCTTCAGCCTCCACGCTTTCTCCACTCACCCAGACCATAACAGATGAGAAATAAGAAACAAAAGGCAAATAATCAAAAAAACATCCCAACAGACCTCACATGTGAAATTAAATTACCATTCATACCCAAAACCATAAAATCAACAAACTCCAAACTTAGACCACCTCAATGGTTATTTAGAAAGAAAAGAAAAGAAATTTAAAACCTTACATCTAAACCTCATCACACCTGTCATTGTGATTTTGACACCTCTCAAGCCAGCACAGTCACCCCGACAGGTTCCATTCAAACCCATTCAGGCCACACACGGTTCCATTCAAACCCATTCAGGCCACACACTCAAAAATTAAAATAAACACACGTATTGAGTGACCACCCATTCTAAAAGAAACAATACCAAATGAAAGCAATAAAATAAAACTCCTATACCTAAGTGAATAAAATCACTCTAATTCTTATTGCTCTGCAAATGACTATGTGTATCTTTAATTCTAACCTGTCCTCCTACGTGTAAAAATATATCACTCGCTCACACCACAGTTTCAATCACCCACTGAAATTAACACATCCTGACACGCACTCACACGCCACTCAATTCATTCACAGTTACACTGATCATTCGAACCTAAACAAATACTTTCAAACTCTAATTCATTCACAGTCCCATTGATCATTTGAACCTATGAACCTAAACAAATACTTTCAAACTCTCTCTCATACAACTCGTTAATCAACCACAGACCAACAATGGTGTTATGGTTTGTAACCGACCCCAATCGCACAACACAAGACAGGTATGGTGGTTTGCCAAGAAACAGATGTTTATTGTGAACAGGGAAAAAGGGCACTGTCCCTTTAAGGGAGAAAACACAAAACACTGGAATAACACAAGAGGGGAAGGTAAAGTGCCTTTAAGAGGTGGGCAGGTAAGGGAACACTATGGGAAGGTAAAGGGAACGCCTAAGGGAAGGTTAAGGGAACGCCTTGGGAAGGTTAAGGGAACGCCTTGGGAAGGTTAAGGGAACGCCTTGGGACAGAGGACTAGGGACTAGGAGAGCTAGGGATAGAGGACTAGGGACTAGGAGAACTAGGGAAAGAGGGACAGGTACTGGGGAAAGATAGGGAACAGGTTCTGGGGAACAGAGGGCCAGGTTCTGGTGACAGAGGGAACAGAGGCCCGCGGAGGCGGGCTGGGGACAGGGAGGAACTGGGGACTGGTGGGAAAACATCTGGGCCGCTCTGCAGAACAGAGGAGAGGGTTAATATTCAAAGGGAAAAAACAGAGCAGATGCAGAACAGTCCAAATAACAAAGTAACAAAGTAAATACTATCTTCGTGTGAACAAACACACAGTGGGAGATGGAATGTCCAAAATAATATCCACGAGAGAACAAAACAGAGTGGGAGATGAAATGTCCAAACTAATAACAAAGTGAGAACTAAAGGAGGCAAACGCTGGGTGAGTGACATCACAATCAAAACTCACCCAGGCGTATGCGTAATGGTACAGGAACAGCAGCGGGACGAGGGCAAGAGCACTACGCTGAGTGAGTGACATCACAATCAAAACTCACCCAGGCGTATGCGTAAAGGTAACAGGGACAGCAGCGGGAACGGGGGCTAGGGCACTACGCTGAGTGAGTGACATCACAATCAAAACTCACCCAGGCGTATGCGTAAAGGTAACAGGGACAGCAGCGGGAACGGGGGCTAGGGCACTACGCTGAGTGAGTGACATCACAATCAAAACTCACCCAGGCGTATGCGTAAAGGTAACAGGGACAGCAGCGGGAACGGGGGCTAGGGCACTACGCTGAGTGAGTGACATCACAATCAAAACTCACCCAGGCGTATGCGTAAAGGTAACAGGGACAGCAGCGGGAACGGGGGCTAGGGCACTACGCTGAGTGAGTGACATCACAATCAAAACTCACCCAGGCGTATGCGTAAAGGTAACAGGGACAGCAGCGGGGCGAGGGCAAACGCCACTGGGTGGCTGGCTGTCCGAGCCGAGGAACAGAGTGCTGGAACAGTGGCGGTGGCGAGGATGTCGTCCACCGGGTAGCCGCTGTCGGAGCCGAGGAACAGGGTGCTGGAACAGCGGCGGTGGCGAGGATGTCGTCCACCGGGTAGCCGCTGTCGGAGCCGAGGAACAGGGTGCTGGAACAGCGGCGGTGGCGAGGATGTCGTCCACCGGGTAGCCGCTGTCGGAGCCGAGGAACAGGGTGCTGGAACAGCGGCGGTGGCGAGGATGTCGTCCACCGGGTAGCCGCTGTCGGAGCCGAGGAACAGAGTGCGCGCCACACCTTGGTGTGCGCGTCGGAACAGTGGCGGTGGCGAGGGCGTCGTCCACCGGGTAGCCGCTGTCGGGGCCGAGGAACAGAGTGCGCGCCACACCTTGGTGTGCGCGTCGGAACAGTGGCGGTGGCGAGGGCGTCGTCCACCGGGTAGCCACTGTCGGAGCCGAGGAACAGAGTGGCGCGCCACACCTTGGTGTGCGCGTCGGAACAGAGAGACGCCTCGGGGTGCGTCTGCGAGGAGGAGTGTGCCAAGCACGAAGGTCTGGAAGATGCGCGTCGGCGCGCTGAGGTCTGGAGAGCGTGCCAAGCTCGAAGGTCTGGAAGATGCGCGTCTGTGCGCTGGTACGGAGGAGCGTGCCAAGCTCGAAGGTCTGGAAGATGCGCGTCAGTGCGCTGGTACGGAGGAGCGTGCCAAGCTCGAAGGTCTGGAAGATGCGCGTCTGTGCGCTGGTACGGAGGAGCGTGCCAAGCTCGAAGGTCTGAAGTGGAACACTGGAATACCTCCCGTAGAGGATTAGAGAGCGCAGTACAGTGTCTCCCTCCAGGCAAACGGCGGCAGGTGGCGAAGGCTTGAGCGCATCTGGCGCGCTGGTCTGGAGTGGAACACTGGAATACCTCCCGTAGAGAATTAGAGAGCGCAGTACAATGTCTCCCTCCAGGCAAACGGCGACAGGTGGTCAAAGCCCTTGAAGATGCGCGTTGCGCGCTGGTGACTGGAGAGCGTGCCAAGCCCGAGGGTCCGGGAGATGCGCGTTGGTCTAGATGTGCGTCAGGACGAACAGCTGCGCTGGGGTCTGCAGTGGAGCGCTGGGGTGCCTCCCGTGGAAGTTACAGAGAGCGCAGAACAGTCTCCTCCACAGGCTACGGCGACAGCAGACGAAGGCTGGAGCAAACATCTCAAGGCTGGAGAGATCCATCTTACAGCATTGGTAGACCAGAGGATCTCCCGAAAAAGTCTAGATGTTAGAGAATATGACTCAGCATGAATACAACACGACCCCACGCCAAAACGAGGGGAAGCGCCCTGGTATTTAAAGCCCACAGGGGGACTAATTAGCCTGCCATCACAGGTGCGAGAGATAATAGAATAACAAACAGGTGTGGCCACTAAGGGTAAGGAACGAGAGGGTGGGGGCTAGAGAGAGTGAGTAGGGAATTCCTAACAGTAGGCTTAAAGAAGACAGAGAAAAGGTAGTGAGCAGCGGGCAAAACCTCACAGTACCCCCCCCTCAACGGGAGCCACCCGGCGACCCAAAACAAATACAGACAGAGTGGCAGGGGGCAAAACAAGAGGTACTGGCCAAGCCAGCAGGGGAAGCCACCACAAGAGTGGGGCTAGCAAAAGAAACAGGGTCGCCGAGGGGTAACTAGGGTAGCAGAGGGGCAACTGGTCTAGAGGAACTGGGTCTAGAGAACTAGTCTAGCGAACTGGGCAAGAGAACTGGTCTAGAGAACTGGTTTAGGGAACTGGTCTAGAGAACTGGTCTAGAGGAACTGGTCTAGAGGAACTGGGTCTAGAGAACTGGTCTAGAGCACTGGTCTAGAGAACTGGTCTAGAGGAACTGAGGGGCAAGCAGGGTAGCTAAGGGGTAACCATGGAAGCACCGGGAAAGGGCTAGCAGAGGGAAGGTTAGCTGCCAGGGCACTGATAGCTACAGGGCCTATGCTAGCTGTACTGCTACATCAACATAGAGGCTGCGCTAGCTGCCGGAGCTAGGCTGGCAGACAGGGCTGGACCAGCATGAGAGCACAAGCTAGCTGGAAGGACAGTCCTAGCTGTGTGAGAAACTACACAAAAAAGTGGAGGCCATGCAGAGGGACCGGGTTAGCTGCTTGGGCCTGGCTAGCTACAGGGCCTATGCCAGCTGCAAGGCTGCATTAACATAGAGGCTGTGCTAACAGCCGGGGCCAAGCTAGCAGACCGGGGCCAAGCAGAGGGAAACTGGGTTAGCTGCCAGGGCATGGCTAGCTACAGGGGGGTCAAACAGGGCAAAACGGGAAGCAAACAGGGGAGCTAACCGGGGAGACTAACAAGCTAAACAGGGGAGTAACAGGCTAACAAGGGAGCTAAACAGGACTAACAGGGAAGCTAAACTGGGCAAACAGGGAAGCTAACAGGGCTAACAGGGGAGCTAGAGGGAACAAGAAAAAAAAAAGGCAAACTCAACATACACCGTCTGTGCTGGCTGGGGTCGTCGATTTGGTGGGGTCGTACTGTTATGGTTTGTAACCGACCCCAATCGCACAACACAAGACAGGTATGGTGGTTTGCCAAGAAACAGATATTTATTGTGAACAGGGAAAAAGGGCACTGTCCCTTTAAGGGAGAAAACACAAAACACTGGAATAACACAAGAGGGGAAGGTAAAGTGCCTTTAAGAGGTGGGCAGGTAAGGGAACACTATGGGAAGGTAAAGGGAACGCCTAAGGGAAGGTTAAGGGAACGCCTTGGGAAGGTTAAGGGAACGCCTTGGGAAGGTTAAGGGAACGCCTTGGGACAGAGGACTAGGGACTAGGAGAGCTAGGGATAGAGGACTAGGGACTAGGAGAACTAGGGAAAGAGGGACAGGTACTGGGGAAAGATAGGGAACAGGTTCTGGGGAACAGAGGGCCAGGTTCTGGTGACAGAGGGAACAGAGGCCCGCGGAGGCGGGCTGGGGACAGGGAGGAACTGGGGACTGGTGGGAAAACATCTGGGCCGCTCTGCAGAACAGAGGAGAGGGTTAATATTCAAAGGGAAAAAACAGAGCAGATGCAGAACAGTCCAAATAACAAAGTAACAAAGTAAATACTATCTTCGTGTGAACAAACACACAGTGGGAGATGGAATGTCCAAAATAATATCCACGAGAGAACAAAACAGAGTGGGAGATGAAATGTCCAAACTAATAACAAAGTGAGAACTAAAGGAGGCAAACGCTGGGTGAGTGACATCACAATCAAAACTCACCCAGGCGTATGCGTAATGGTACAGGAACAGCAGCGGGACGAGGGCAAGAGCACTACGCTGAGTGAGTGACATCACAATCAAAACTCACCCAGGCGTATGCGTAAAGGTAACAGGGACAGCAGCGGGAACGGGGGCTAGGGCACTACGCTGAGTGAGTGACATCACAATCAAAACTCACCCAGGCGTATGCGTAAAGGTAACAGGGACAGCAGCGGGAACGGGGGCTAGGGCACTACGCTGAGTGAGTGACATCACAATCAAAACTCACCCAGGCGTATGCGTAAAGGTAACAGGGACAGCAGCGGGAACGGGGGCTAGGGCACTACGCTGAGTGAGTGACATCACAATCAAAACTCACCCAGGCGTATGCGTAAAGGTAACAGGGACAGCAGCGGGAACGGGGGCTAGGGCACTACGCTGAGTGAGTGACATCACAATCAAAACTCACCCAGGCGTATGCGTAAAGGTAACAGGGACAGCAGCGGGGCGAGGGCAAACGCCACCGGGTGGCTGGCTGTCCGAGCCGAGGAACAGAGTGCTGGAACAGTGGCGGTGGCGAGGATGTCGTCCACCGGGTAGCCGCTGTCGGAGCCGAGGAACAGGGTGCTGGAACAGCGGCGGTGGCGAGGATGTCGTCCACCGGGTAGCCGCTGTCGGAGCCGAGGAACAGGGTGCTGGAACAGCGGCGGTGGCGAGGATGTCGTCCACCGGGTAGCCGCTGTCGGAGCCGAGGAACAGAGTGCGCGCCACACCTTGGTGTGCGCGTCGGAACAGTGGCGGTGGCGAGGGCGTCGTCCACCGGGTAGCCGCTGTCGGGGCCGAGGAACAGAGTGCGCGCCACACCTTGGTGTGCGCGTCGGAACAGTGGCGGTGGCGAGGGCGTCGTCCACCGGGTAGCCACTGTCGGAGCCGAGGAACAGAGTGGCGCGCCACACCTTGGTGTGCGCGTCGGAACAGAGAGACGCCTCGGGGTGCGTCTGCGAGGAGGAGTGTGCCAAGCACGAAGGTCTGGAAGATGCGCGTCGGCGCGCTGAGGTCTGGAGAGCGTGCCAAGCTCGAAGGTCTGGAAGATGTGCGTCTGTGCGCTGGTACGGAGGAGCGTGCCAAGCTCGAAGGTCTGGAAGATGCGCGTCAGTGCGCTGGTACGGAGGAGCGTGCCAAGCTCGAAGGTCTGGAAGATGCGCGTCTGTGCGCTGGTACGGAGGAGCGTGCCAAGCTCGAAGGTCTGAAGTGGAACACTGGAATACCTCCCGTAGAGGATTAGAGAGCGCAGTACAGTGTCTCCCTCCAGGCAAACGGCGGCAGGTGGCGAAGGCTTGAGCGCATCTGGCGCGCTGGTCTGGAGTGGAACACTGGAATACCTCCCGTAGAGAATTAGAGAGCGCAGTACAATGTCTCCCTCCAGGCAAACGGCGACAGGTGGTCAAAGCCCTTGAAGATGCGCGTTGCGCGCTGGTGACTGGAGAGCGTGCCAAGCCCGAGGGTCCGGGAGATGCGCGTTGGTCTAGATGTGCGTCAGGACGAACAGCTGCGCTGGGGTCTGCAGTGGAGCGCTGGGGTGCCTCCCGTGGAAGTTACAGAGAGCGCAGAACAGTCTCCTCCACAGGCTACGGCGACAGCAGACGAAGGCTGGAGCAAACATCTCAAGGCTGGAGAGATCCATCTTACAGCATTGGTAGACCAGAGGATCTCCCGAAAAAGTCTAGATGTTAGAGAATATGACTCAGCATGAATACAACACGACCCCACGCCAAAACGAGGGGAAGCGCCCTGGTATTTAAAGCCCACAGGGGGACTAATTAGCCTGCCATCACAGGTGCGAGAGATAATAGAATAACAAACAGGTGTGGCCACTAAGGGTAAGGAACGAGAGGGTGGGGGCTAGAGAGAGTGAGTAGGGAATTCCTAACAGTAGGCTTAAAGAAAACAGAGAAAAGGTAGTGAGCAGCGGGCAAAACCTCACAAATGGGTTAGTTTTGTTCCTCCCTCTTCTGCTCTCTCATCAGGCTACACTCATTTCCGGCTAATACAATCCACACTTATTTTCTACACTCCTACCTACTGCCAGAAAGAGTCTAGGAACTCTCCCTCAACGACAGAACCTCAAAGCATTCCTAGTACCTTGAGAGTCTACCGCTATTCCCCCTAACCAAAAAGCTAGCCCTCCAAAAGTCATAACCCCATTGAACGACTACCTCCCTGATTGTCTCACTCACTCACCCAGCTGTGTTCTGTATTAGCACGCTTCCTGTCACACCTTCCATGTCCCTTGTTGTAAAAAACAACTGTCAACTGTTATCTCACTTTCTGCAATCTTCACCTCTGACCTCTACTTCCCCTGCATCTCTCTGATTAGCTCCGCTCCGTCTTCCTGTCGTATAACCGCCCCTGTAACAGCTGTAACAAATGTTCTCTCCTATCTTCACCTCTCTCCTGTTGCGTCTAATCTTACCAGGCCTGCTTCGTCATCCTGTCATAAAAAACAACAGTCATTGTAACAGCTGTACATCTCGACCCCCCTCGGGCCTTGTGACCTGTTTAAAAAGGATTCCTACCCCCCTGGGCAATATAACCCTTCTCCACTTTTGTCCCTTTTGCTACTGGCACCTGGTGCAAGCTCCTCACACGCCCCTTGTCTATATGCAGGCCCCCCTGCGGCCCTGTTGGCCCCCGGGCCTACAAAGCCCCATTATTTCCTGTAATCAACAAAGGGTTAATCATTGCACACAAATCATCTATAATAATTTCAAATGAATAAAACACACATTCCTACTGCCTCCAGGGGAGGCTAAATCCCTTCCCCCCAGAGGTTAGGTAGCACATATTTGCAATTTCACCTAGTATTATCTCAACAATGGCCTCAAAGCTATAACAAGTATCAATATCTGACATTTTAACATCAATGCATTCTATACAAGTATCTTAATTCAAGCTACATAAAACACAACATCATTATTCCAAGCTTACAATTGTACACGTTACACAAATTTAAAAAACTGGAAATGGCCATCAACTCTAATTATTATACATGTAAGCATGTTTCATTTCAACATAACATTATAGTGGTTAGTCCTAAATGTGCACCAAGCCTCAATTGTTGTAAACAGGTTTAGGAATGTTCCTATATACAAACGTGACAAATGATTCTACTGTATCTTACTTTTGTATGTATTTAGCTGTACTATTTTTAATCAATCAACTACTCCTCCCCCCTTGGATAAAAATATTCCTGTGTCAAATGTGCGTATGTAAACCAACCACCAACAATGTTACATTTCTTAGCTCGTGCACTTGTATCAAATCGCCAATGCACTAATAAAACTGCTTTCTCACACAGACAACAAGCCACCACCAACAAATTATAATCTCCCATAAGTCTGAGACCTGTGTCCACATAATAACAGTGTACTATAGATTTACCTCATACAAACATCTTAAAATAATCAAATCACATTTGTACATCCTCTCAACCACCACTCACTAGAAAGCACATTATTTATCAGTTAAGTTCCCATCATGCTAAGTCTCATAACTGTAAACAGAATATTCTGGGAACGCCTAGCCCTGTATACAGGTGACATGTGATTATAATGTAGATGTATTAATCAGAATATGACGCAAGCGATATGCCTCTCCCCTTGGACAAGACTCCCCCTGTGTAACATATTTATTGCCCATTTATTTCAAGTACAATGTGTATCTGGTTTATGAATCCCAGTGTAAGTTAAGGGCATGTATTTTAAATCATCCCACCACATGCTACACCTATATAATTTGTAGTAATACCACCAAAACCCACCCCCAGAACATTGTTTACAACCCACAGAATGCACAATATACAAACACAACCATTTTACAAAATGCAGAATATTCACTAGAATGCACAATATACAAACACAACCATTTTACATAATGCAGAGTATACCCTTACCCGTTATTCCTGTCCCCTGAGCGAATTACCACGAATGCATTGATCCACGTTGTACCGCGCATGCGCAGTAGCCAACGGCGCACACCGGACGATGTATTTACGGCAAAGCACAATTAATATCATAAACGCCTTGTTCCAACACAACACACTGCCACGACATCCACCGCGTTCTCTAACTCTTCCCAAACATCATTCTCAAAACTCGAAACGTAACATATGTCGCTCGCCAACTCCACAAAACAACCGCACGCAAGCTAACTAGCCTAGCCAGCCCCAGCGCGAGGTTCCATGCGTCCCCGGAAGCCCCAAGTTATGCCACGTTCGAGATCCGTACATTCATATACTCCGCTCAGTACCAATCCAACCATAAACAATTCACACATGCTTAAAATAACAAACTACTTTAAAAAGAAAATAATTTTTAAAACATTCACACCATCCAACGCCGCACACACAGTCCAACACGAATCATCTCTCCTACCCTTCTCTCCGCCTGGCTCCGTAGTACCGTGAACGTTACACACTCTCCATTCAACACCATGACGTCATCAAGCAGCGACTTCTTAATATCGTACACAATCGTTACTGCATCAATAATAACCCTCAAAACGGCCACAATCTCTCCAACCTACGCCTCGATTCGCTTCTTACCTGCAATCGCCGCCACAGTGTTTAATCAATTCTCTCATAACGCCGTCGTAACGTCCCTAGTTTCACCGCGGACCTTTCCACAGAGCTAAGCTAGTTAGCCCCAATCACCAATATGACTCGCCCCAGACCCATGTTCGTTGGTCATTAAAATATCATAACAATACAACAATAAGCTCCTATGTTTCGTCAATCATTCCTAACCATAGCCACTGTTCACACATTCAATCATTAGCTTCGTAATCGAATTCCCACTAAGTACTTAATCATTATCACAGCGCACGCAATCAATTAACACGCCGGTTATGCTCAAGATCAAAAAGGACCTCCAGATCCGTTCGATATTATGCCCTAAAGTCGAACATACATCTTCATTTAATTCGGCCGATAGTTTCCCGCAGACACATGTCCCGACTACCCATGCTCAGCCAGCAAACCATTCTATTGAAGCCTCTTGAGCACGCCAGCCCCGTTTATATTAATTATTACGTGATAATCCTGTAATCGCACAACGGTCCCTGATTTATGCAGATCCCACGTCATCTTTACCATACCTGATTTGCTCTCCCACTATACAGACCCGCCAAAATCACCAACATCACAGCGCCCTCTCCCGAGAATATGTTCTAGGGATCTCATATTGTTCAGGACGCGCCCCTGTCGCACGCCAACCAGATTACCGCGCTCTTGATCAATAAAGCCTTTCATCTGTTGCCATCCGACGCTTTGACCACCCCATAATCAGATATTTTGTGCCACCCATACATCTTCATATTACATGAGGCCTCCTCTTTACTTCACATATTTCTACATGAGGCAATATCTTAGCAACCCCCCCCCGTATAGTTCATAAAGTATATTCCATACGAGACTCAAACCCTGTGGCCCGCATAGGCCGGGAACGGCCTCCTGTGTCTGAACAAACACACAAACATAAAAAGCCCACGTTTGCATGTTCACTGCACAACAAGCGCGATCCCTATACCTCCGGACATCCTAACCTAAGTTACCGCTCCCCCATCCCTGTATGCAAAAGGCCATATTCACCGTGGGTCCCAACCAGTGGCGTACACAACCAGCCTTCATCCTGTCCCTCTGTCCTCCATTCCAGACAACAAGCCCCTGTCTGCAACTTCAAACGCAGCAACCCCCAGCTCTTTTCCCTGCACGTCCCCAACACACAGCAAGGTCCAGAGACCTCACCGCACCTCTTCAGGGGGGGGGCACAACAGGGTGGGTAAGAACGGCACCATTTCTGTAGTAAATTCCTACAGAATCCTACAATAATCTAAGGTTATTGTAGTACAGTACAATGAGATTGCTTATCTGGAAGGAGGAGAAAGGGATCATATTGATAGAATTGTTGGTCTCTTCATCTGACTTAAAGCAGATAAAGAAATAAACGTGTAGCCAGACAAAACCATGAACTATAGTTCAACTCAGCATTTATTTGAGCCAGAGGCCAAGGTGAATAAGAAGTTTGCCCTTTGCATACAAAAGATTATCAGAAAACATCAACATGGCTGCCTATGTACAGAAATCACAATAAGGTTTGCATTCTCAAACCCCAATATGTACAGAAACAGTCACTTGGTTAACATAATTTGAACATAGAGAATTTACTGTAAGCCCTTTTTTGTATGTAAGTAAGCCTGGTTTCTAAGCTAAGTTTACATTACATTCTAACCAAACAACAGGGTGTGTCCATTTCGGCTTACTTACATAAAACAGCACAGCAGCAGTCTCTCGATGGTGGGGAGCGGGGAGCACGCAGATCGGGGTTGGGATCTGGGCTCCAGTCTAACATTTTGTCGCCCCTTATATCTTATAATTTCTAGCCAATAATAGCACATTTTACTAATATGGTCCTCCAATCCGGCTGGTGCTTCTGGAAGGGCGGTCCGCCCTTCCCCCTGGTTTCCTCTGGGGGGGGCTGGTTGCCCCCCCCCTCCTCGATTTCCTGTGTGGGTCTTGTCCCACGGGTGGGGGCTGGTGTGATGTCATCTGGTGGGGTGGTGTGTATTACCCCCTCCTTTGGGTCATAGCTTGGGAACCGAAGGGCCTACCTATTACCATACAGTACTAACCAGAATTCTATAACAAGAGTGTAATCACCCTTCAAACTTTTTACCAACTGTATTTCCTGTATATATGAATTTACCCATTTCTAATATTATGGTTTACTCTTTTGATAATAAACAGTTGATTAATAGATAAACAAGTCTAAACTGGTCTGCCCTGTGGGCAACCCAGCTGTCTTTGATCAGCATTTACATACAGTCAGTTTGAAAAGGTGTAGTGGGGGGTTGAGAATGGCTCTCCACTGGCAGTTGAGCCTGATTTAGCCACTGAGTCTCTCTCTGCTATAGAAAGATACATCTGGCTTTTGATGTGGTCTTCTAATTTATTCACACATATTAATTATGAAATTCAACGTCAATTCTACCACAGTAACAAACATAATTGTCCGTGCGGAACCCTTGAATGGTGTTTAGTAAGGTAAGCTGAGATCTGCTAAAATGCACATCATATCCACTTACGACCAACGTTAGACAGAGAGGTCAAAATTAGACTGGTATGATCCTCTAAAATAATGACCACACCAGTCTTTTTAACATGGGAGTTCCAAGTGAGTATTGCCTTGATACAAAAATCAAGGGGCCTTTCCTTTTTCATAATATGTTACCATGACTGAAAAACCTTATTTCATTCTTTTCACATCTGACTAGAATAGCATGTTAATAACTGAGGTGCATTTATTTTCCTGAAAAGTAAAAATCTCTCCCTGAAAACTTGAAAGGTCCTCTCAGCTGTCACCTTGACAGCCCACCCCCCCCTTTCTCCAGAACTCAACTCTGTTGTTTACTCATCAATATTTATCTGCTGCCTATTCTGCCCACATGTTTAGCATGGCGGCCCCCACCCTCTGGAACTCTCTCCCGGCTGAGATCCTCTCTGTCATATCCTTGAACTCTTCTAAGACAGCCTTGAAAGCCCACCTGTTCATGAAGGCCTATGGCCTTTAGTCATCTCCCTGTCCTTCATTGTTGTTTGTCTTTTTGTTGTTTTGTAAAGCGTCCTCGCCTCCCAATATGTTTATCATTATTATCCTTCATTATTATCATAAGTAACATTTATTGTATACATTTATTGCATGCGTTAGTTATTATCTGGTGCCGCCTAGTGGACGCACTTTGGAGCACGTATTGCGACTCTGGACAGGTAAGCTGTCTCTGCGCCGGCGCGTCGCGCTATTTAAGTGACATTCTTAGCCCTAGGCTGTAAGGTGAAAAGCCCTGTGGGCGAACTCTGACTGGCCAATGGTACGTTGCATTGGATGCGCCGTTAATATCCGCATTTATCTCTTGTTTCTTATATCTAGTTACTAATTAATGCCGTTTGTTTCCTTTCCTTTTGTATAGGTAAATAATCTATCGACTCTGTATCGTCTACTGACGTTTGAATGAACACTGCTGACTAAACGCTGATTGCCTACTGACTAACGTCTGACTAACTGTAACCTGGCTACTGCTGGCTAACGTCTGACTAACTGTAACCTGGCTACTGCTGACTAACGTCTGACTAACTGTAACCTGGCTACTGGTGGCTAACGTCTGACTAACTGTAACCTGGCTACTGCTGACTAACGTCTGGCTACACTATCAAGTACCGGCGGTTGCTAAATTGCAACCTAACTATCAACAAACTATTATCATCGTCGACTTGGTTGAACATTACCAAATGCCATATCGACCTTTACTGACATTATCCACTAATGCTTGAATGCAAGCTGCTACTAACTATCAGCTACAAGCTAACCGCTTGTTTAATTGGCCACCTGGTGATTATTGCAACGAGTAGTAATTGGATGTTGGACATTGAAGTCCAAATAAACGAACATTCTTACAAAGTCGGAATTGTTTCACTGGTTTAATTATAAGTCATTCGCCCACACCCTTCCAAGGGGGACATCTAGTTGACTCATTGACTGAGACTGCTAGATAATTGGACAATTATTATTATTATTATTATTATTATTATTATTATTATTATTATTATTATTATTATTATTATTATTATTATTATTATTATTATTATTATTATTATTATTATTATTATTATTATTATTATTATTATTATTATTATTATTATTATTATTTGCCTTAGACTACTTTACTACTTTCATTATACTACTTATATCCAACCTACCGTTTATCCATATAACAATGTATAATAACACTGTACAAATGGTATATACATATATCAATATCTGTGTATATAAATACTCTTATTATTTAAACCACCAGACAAGAGTCTCAGATTTTCAGTTATACCCAATTAATGCAAATCCGAGACTGTTGAGAGACCAGTATGCAGAAATAATCTAAATGTTTTGTTAATTTTTTAATCTCTATTCTCAATTCTAAATTGTATTTTCACAATCAACAATTCAAATTTGTATTTTCACAATCAACAATTCAAAATGTATATTTCAAAATGTATATTTCAAACGCATTTCATGAATGAACTCATCTCTGTTGAACTCATCAAGCAGGATTTTGCTTTGGTAAAAGCGCACCCCCTTCCCCATCCTATTATTCAAAGGTCATCTGGGGTGAATTTGAATAGGAAATGTGCTGATCAATGCATATAGCTAATATGGGGAGAGAGAATAAACCCTATCTTTCTTATCATATGGCTCATACACTATGCTATTCATGAGCGTCTGACTTAAACGCCTGTTTTGCAAACGTACCCACCGCCCTCTCTATGTCATTCTCTCTCTCTCTCTCTCTCTCTCTCTCTCTCTCTCTCTCTCTCTCTCTCTCTCTCTCTCTCTCTCTCTCTCTCTCTCTCTCTCTCTATCTCTCTCTCTCTCTCTCTCTCTCTCTCCTTCTGTCTCAGCTCAGAGGTTTCTACTCTCCATAATTATTCATTCATTCTGCTCCTCTTCTTATTGCCTGCACGTTGGATAAGAGGCGCTGTAATCATTTTCTGATAGAAGGCATTTACAGTGTAATCCAGCTGAGCGCATGCCAGGTCTCACTTCAGACAGAGGCAGAGGAGGCAGTGCCTCCTGAGGCTTAGCGCTGTTAATCTGAGTGGCTTCAGTGTCTCCTGCCTCCATTGTCAACACCCAAGCCCTGCTTGACACCAACACAAAGATTCACACCACAAAAACATCTGTCGGTGTTCACCATGCGTTCCGAATGTTGACTTGAATTCAAGATTCAAGATTCAAGAGGTTTATTCATCACATACATACATACATACATACATACATACATACATACATACATACATACATACATACATACATACAGTACATACATACATACATACATACATACATACATACATACATACATACATACATACATACATACATACATACATACATACATACATACATACATACATACATACATACATACATACACAAGCCATATAGTGAAATGAAGGTGGCCATGCCCGCTTCGATTGTGCAAAAAATACAAATAATAATAGAATAAAATAGAATAGATATAAATAAAAAAAAATAGACATGATAAAAGTACTAAGATAAAATACAATACAATGTTAAGCTTACTAATTAATAGGTAATGAGTCCTATGTACACTACTGTACAATATACAGTTATACTATATGTCACTATATGCTATACTAGCTATACTAGCTATACTATATAAAAACATACAGTTATGTTTATCTTTTTTTCTCAGTGACCCTTTTTCTTACCTTTAAAGTGACCTTTTCTTATGTGTTTAAAGTGACCTGTGGTGTGTTTGTGTGTGAGAGAGTGCAGAATGTGTGGTGTGTGGTGTGTGTGTGTGTGTGTGTGTGTGTGTGTGTGTGTGTGTGTGTGTGTGTGTGTGTGTGTGTGTGTGTGTGTGTGTGTGTGCGCGTGTGCGTGTGTGTGTGTGCTTGTGTGGGGAGAGATCAGTGTTCTCTTCTAGGGTAAATCTCTGTGCAATAAATTTTTTTGTATAGATTTTACTTTGAGAACACACATTTACACTGGCACAAAGACAAAGTCAAGTCGAGTCAAATTTATTTGTATAGCCCAAAATCACAACGAGTTTTCTCTGCGGGCTTCACAGATCAACAAGTAGCCAAACATCATTCACAATAGATCCACAATAATAAAAAAAAACACCATAGAATCCAATTTTACAACAACCCCCAGACTTTCCCCAATGAAGATAAGGAACAACTCCCTGAAACGTAGCGATAGGGAAAGAAAAAGGGAGAAACCTCAGCTGGGCAGTTCAAAGGGGATCCCCCATCAGGGCGTCAGTGATATGTGGGTGTTGCTATGGAGGATAGAAGGTTGAATAATAGAACAAACTAAAAATGGGTATGTATAAATACTAGTATTTATACAAGTATATAAGACAAATTAAAGTTAAAATAATAATAAAAATAAGAACAATAAAACCCAGGAATACAAGCGCTGGTATGGTGATACATATGATGCTGGCCCAAGGTCACTATCCCCAGGGGGGCAGCAGAACCAGTCAGACCCAGTTGTTCAGAGTACCTATAGAATCAGGATATTAACCCTCTGAGACCCGTAGGATTGCAGGACTATCTTTGGGAGGCTGTGGCAAGGGCTCGGTTTAAAGCTAGTGAAGATATTGGTATCATTAATGAAACTAGACAAACAAACCATGTTGTGCTTGGTTCATGGCAATATATGTGTATGTGCACACACACTCATGCTGCACACGCCCACACTTATGGCCACTAAGGAAAGGTCACTTTAAGAATAGTATAGTATGGGTCGGCTAGGTGGTGTAGTGGGCAAGGCGCTCGCCATCAACGCTGGAGACGCTGGGTTCGAGTCCAGCTGTCGGCGTTGCTATCAGCTTGGCTGGTCGTTCATACTAACACAATTGGCAGTGTTAGGGGTGGGAAAGCTGATGGGTGGGTCCTGGGCGTTGTGGACAGCGACCCCTACAGTTCGGTCGGGGCGCCTGCACAGCGAGGGTAGGATCTGGAGGGAGGTAGTGTGACCTTCCACACGTTACACTCTCCCGGTGAGAATCTGCGCGGCCAGGCTGGCTGCCGGCTGGCTGCACATGTGTCGGAGGAAAGCATGTGACAGTCTCCGGCCTCCCAGACCAACAGTAGGGGGGAGTGCGCAACAACCAGGAAGGGGGTTGGGAATTGGCATAACGACTAACAGTGGGATGGGAGAAAAATCTGAAAAAGGAGGGGGGAAAAAGATAATAAAAATAGAATAAAAAAAAAAGAATAGTATAGTATAACTTGAGATTGTATAATATAGCATGTACATAAAGACCCAGTGCCTCATCCGTAGCTAACAGTGTATTGCACTACCACAGGACCTAGCATGTCCTACCATGCTCTGTAAATAACTTATGTACAGATACCGATATGCCCTACTCTGTTTACTTGTTTTATTGCACAATGTCGTTCTATTGGATTCTATTATATGTTATTACTATTGTATTATGCACATCGTTGCGGGCAAGACCACCCGCATTTCATTGTATACTCGTATGCCGTGACAAATAAAACTCTTGACTTGACTTGACTTGACTTTATAGGTGTGTGTGTATGTGTGTGTCTGTGTATTTGCATGCATGTATGTAGTCTTACTGTATGTAGTAGTATGTATGTATGTATGTTTGTCGTCTATGTGTGTCTGCTCCTCTATCTGTGTGTACATGTCTGTGTGTGTCTGCTCCTCTAGCTGTGTGTACATGTCTGTGTGTGTCTGCTCCTCTATCTGTGTGTACATGTCTGTGTGTGTCTGCTCCTCTAGCTGTGTGTACATGTCTATGTGTGTCTGCTCCTCTAGCTGTGTGTACATGTCTGTGTGTGTCTGCTCCTCTAGCTGTGTGTACATGTCTATGTGTGTCTGCTCCTCTAGCTGTGTGTACATGTCTGTGTGTGTCTGCTCCTCTAGCTGTGTGTACATGTCTGTGTGTGTCTGCTCCTCTAGCTGTGTGTACATGTCTGTGTGTGTCTGCTCCTCTAGCTGTGTGTACATGTCTGTGTGTGTCTGCTCCTCTAGCTGTGTGTACATGTCTGTGTGTGTCTGCTCCTCTAGCTGTGTGTACATGTCTGTGTGTGTCTGCTCCTCTAGCTGTGTGTACATGTCTGTGTGTGTCTGCTCCTCTAGCTGTGTGTACATGTCTGTGTGTGTCTGCTCCTCTAGCTGTGTGTACATGTCTGTGTGTGTCTGTTCCTCTAGCTGTGTGTACATGTCTGTGTGTGTCTGCTCCTCTAGCTGTGTGTACATGTCTATGTGTGTGTGTTCCTCTAACTGTGTGTACATGTCTGTGTGTGTCTGCTCCTCTAGCTGTGTGTACATGTCTGTGTGTGTCTGCTCCTCTAGCTGTGTGTACATGTCTGTGTGTGTCTGCTCCTCTATCTGTGTGTACATGTCTGTGTGTGTCTGTTCCTCTAGCTGTGTGTACATGTCTGTGTGTGTCTGTTCCTCTAGCTGTGTGTACATGTCTGTGTGTCTGTTCCTCTAACTGTGTGTACATGTCTGTGTGTGTCTGTTCCTCTAACTGTGTGTACATGTCTGTGTGTGTCTGTTCCTCTAACTGTGTGTACATGTCTATGTGTGTCAGCTCCTCTAACTGTGTGTACATGTCTGTGTGTGTCTGTTCCTCTAACTGTGTGTACATGTCTGTGTGTGTCTGTTCCTCTAACTGTGTGTACATGTCTATGTGTGTCAGCTCCTCTAGCTGTGTGTACATGTCTGTGTGTGTCTGCTCCTCTAGCTGTGTGTACATGTCTGTGTGTGTCTGCTCCTCTAGCTGTGTGTACATGTCTGTGTGTGTCTGTTCCTCTAGCTGTGTGTACATGTATGAGTGTACAAGAGCATGATCAGTGGTCAAATGGTTCTGTTTCTGCCAGTGTTTCACCTGTTCATTAAACATTTTGAGTTCAGTTTGTCTTTTTATTTCAGTTGGTAGGGCATTCCAAAAATGTATCCCTTTTACCGAAAAGGATGACTGACCGAAGGTGGTTTTGCGCTGTGCCACCCTGCTGCAGTTGCCATTTACTGATCCCGTACATTTGACAACCAGCTCTTTTTACAGTATGTTGGTCAATCATTTATAAGCTAAAAAGCAGAAGAAGTTGAGTGGGGGTGGTGTTGGGAGGGGGAAGGGGGTTCTGTTGGTTATTCAACTGACATCCCTGTAGCGGCTCCGTCCCAGGGGGGCAAACAACCTGTGGTTGGAGTGAGAGGTGTCCTTGACAATGCTGCATGCATTAGAATGATGCTGCATGTGTTAGAGGAACCCATGTGGAAATGCAATCTCAAGCAGGATCTTCTCAACAGATGGTAGTGTGAACAGCTCGAATGCTGTCTTGATGTCTTGGACATGTGACACAGCATGTCGAGTAGGCCCTGGGGTCAATCTGATGACGTTCTCAGTTGGTGCTTTGCTTTATGTGTCATAAGGGATGGATGACCATGAAATGTCACTTTATTTTTTATTTGAAGACCTCTCTTTGAGCATCTGTGTCATCAGATGTGTCTTCTTGTTCAGGATCATACTCCACATCATCCTCAGACACATCCTCCTCAATTTCACTTTGCTCTCTGTCATCAATATCACGATTGACCAATGATATGATCAATAGCCTCATAGACGGTGAAGCTCTTGCTCATGTTGAAATAGACTGATGCTGCTGCAGAATGAAACTGAAGGAAACAACTCACATTTATATTCTTTGAGAACGTTTGTGCTCTCGTGGAGGGAGGAGTGGGGTAGGGTGTGTGTGTGTGTGTGTGTGTGTGTGTGTGTGTGTGTGTGTGTGTGTGTGTGTGTGTGTGTGTGTGTGCGCGTGTGTGTGTGTGTGTGTGTATGTTGGGGGCAAATTGCGCCAAATTCGATCCACACAGCAACCCACATCTTTTAAATGATGCAACAGCCAATATTTTCTGCCGAGTCATGTTTGAATTTTTTTGTCATCTTTTAAATAGCTGTTTCCGAGGAATGTATGAAGCCTCTGTACTGTTTACATTATCTTAACTTGAAAACGGCCCAAATTTGACCCTAACACAATATGAGGGTTAATAGCTTGGATTTATATAGCTCCTTTCATAAGACCCAAGGGCCCTCATTCATCAACGTGTTCTACGCACAGATCTGTGCTTACCCTGTGCGTACGACGATCATTTCTAAGCAAAGAGTGGGATTCATCAATTTCGATTTGAACTTGACTCCGTGCTTACGTCTACGCACAGGTCAGACCAGGCGTACCTGGCGCCCAGTGGTAGAATATCGTTACTACGCATAAGCACTCCTCAGTCCTGCATTAGTTTCAAGGCGGAAATAAGCTTCCGTGCATTAGTGTTCAACTTCTGTATGACCCGTAATTCATTATAGTTCATTGTAAAATAGCGACAGTAGTGTAATTATAACGGGCTCACACGCGAACAAGAGGTTGGCCTGCTTGTTTGGCACGGGAGGCAGACGCAAAACACCAACCTCCAAACGCGATTAGATATTGTTTCAAATAAAAAGCAAATTATTTTGTGTGTCATGTTTCCAAATAAGATTGGTCACGAAATGCTTTCTACTTCAATTTGTTGGTTAGAATAGATGACCTCCGTTGAAACTTCACTGAGACTAACAGTCTATTTGTGAGCTCCCGCACAGATGTGATGATAATAATAATAATAACAATAATAATAATAGCTTCATTTTATATAGCGCCTTTCAAGAGACCCAAGGTCGCTTTACATAGATAGGGGGGGGGGGGGGATAACAAAGTAACAAACATAGTGGACAGACACACAACATATATATATGATGATGGAATTCATTCAAGATCCTCTCCACCCTCGGGTCTTTGCCACCGCGGCACGGTCCATCGTGATATTGGAGATGGATCGAGCAATAGACTGTTACTGTAGCTGTCAAAGCTCCATCACAAATGCAGTTATGTGAATAGAAAGGGATTCCACTCAGTCAATGTTGCGATGCGCATTTGCCTGATACATGTTATTGCTGGATGCCGGGAGGAAGGCGATGCTGAATGTTTTCAATTCATTAAATAAAACGGATACTTTTTGCAAGGGTTTACTGACAAATAATACTCATACAAATAATCAACCAACTACATACTGTAACTTTTCAGTGCACGTTCTTATTTACATTGTGACAACAGCCTTGTGAGTTCCCGCAGTGACCCGCACACAGACATGATGGAATTCAAGTTCATGTTTGTATTGATCACATATAGGCAGGCTACACATGGCGTATCTGCTACATCATACATGGCAGTAAGATATTGTTCTTGTATATGCTCTCGTATTATTGTTTATGTAGGCTACCCAATACTGACATCAAAATAGATTGTAGTATGCCTCTAGAAATCATATGCAGCAGGTAGAAAATTGACGGGAGATCCATCGCGATTTGGAATCAAATTGAGGAGAACTTTAATCCCTGGGTATTAATCAAACAACACGGGAAAAGGCAGTCATATTCCAGCGCGGTCTTTATTAGCCGACAACAAAATAGATGCCTCTAAAAATCATATAGCCAATCGAACACAACTAATAAAGGCATTCATATTACAGCACGGTTATAATGACACACAACCAACGCCAAACAGTGGTCAACGAACGGTCTTTATTAGTATTTTGAGCTGTCCAGGCAGAATTGCAGCAATGGTCTTAGGGAGCCGTTGATATCTGACATCACCGTTTACAAATCCGCCTTTTATTTATCCCATAATACGCGATAGTGTCTTCTTGGTTCGACAGCAGTGAATTCTCCGTGGAGTTTCTCAGAGTTCCGCTCGGGTCAGTCCATTATTTCACATCCCATGGGGGGTGTTTCCTCACTTTCATGACCATATATGGATAATCATGCACGAGCATTGACGGTAGAACAAAGTTCTACGGAGGAGCATAGAGCCTGCGTACGCACGTGTGATGAATCCCGACTTCCCCGTGCGTACACTGGTTCTACATTCCGTGCTTACGTGTGGAAATAGAACATGTTCAACGCACACATTGATGAATGAGGGCCCAGGACTCTTTAAAAAGACAAATAAAACATAAGCAGAAGAAATAATAATAACAATGAGGGACAGGGAGACGACTAAAGGCCATAGGCCTTCATGAACAGGTGGGCTTTCAGGGCTGTCTTACAGTAAAAGAGTCAAGGATGTGGCAGAGGATGTCACAGAGGGTGGGGGCCCTCTGGCTCTGTCCCCAAAATACATAATTTCATGGGATCTTTTGTTTTTTATTAGACTGCACACTTGATATCCTATATGGCCATTTATCTTGTTAAAAAGCTGATTGTATAGGCTGGCAGAGTTTTTCTGTGTCGCTTGGTCTCTACATGTCGGAAATTGCTTCTCTTTCCTGTGGTGTGCCTCAAGGTTCTGTCTTGGGTCCTATATTATTTGCCTTGTGTATGCGTCCCTTAGGTCATATTATTAGCACATTTAAAGGTAACCCATATCACTGTTATGCTCATGATATTCAGTTGTATGTCTCTTTTAAGCCTGATGAGACTAACAAAATATATGTTTTGCACAGTTGTCTGATGGCTAACAACAACTAAACGCAGATAAGACAGAGGTCCTTATCATTGCTTCAGATAGCATAGCGTCCAAGGTTGTTCAGTGTATTGCGTCCCTTTCCTCACCTGTCTGATCAACATATCAAAGCATTGACCCATAAAGAAAAGAAGAGGAACTCTGTGCGTGTTGCATTATGGACTCCTCGAAAAAACCTAGATGTTGTCTCGACAGCTTTATGAATGCCATTGTTAAAAAAAAGTTAAACCACAGGAATACTATAGTGATTCACCTTAAATATAGTATTCCACTCAAGAAACCCTAGAGTGAATCCATAGTAGTGTGTATGCAAAGAAAAAGAAAAACATAGCAAGGCTAGAGTATGAATCACCGCGGTATTTCGGTGGTAAATCTCTATTATTGTGTACGAAAAAAGTACTATTCACCAGTCTCCACAGCACTGTGCTAACATTCCCCAGCATCCTCTCTGTAACGGTTGTACTATAGCCAGGTAAAAACAGGCAGAGACAATGTTGAATCAGAGAAAACCCAAACTGCGGGTATATTTATTAGGAAAAGGGAGAATATGGTAACCAGGTTCTCAGACTGTCCAGGGGGTTGACGCACAGACGGGTAGTCCGACAAGCAGGGGATCGTGACCGGGGCTAAGTTCTCAGACAGTCCAGTCTAAATAGGAAGAGTAATCAGCCGGTAGATGTCAATCAGCTGCTCCTCTGGTCTTCACACACCTGCACCCCATCCTTGGTGCTCTCAGTGTTTTCCGGCTGTATGGTGCTCTCAGAATGTACACAGACATACTGATAGAATGACATCTCCTGAACAATTGAAGTGGAATGACGCTTAATTTAAGAATGCAATCCCGTGCCAAATCAGGTGTGCCAATTATGTTTCCTCTTGCAGGGATATTTGCAGGGATATTTGTTTTGATGACTGGTAGAATCCTCCCTCAGCACAATTAATGCTGTTCCGCATACAAGCTCCAGTTAGTTAGCCACAAACTAATGCAAAGTCAATTTACAGTTAGAGATACAAAGGCAGGGGATACATCATAATTATTGTGTGTGTGTGGGTGCGTGCGTGTGTGTGTGTGTGTGTATGTGTGTGTGTGTATGAATGAATGCATGAATGAATGAATGAATGAAATGAATGAATGAATGAATGAATGAATGAATGAATGAATGAATGAATGAATGAATGAATAAATAACATTTTATTTCCATGTCATGTCCGACGACCCATCCCTTACGGGATTATAAGACACCAAAAACAATAATTGAATAATTATAACATTCACTCCCAAGGTTTGTAAGCTACACCATGCACACCATCAGAGGCCAAAATGCTAAAGGTGTATCAATCAATCAAATGTATTTATATAGCACATTTAGACATGACGCTTGTCAACCAAAGTGCTTCACATAGCTAAGAACAAAGAAAAAGTATAGAATAAACAGAAAAAACAACCAACGGGTAGACAAGGAAACAAAACAACACGTCAACAAGCAAGGCAAGAGTCAAAGTGAGTCAGGGAAGGCCAGGCGGTATAGGTGGGTTTTGAGTTTAGATTTAAAAGACTCTATGAGGGGGCAGATTTAATGGACATGGGGATGCTGTTCCAGAGGTCAGGGGCTGCAACAGCAAAAGCCCCCCCCCCCCCCCCCCACCTAGACTTGAAATTAGACCTACGGGTGGTTAAGAGACCCTTGTCAGCCGATCTGAGTGAGGGCCCTGACGTTGGTATAGGGGGTGAGGAGGTCTGCTAGGTAAGCAGGGGCCTTACCATTAGGAGGACCTTGTAGCGCACCGGGAGCCAGTGGAAGGAGGCAAGTACAGGGGTGATGTGAGCTCTCTTCCGGGTACCTGTGAGCAGTCTAGCGGCAGCGTTTTGGGGTAGTTGTAGATGGGCTATGGTGGATTTATTAAGCCCCATGCAGGTACAGGGAGATACAGTAGTCTAAGCGTGAAGATATGAAGGCGTGAATTACTCTTTCCAGGTCTGAGGGGGAGAGAGTGGCCTTGATCCTGGCTATGGTATGTTGTATATACTCTGTGTGTGTGTGTGTGTGTGTGTGTGTGTGTGTGTGTGTGTGTGTGTGTGTGTGTGTGTGTGTGTGTGTGTGTGTGTGTGTGTGTGTGTGTGTGTGTGTGTGTGTGTGTGTGTGCGTGCGTGCGTGCGTGCGTGCGTGTGTGCGTGCGTGCGTGCGTGCGTGCGTGCGTGCATGCGTGTGTGTGCGTGCGTGTGTGATTGCCCGTGGGCAGAGCAGCGGACAGGCTCTTATTGGATCAAAGTTGTTAGCCTCCCTGAACATATAAACCTGCCGGTTTAGCTCACCAGACCTGCTATTGTACACGGTGTACCTTCAGCCCGGCTGCCCCTCCGTCACGCCCCCCCCCCCCCCCCCCCCCCCTACCGGCCCGATACGGCTCAGTGGGCAGACGTGGTCTCCGCTGACTGTTGATCCCCGAGGCCGAGGGGGTAGATGCGCTCGTCACAGTTTTACCACAAACAATATGGCGCCGGCACCATGGTTCACTGGCCGCGGTTGTCATTTAGCAGACGATCACCCGCCGTTCCGTTACAATCACCTGTGGTTTTTTTGCTGCAACCAAGGCGTCTGCGATCGAACGCTATCAATGCAGACGGGTTGAGACGGATGGAAGTGGAGCTATAGAAAGGTGCACAGCTAGGGGAGGGCGTAAAAACAACGCGTCTGGTGAAGGAGAATAGACGTCATCGATATCATCATCAGCCACCCGCCGGGCTGGATCGTTACTTTCTCCTTGTTGTCATGAAGGAGCTTATTATCCGGAGCTGGAAATCAAAAGAACCCCCCGGCTGCAAAAAGCACTATGAAATACTACAGTACCTATACATAGAGAGAGAGAGATTGCCAAGGAAAAACTAAGGATGCCTCAGTATGATTTTTTTTTTATATTTCTATTATAAAACTACAGACAGTAAACACTTACTATCCTATACCTGTGCCTCTCTCCCCAGTTATATGGACCTTTTGCAATTTGCATACAGGTCAAACAGGTCCACTGACGATGCGGTCTCTCAGGTACTGCACAGCACCCTCTCTCACCTAGACAGCCAGAAGGGGGGCTATGTGAGACTGTTGTTCATTGACTATTATAGCTCAGCGTTCAACACCATAGTCCCCACCAGACTGGTGGACAAGCTGATCGAGCTGGGTCTGAGCTCCGCTCTGAGCGCCTGGATACTGAACTTTCTGAGTGAAAGGCCTCAGTGAGTGGGTCAGGGTGGGGGGTCAGACCTCCAACACCATCACCCTGAGTATCGGGTCGCCCCAGGGCTGTGTTCTGAGCCCCCTGCTGTATTCACTCTACACGCATGACTGTGTGGCCAGGTTCAGCTCCAACTCCATAGTGAAGTTTGCGGACGACACAGTGGTGGTGGGGCTGATCTCTGACAACGACGAGAAGGCCTACCGGGAGGAGGTTGATGTACTGGCACGCTGGTGTCAGGACAACAGCCTGCTCCTGAACATTGGTAAAACCAAGGAGCTGATCGTGGATTTTAGGATAACACAGCAGGGGACACACACACCACTGTGGATAAACAGGGCTACCGTGGACAGGGTGAGCAGCTTTAAGTACCTGGGGGTCCACATCTCAGAGGACCTGACATGGACAACACACATAGACTCAGTCGTAAAAAAGGCGAAGCAGCTGAGCGTACCACGGGTATTGCACTACCACCCCTACAGGTCTTATATAACAAGAGGTGCAAATCCAGAGCCTGCAGAATAATGAAAGACCCTCACCACCCCACCATAGCCTGTTCAAGCTGCTGCAGTCAGGCAAACGCCTGCGCACACCAGCAACTAGGACAGAGAGACTTCGGCTCAGCTTCTTCCCCCAGGCCATCAGAGTCTAGAACACTGAACTCTCCACACACAAGCACACATGAGCACACACACAACACACACTGTACACGCTCACACACTAACAGACACTTTAGCACGAACACACACACGCTGCACACGCACACACTCAACGGTCACTTTACACAATGAAAAGGTCACTTTAAAAAAAGAACGGGATATATAGTATAACTGTATATTGTATAGTATTGTATAGTAGTGTATATAAGACCCAGTGCCTCATCCGTAGCTATCACTGTATTGCACTATCGCAGGACCTTAGCATGTCTTTACCATGCTTTTTGTAAACTTTATGTACATTATACCTGTTATGTCTCATTCTATGTCTTATTCTTATTTTTATTACTTGTATTATTGCACAATCGCTGCGGGCATGACCACCCGCATTTCACTGTATGTTTGTATGCCGTGACAAATAAAACTCTTGACTTGACTTGACTTGACTTGACTATGATTGGTTGTGTCCTGCCTGCTTATGTCACCTGTCGGTGCTGTGGTACTAATACTGAGAATGTGTGCACTCAGTAAGGTGCTTTAGATAAAGGTCCCCTGGCTGTGACCCAATGCTGAGCAACGGGGAATATCAAAAAGAAAATTGTAACAGAGGAAACTCAAGCAGAGCTTCATTGATAAGCAGGCTGTGGGTTGCTGGACTATGGGCCTTTTTACATGTGAATAGATGATTGATGACTGACAAGAAGATGATCTGCCCTCAACCTTGCCTACAGCATGGGTTCTCGTTCTCTCTCTCTCTCTCTCTCTCTCTCTCTCTCTCCCTCTCCCTCTCCCTCTCCCCTCTCTCTCTCTCTCTCTCTCTCTCTCTCTCTCTCTCTCTCTCTCTCTCTCTCTCTCTCTCTCTCTCTCTCTCTATCACTGGCCTCATACAGTCACGTGACACATGCTGTTTAGAACACGAGATTTAAGAACTACTGGTTTATCGACCAACTTAGCGAATGTTAACCCAAACAAGCATGGTATCTGACACTAATGCTGTAGCTTGGGCAGGATACGTACAACAGGTGGAGCGTGACATTTCCTAAATCCAGGTCGATACACGGCGTAGACTCGTCTCTGAGCTACAAGAGGCACTCTGGCCACGGAGCTATTGCAACAAGCGAATTCACTAAACAGCTAGCAGTTATATCTAGGTCGTCCTCGGACGGGCCCTCCATCGGTGCTTCCAGTCATCCTGATCCTCCATGCATCTGGCTAGCTCGCCGGTGCATTCTGTTCTCGCATCTCTCCTGAGTACGTCCACGTAGGTTAATGTGGGACGCCCTCGTGATCGATGCCCGTGTGTGGGTTCCCACAGCACAAGTTTGCTGGTTGGCAGCTCATGGTGTCTCTGGCAGTGACCTGCCAGCCTCATTCTCCTGACTGCCACTTTATCGCTCACCTTTAGCACCCGCCCATACAAGTTTGCATTAGTGACATGCTCATCCCTGTTGATGTTGAGCACCACACGCATGATTCTGGTGTAGCACCCATTCAAGGACTTCTGCAGGGTGGGCTTCAATGTCCAGCATTCACTGCCATACAAAAGGACAGACTCAACTGTTGCATGAAAGAAGTTGAGCTTGATTTGACGGGGGAGGTTGGATTTCCACACACTGGTCATGCCGTTCAGAGCCCTCCACGCAAGGGCCTTCCTCCCTTTAAGGTCTTGCTCGGACGAGTTGACTCACGAGCCCAGGTATTTGAAATCACAGACTTCCTTTAGAGCAGAGCCTCCTGTTGTCCTTAGAGGTTAGCTTAGAGTTAGCTGCCGGTAAAGGTGCTGAGGGAGGGGCTGGGTCATTAAGACAGAATACCAGAGGGATTCATGCAGGGGGTGAATAACAACAGACATTATGTAGGGATACAGTTCTGGGCGTAATGGACTTATACTAGGACATTCATACCCCTTTAATTCAACATGACTAATCAGAATATTTTGGAGATTTATCCAGAAGTTTTAGCCTATTATAGATGATGACAGTGCAGATCATACCAATGTTATTATTCAAAACTGAAGGATATTGAAAGTCTTTGTGTTTGATTCAGAATTTTGTATTGTTTTCAACGTGTTTTGTTTTGTTCAATGCGAACCCCAGGAAGAATAGCTGTTGCCTAGGTTACAGCTAATGGGGGCTTGGGAGGTAGAGCATTCGTCTGGTAATCTGGAGGTTCCCGGTTCAATTCCCGCTTCTCCCAGGCAGCGTGTCGAAGTGTCCTTGAGCAAGACACTTAACCCTGATGTCATAAGAGTGAGTGAATGGATAAAGTGTGAGGAACAAGTATTAAATTAAATAAAATGTTTGGATAAAATCGCTATATAAATGCAGTCCAATGCAGTCCATTTAATGGGGATCCGAATAAACAAACAAATAAACAAATGAAATTATCATGTTTGGCCTCAACAGAATAAACAAAATATTGTGTCTGCCGTACCCCTCAGACACAATCAGTTGTAGCCCTGTTAATAAGAGCAGCAAACCTCTGCGACAAGTGTTTAAAACTTATAAACGTGTACTTACATAAAGCCTCAAGTGTCATTTCATTACTCATGACTTTATCTGAGATGATGTTAATTCATGCAATTACATTTGGGCTACAATTCCTACACAGTATATAGTCATCATTCCATTTCAAATCCAATGTGCTTATCCATGGTTCATTATACTTTTAGTCAGGGGGAGTGTCATGGTTTCTCTATAGAGCTCCATTATACTTTTAGTCAGGGGAGTGTCATGGTTTCTCCATAGAGCTCCATTATACTGTTAGTCAGGGGAGTGTCATGGTTTCTCCATAGAGCTCCATTACACTTTTAGTCAGAGGAGTGTCATGGTTTCTCTATAGAGCTCCATTATACTTTTAGTCAGGGGAGTGTCATGGTTTCTCCATAGAGCTCCATTATACTTTTAGTCAGGGGAGTGTCATGGTTTCTCTATAGAGCTCCATTATACTTTTAGTCAGGGGAGTGTCATGGTTTCTCTATAGAGCTCCATTATACTTTTAGTCAGGGGAGTGTCATGGTTTCTCTATAGAGCTCCATTATACTTTTAGTCAGGGGAGTGCCATGGTTTCTCCATAGAGCTCCATTATACTTTTAGTCAGGGGGAGTGGCATGGTTTCTCCATAGAGCCCTATTATACTTTTAGTCAGGGGAGTGTCATGGTTTCTCCATAGAGCCCTATTATACTTTTAGTCAGGGGAGTGCCATGGTTTCTCCATAGAGTTCCATTATACTTTTAGTCAGGGGAGTGTCATGGTTTCTCCATAAAGCTCCATTATACTTTTAGTCAGGGGAGTGCCATGGTTTCTCCATAGAGCTCCATTATACTTTTAGTCAGGGGAGTGCCATGGTTTCTCCATTGAGCTCCATTATACTTTTAGTCAGGGGAGTGCCATGGTTGCGCCATAGAGCTCCATTATACTTTTAGTCAGGGGAGTGTCATGGTTTCTCCATAAAGCTCCATTATACTTTTAGTCAGGGGAGTGCCATGGTTTCTCTATAGAGCTCCATTATACTTTTAGTCAGGGGAGTGCCATGGTTTCTCCATAGAGCCCTATTATACTTTTAGTCAGGGGAGTGTCATGGTTTCTCCATAAAGCTCCATTATACTTTTAGTCAGGGGAGTGTCATGGTTTCTCTATAGAGCTCCATTATACTTTTAGTCAGGGGAGTGTCATGGTTTCTCTATAGAGCTCCATTATACTTTTAGTCAGGGGAGTGTCATGGTTTCTCTATAGAGCTCCATTATACTTTTAGTCAGGGGAGTGTCATGGTTTCTCCATAGAGCTCCATTATACTTTTAGTCGGGGGAGTGTCATGGTTGCAGGTAGGGGGCAACTCAGTCAGATGATTCAACAGGGTATTGCTGACAAGAAACCCGTCTATATGAATCCTGCTGAGGCAGCTTTCCAAATTGTCTCAGTGAGAGCGCACAGTTTAAACACGTCATCTGGGCCCTCTCTGGATTTCACCAGTTTATAGCTCCTAACCATTAATAATGAATGTTCATTAGATATGGGACAATAATGGCATATACTGTATAAAGAACCAATCTTTATTAATTTAAATAGAGGTCAACCGCACCAGTTGTCTTTCTTCTGTAGATTATAAATTGCGCCCCCCCCCCCCCCCCCCCTCTCCCCCCTTTATAGCCCCCACCAGCACTCAGCGAGCGAGTCGGCTGAATTCAAATGGGATCAATCATAAATCTGATTAGGTGAATATTCTCTGTGATCTGGAAGGCAATACAGAGAAGAAACGATGAATTTAAAATGAAGAGCCTTCTCTCTCTCTCTCTCTCTCTCTCTTTCTACCAGCCCCCCCCCCCTCCCTGCACCCCCTCTTCAAAGTGTGGAGAATTCAGTTGAATAATTCACCAGCAGGGTACTAATGTAAGAAGATTCATTAGAAGGAGAAAAAGTGCCAAACGAAAATGTCTCCTAATTGAGATGCATTTGATGATGTCGGTGGTCTGATGGTCCGTGGGACGTATGAACATGAAAATACCAACGTTCATGTTTTAAGGACTCTCTCCTCCACTCAGCGGCTTCTTCTCCTATGTGCTGCGTTGAAGGCAGGCGCCGTGAAGCACAGTGCTGATTGTTTGCCCATGTTTTCAGTCGAGTTTACTTTGATAAATTATCCTCAGATTTAGGCTTCTAACTGCTCTCAATCCCCCTAGACCATTTCCACTTAACCCTTGTGTGGTGTTCACATTTTTCTTACTCACCCAACATTTGTGGGTCTGGTGGACCCATGACATTATTGAGATTTTAAAACAATAAAGCCATAACCTTTTATGTAAAAATAAACATGTTAAATTGATCTCAATTTCAAGCAATCTAGACAGAATATAAATGGTGCATTTATATATATATATAATAAGTAGAATAAGTAGATTAAGTACAATGTTGCTCAAAGGCAATTCACTCACACACCAACGGAAGAGGCAACCATGCAAGGCGCCAACATGTGTTAAGTGTCTCCCTGCGACACACTTCCCAGGAGGAGCGGGAATCGAACCCAGTACTCTCTGCTTACCAAACAATGGCTCTACCTCCTGAACCACTGTCTCCACATATTTACTTGTTTTCACCTACACTTTCCACACTTTTGGGACCAGTGGACCGAAACACCATATATGTATATAAATGTGTAGGCGGGTGCAGTGTGTTCTCTAAATTAATTTGCATTGTGGATAGTCTTTTTATGTGAATATGCATACAAAGAACCCCCCCCCCTCATAATTGGGAATATTGGGAATTATTATTGGGATAATAATCTATTCTAAGTATCTATTTGAATCATTTAGTAATTATTAAAGAGCTCCATTATACTTTTAGTCAGGGGAGTGACATGGTTTCTCCAAGAGTGTTGTTTTTATTCGTTTTTATATAATCCCGCCATGTAAAGCGTATTTGGGTACCAAGACAAGTGCTATATACGACTGATGCATTCTTCTTCTTCTTCTTCTTCTTCTTCTTCTTCTTCTTCTTCTTCTTCTTCTTCTTCTTCTTCTTCTTCTTCTTCTTCTTCTTCTTCTTCTTCTTCTTCTTCTTCTTCTTCTTCTTCTTCTTCTTCTTCTTCTTCTTCTTCTTCTTCTTCTTCTTCTTCTTCTTGTCATAATTATTATTATGAATATTAATTGTGCCATACCTTGGCTTTTTTTAATTACCTTGTGACACTTTTTATTGTATTTGTAGTGGTTGTGACATGAATTCATAATCATCAAATCGAAGCCCTGTCTTTTAATTTACATCAAACGTATTTTGCTGCTAATAATAAGCTCTCATTCTCAGCCAGGTATTTCTTGTGTTTCTGAAAGGGTATTAAAATGTGGGAATATTTCTGCACATTTAGGGTAATATGTTTGCCTTATCTTCTCATATTTTGGACATGAGATAAGTCTATTTCTAAGAGGTCACAATGATGACAGTCTCTGGTCTCCAATTATCAGTGTTGTTTGTTTCAAATGGGAAATGCATTTAGCTTTGGCCCTTAGTGTGCAGTTGTCGCTGTTTTGGTGATGGACTATTATGGCATGAAGTTACATTGTAGCCAGTCTGATTCAACATCTCTCTCTCTCTTTCTCTCTCTCTCTCTCTCTCTCTCTCGCTCTCTCTCTCTCTCTCTCTCTCTCTCTCTCTCTCTCGCTCTCTCTCTAACAAAATATACCACGTTTTCCATTTGATTCGTCAGTTGTTTTACTTTTGTAGCACTAATATGACAAATTTTTTCAGTCATCATGCTAAAATCAACTGTTTAAGCCACATTTTAAAGCTGATATTTTTAAATGTTCCTAGCACAGACTGTAAGCCTACTAGCATACCAAGTAATGTAGCACAGACTGTAAGTCTACTAGCATACCAAGTAATGTAGCACAGACTGTAAGCCTACTAGCATACCAAGCAGGGACATGCACAGGACTTTAGAGGGGCAGGTGCTCAAAGGCTGAAAAGGGCACTGGGCCTGTGCTATTTTTGGGGGCCCTTTTTGGGCGGGGAGGGGCCTTTTTATGCTTTTTGTTTTTTTTTGGTGATCAAATATTGAATATTGAACTATAATAATCAGTGCAGGAGCTCACTTATCTTTGAAAGACACTTTTATCACTGACTTAAAAGGCCCATACATCTCCATAAATGTTCAGGGCGGAGGGAATAAGTGCTTACCCTACAGACCCCAAGTCTGTTAGGACAGCAGACTCGGTTGGCACTGCTCAAAACATACCTTTTTAAAATAGCTTTTAAATGAATTATTATCTTTATTTCATTGTCTTGTTTTTCTTTATTTCTATCAATTTTACTTAAATATTTTATTATACTTTGTATTATACATTTTACTCAACCTCAGCCAATCGCGCACTGCCCACTAACCAAGGGAAAAAAGTATTGCTTCTCAGCGCAGAGATCTGTCTGATGAAAGAAACAGCTTCAATTATAGTCACGCGCCGCATTTTTTGGCAGTAACAGCGTTATTAAGATTGGAAGAGTAATCCGTTAGATTACTCGTTACTGAAAAAACTAACGCCGTTAGTTACGCCGTTATTTATAACGCCATTATTCCCATCACTGGATGTCACAGTATGATGTCATAATCAAACATTGTAGAACATTTGTGATGTCACAGTATGATGTCATAATAGAACATTCTAGAACATTTGTGATGTCACAGTATGTCATAATCAAACATTCTAGAACATTTGTGATGTCACAGTATGATGTCATAATAGTACATTCTAGAAATCTAGAACATTTGTGATGTCACAGTATGATGTCATAATAGACATTCTAGAACATGTGTGATGTCACAGTATGATGTCATATAGACATTCTAGAACATTTGTCATGTCACAGTATGATGTCATAATAGTACATTCTAGAACATTTGTGATGTCACAATATGGTCATAATAGAACATTCTAGAACATTTGTGTAACAGTATATATTCAACAATTCTCTCAGAAGAGCTCAGATCTCAAAAGACTTGTTTCCGGCTACTTGTCTGTAAGCTTGAATATATTCTGTAGATACCATTTTAAAATCACCACATGGAAAAGGAAACAATGTCCTGTACAATCTTTAATGAGCTGTGTCTGGAGGGAAGGTTCTGTGATGTGGTTATTAAAGTCAACAGCACTGAGTTGAATGCCCACAAGGCCCTCCTGTGTGACTGCAGTGACTATTTCAGGTAAGTTTAGCTTGGTTCAGGTTAGCTTGGTTCAGGTTAGTTTGGTTCAGCTTAGCTTGGTTCAGGTTAGCTTGGTTAGTAAACAGATACCATACTGTACTTTTACTGTAAACAGATACTATACTGTACTTCTACTGTAAACATATACTATACTGTACATCTACTGTAACCAGATACTATACTGTACTTCTACTGTAAACAGATACTATACTGTACGTCTACTGTAAAAAGATACTATACTGTACTTCTACTGTAAACAGATACTATACTGTACTTCTACTGTAAACAGATACTATACTGTAAAAATATACTATACTGTACGTCTACTGTAAACAGATACCATACTGTACTTCTACTGTAAACAGATACAATACTGTACTTCTACTGTAAACAGATACTATACTTCTACTGTGCTAAGACCCTATACTTCTACAGTGAACATATATGACTACACAGGACAGAATGTTGCTTACTGTTTACTCATCAGATATCTCTATACTCTGCGTGCCACAGAGCCCTCTTCACTCGCTGGAGCGACTCAGATAAAGCAGTCTACACTATCCCTGGGGTGTCCCCGGGTATGATGCAGCTCATCATAGAGTACTCCTACACACGCTTTGTGCTGGTGACAGCAGAGAACGTGGTAGAGCTTCTGGTGGCTGCAGACCAGGTTCTCGTCACTGGCATAGTAGGAGCGTGCTCCGACTTCCTAGAAGGCCAGCTGTCTCTGGAAAACTGTGTCGGCATCTGGAGGTTGGTGGACATCTACTGCTGCCCTGACCTGAGGCGCAAGGCCCATCTCTTCATCGTGTGCCACTTTGAGGAGATGTTGCACGTCTCACAGGAGTTTGTGGAGCTGTCCCTGCAGCAACTGGTGGACATCATCGAGAGGGATGATCTGAACGTGAAGAGCGAGGAGACAGTGTTTGAGGCCGTCCTCCGTTGGATCGACCACTCCCGTGAGGAGCGTAAAACACACATCCCTTTGCTGCTGCCCAAGGTAACTAATTGTATTACTGTGCATTACATTAAAACAACACTAGGTTCCCTAGTACGGTGGTTCTCAAACATTTGGGTCCAAACTGTTCCCTAGAAACCGTCTACAACCGATGTCTAAGTTGTACCCGCTGTCTGCTTGTCTCTTCCCAGGTTCGCATGGGCTTGATGAGGCCTGACTACTTGCTGAACAACATCCAGAACAACCCTGTGGTGAGGGACAGCCACGACTGCAGGGCCCTCATCCTCAGCGTCCTGAACCCCCCTGGCTCCGACAGGCTCCCAAACCCCCTGATGCGTCCACGCCTGCCCCAGGAGGTCCTATTGGCCATCGGAGGCCTGGGTGGCAGCATCCTGACCATGAAGGCTTACGATATCCGAGCCGGTGGATGGATGGACGTGAGTGTTGAGGGGGAGAATCCCCGGGCCTGCCACGGCACCGCTTATCTCCGCGGTCTGGTCTACTGCGTCGGTGGCTGGGACGGCAGTAAGCGTCTCAGCAGTGTGAGCAGGTTCAACCCCGTCACTCGCAGCTGGCTGCAGGCGGCTCCCATGCACTCATGCCGCAGTAGCCTCAGCGTGGTCGCGTTGGACGGCTGTATCTACGCCATGGGAGGGATCAACGGAGGCGTGGTACTGAACACCACCGAACGATACGAGCCTGAAACCGACCAGTGGACAGTGATCTCACCCATGCTGGAGCACAGGGGCCAAGCCGGGGCAGCAGCCCTCCAGGGCAAGGTGGGTGGAACTGAGGGACACAGGGTGCTAGATGAACACAAGGAACGTTAGATCAGAAATCATAAATGTCTTTATTGCCAAGTAAGCTTGCACATACAAAAGATGTGTCTGGGTCCTTTGGTGCATAAACATTAACAGACAATTAAAGTAGAATGAAATCAAATGGAATATATAAACTAAATTAGAATATTCTTTCTTATTACAGGTTTACATCTGTGGTGGCCGCACAGCTGAGTGCTACAGCCCAGACACCGACCAGTGGACTCTGATCGCCCCCATGAGCAGCAGGCGTGCCGGACTGGGAGTCGCGGCGTACGGAGGAAGAGTCTATGCGGTAGGTGCACACGGAGACAAATGCTTTATACTAGATATTTGTAGATATGTATCATTTGACTTTCAATGCCTCTGTGATGCCCTAATTTCCCTAAATCGATTAATACAGTGTCTGCCTGCCATAACCACATACTAAAACATTCCTCTCATGTGTCCTGTCCTCAGGTGGGAGGGTGGAACCGTGGAAACTACCTGCGTAGCGTGGAGGCCTACAGCCCCTTGACTGACACCTGGAGCGCCCTGCCTGCCATGCTCACCCCCCGCAGCCACTTTGGCATCGCGGTGCTGGATGACCTCCTCTTCGTGGTCGGAGGCATCAATGGCTTGAACACCATCTCCAACTTGGAGTGCTACAACCAGAGCAGCGACAAGTGGACTGTAGCTGAGGACATGAAGATCCAGCACAGTGCCATAAGCTGCTGCATAATGCATGGCCTGCCATTTAATATGAGCCAGTACGCTGCTCCCCGTGGAGGAGGAGGAGGAGAAGGAGGAGGAGGAGGAGAGGAGGAAGATGAGGAAGATGAGGAAGAGTAGGAGGAGGAGGAGGATTAGGAGGAGGAGGAGGAAGAGGAGGAAGAGGCAGCAGGGGATCCATCTAAGAACCTTAAACATTTATTAGACCAAAAGAATTCCTAGGAAATTAATAAATTACTATCAGCCAAAGGTGGTGCATTTCTTTCTTCTAGTAATTCAGACAATATCGGTTTTTAGTTTGTGTAATGTAATGTAATATCTGTTTTTAGTTTGTGTAATGTAATGTAATATCTAGGGATGCTCGATATTGGCTTTTTTACCGATACCAATATACCGATGTTGTCCAACTCTTAATTTCCGATACCGATATCAACCGATATCAACCGATATATGCAGGGTTTCCCCCCCCCCCCCCAAAAAACTTAATAATTTCAGGTAATTAACATTACATATGTCTTGTTATGGAATTAACATAACATTATGCATACTTTTGACAATAAATAAAATCAGAATTTGTTCTTACTTGCTTGCCTGGGTAAATAAAGGTTATAGAAATGTAAAAAAAATAATTATAAAAAAAAAAATATTTTTTTGAAAACCGATACCGATATTTTCCGATATCACATTTGAATGCCAATATCGGCCGATAATATCGGTAGGCCGATAATATCGGACATCCCTAGTAATATCTGTTTTTAGTTTGTGTAATGTAATGTAATATCTGTTTTTAGTTTGTGTAATGCACATAATATGGGAACTTTTATCCATATGCTAGCCCGGCATAGTTCTGACAGCTGTCACTTGTGCTACTGCGAAATAAATGACACACGGCTTTGTGTTGTCAACAGTGATGCCGGTAACGCGTTACTAAGTAACGCGTTATTGTAATCTGATTACTTTTCCCCGAAAATAGTAATCTAACGCGTTAATCTTTAAAAGCCAGTAATCTTATTGCAGTTACTTGTCCAAGTGGCTGTGCATTACTATTTCGTTACTATCTCATCATAAATTCATAATGCAGGCGGAATGCAGTATTTTATTTCGTTTTCGACAGTCAAAAATACATTTTTGAGCTGTTTTTCTTATTTGGGAGTGACGTGGTGTGGCAGTGAAAGGGTTACACAAGAATGTGGCCCGCGGCGTGACTGGACTCTCTGTCTGTGAGTGACTCTGCTTTGGCCCAATCACATTCCCCATCCACAGTCTGCGAATCAGAGGCAGAGTAGGGCGGGTCTTCACAGCACGTCATGTGACATATGCGCCAATCGTGTGACAGCAGGGCTCCGTTGCATTCGTCTGAGAATTCCACCCCAAAACGCTTACAGGAAGAAAAAACGCGGCTTATTATTATTACCGAGGCGCGCGGCTTATTATATTATTAAAACAGCTACTTGTGGGCACTCATAAAAACACTGTGGTCTACAAGTTGTTTAGCGAGAGGATGGTGGTAATGTGCTTCAATAGAACAATGGATCAATGCCATGTCAAAACTCGGCTCCGCTGATCTTCATCTGAAGGGCTCCGCAGTCCACACACAGACACACACACACGCGCGCGCGCACACACGGGATCGCAGCAGCCACACACACATTTCCACTGTCCAATAGACAAGCGCCCTTTTCGACCGCGTGACATTGTTCAGATGTTTCAACTTCACCCCCAGAACCGCACCGAGTCCACCAAAACTATATGTGAAAGCGACCTAAACGTAAATACTGTCTACCGCTAAAAACAGCACATCCAATTGCATTGAAAGCATCTGGAATCACAACACTACGACGCTTCGACTAGGTACAGGAGGACTCGGAGGCCAGCCAAACAGCAAAAGAGAGAGATTGTTTCTTTCCCTATTGATTAATGTATATTTGATGGTGGCAGAGCAAAAGCTCTTATTTGCCAGATTTACAGTTAATTTACATGTTAAAGAGAGACTGATTGTATGTTTATAGAGAGACATTTATAAAAACAATTTAATAGTTACAGTTGATATAATTGAATAGTTCAGCCTGCATTTGTTAGATGTGAATGGATACACTGGTTTTGTAAAACCACTGGCTGGCTGCTCTAATGCTGTGAGCATCATAGACTGTTGCTTTACCATACTTGATGGTACAGAAGCTGAAGCACTAGTTTAACAATTTACGTTATGTGCAGAGAAACAAGTTAAAAACTATTTATGCACTTTCAATAAAGCGTTTTAAAAAAACTGTTGGGGGAACGACGACGACTTCGTAACCTAGTTACTTTCAAAGTAACTAAGTTACTCTGATAATCAAGTAATCAGTAAAGTAACTTGGATTACTTTTTAAAGGAGTAATCAGTAATCAGTAATCGGATTACTTTTACAAGTAATCTGTGGCATCACTGGTTGTCAACTGATATAAATTGTGCGTTTCTCTATTCCGATGATTTCTACAATATAATATATATATATATATATAAATAACTGTCTTTCACTAGTACCTTACTACTATGTACTATGTTACAGTACTATCCGTATACTACTACCTACCATGCTAATATGTCTATTATACTATGCACTCAGGGTGTAACACTCAAGTTCAACACTATTTGACGAACAATGCCACTGACCATAAGCTGCCAGAGATGCACATCTCCTGCTGACCAGAAAACCACACACTTTTCTGATAGTGGGGTGCCTGGACACTTATCTGGTCATTTAAAATGTATATGCGAAAGTTTCGTTTTCACTTCTAATTTGAAGATAAGGATCTATAGAACAATTTTGGTGTGTCAAGGAACCAGTTGAATTTAATAAAAATGTATCCAAAATGGCCACAATCGAAATCATGAATTCTTTAAAAACGTCTTAATGTTCACACAATTGCTGTGTAATATAATTTTGTATTGCTATTTTAAGTTAATACTGTGTGAGGAATCAACTGGAGTTCAAATATTGATGTTTTGAATATTCTGGTATGGCAAAAATCAAAGATGGCTGCAATTTCTGTATTTATTTCGATTTACGCTTCATACCTTTTATTCTATTGAACCTAGAATGGTGATGTTGGTGCCTGTACCTAGGTTTTCATGAATGAGTAATTGAATAAAAATTAAATAAACATGATTGGAGCATATCTTATATGATATTTCACACAATGAGACAATAAATATGTGGAGAACTAGAGTTAGATATGAGAACTGTAAACAACAGTTGATTGTGAAGAACAAACAATGATTGTGAAGAACGTCCACATCACAAGAAAGGATCTGCATCTCGGCACCAATGTCAACGCCATGCCAAAGACCTGATGGAGGTGTTGCTGAGCAATGGGAATCCCTTTGAGGAGGGCAGTAAAGACCTGGTTACATTAGACAATAAGGTTTGTGAGTCTGCGGCTGCTGCCGTATCTCTCCATCAACTCGAGTCTACGGGACAAGAGCAGTACAACAATTTCAGGAAGAGTGCTTGAATCAAATAACAGACTTCTGACAGCACCGATCAAGCGAAATGCAGAGCTCTATGGGAAAGCTTTTATTGTGCTAGACACAATACACGTCAAGTAGAGATATTTCTGTTGACGAGCAGTTAGTTGCGCCAGGTGTAACAAGACATTTTCTCATTCCTGTCAAATAAGTTGTTAACAGATGGACAGTTCCCAGATGACAATGATGTCTACATCACTGCAGGTGATCAAGTCCACCATGTTGGAAACAGTCCACCAATGGATCAATGCAACCATGAGGAAGCTGACACTCGTGTCCTATAATACATCTCCTCCACGCCCTGCAAACATCATCACTTGGGAGGGTGCATACTGGAGATACAGATGTTTGTCGTAATCCTTCTGACTAATTTCCATCACATCAAGCCACTAACAGATACACGCACAGACCATATGCCTACTAGCATACCAATTAATGTAGCACAGACTGTAGGCCTACGAGCATATACCAAGTAATGTAGCACAGACTGTAGTCCTACTAGCATACCAAGTGATGTAGCACAGACTGTAGACCTACTACCAAGTGATGTAGCACAGACCATATGACTAGCATACCAGTGGCGGCTCTGCCACTAGGGGCGCACGGGCACCGACCCACCTGCTGTTAAATCAGAGAATAAGAAAATAAAACTTTTTCGTTTTTTGTTTTATAGCCCTATAAATAATATAAACATGTTTAAAATGAATAATATTTACTCATTTTAAGTATGTTTGTATTTCCAATGCACAATATAACGTTATTATCTAAAATAAAAAAACACTCGTTTTCCTGAGCAGGAAGTGACGTTTTTTTTATTTTTTTTATTTTTTCGTATTTCTCGCCCGGGCTAGACGCGATAGCGCTGAGTGCGTGTCACAGTTTGATCGCTGTATCCGTCACAGCCAATCAGTGCATAACGCGTTGTGCGTTGAAATATGACTATTATGTTGGAATCCGGGCGCGATTTGAAGCGGTCTAGCCAGTAGCGTCAAGAATTTCTGTAGCCGCATTTCGCGGAGACGCTCTCTGATTGGCCGACGCCAGTATTTTTTTCCGTAGCAGAATTTCACAGAGACGATCTCTGATTGGCCGAATCCAATTTCTAATGTTCCAAATTTCTAGCTTATTCCTAGGTTGGTCCGTTGGTGAGAGATAGTTGTGTTGTTGTGTTGTTGTGAGATGCAGGCAGCAGAGCGTGCCGTGACTGCAAGTTCTTTAGACTGTTAAGCTTAGGCACTCTTTCAAAGTTGGTTACGGTTAGAGTTTGTCTTAGAGCATGGCGATAGAACGCCAGGTAGTTTGCAGGCTGTTCGAGGCGGAAATGGACAAAGACACAGCTCTTCACTCACACAGTACTTGTTGGCTAACAACAAGCTATATGGATGCGGAGGGACAACAATGGATGGACATCAACACAGGCTGGATGGACAATGCCATGGAGTGGATATACTTTATCAACAAGCCAACAACAAGGTAGATTAGCGATCTTAACTCTAGTTTAATACATGATACGTTGTAACGTTACAGCTTTCAGCTAACGTTAGCTACTGCTAGCTGTTAGCTCCGTTATCTTAGCTGGCCACTTTTATAATTACTGCATGGAAACGGAGTAACGTTAACGTTTAAACATTATGTCGAGGTCATACAATACTACAGTCGACATAAGGTTAACGTTACCCCGTTTCCATGAAGTGTTTAAATAGCAGCAATCTTGTTGAAAATGTAACTTTACTAAAATGCTCTCTCTCTCTCTCTCTCTCTCTCTCTCTCTCTCTCTCTCTCTCGCTCTCGCTCTCTCTCTCTCTCTCTCTCTCTCTCTCTAATTTCGCCGCATGTGGGGCATAACCACTCAGACAATGAATGGTAACTTGTTTAAAATGACGAGCTTTACAAATGTGTTTATTATTGAATGGATCTGACATCATCTGAGAGAGAGAGAGAGAGAGAGAGAGAGAGCGAGAGAGCGAGAGAGCGAGAGAGCGAGAGAGAGAGAGCGAGAGAGAGAGAGAGAGAGAGAGAGAGAGAGAGCTGTGCGTGTTTGTGTTGGGCTATTGGAAACGTGGTTGCATTTGACTGACTGATCATATATTGATCGATGGCAATGGTGATAATATTCGCCAATGCGTGCCTTGTACATGTTTGCAAAATGTTTGGTATAGCGCCCCTAGTGGCGAAGCATCCACGGGCCGCCACTGTAGCATACCAAGTAATGTAGTGTTGTGTTTATCTGATAATCATCAATAATGAAAGGTAGAATTAATCTTTCAGATTTGTATTCAAAAGTGAATCAAGCAATAGTACAAACAGGGACAATACCATTGCAATGGGCAGGAATCTACATTCTACATTATGCCAAGAACAGAACGGAACAAGCTTCCTATATATATCGTCACTAAGCCAATGAAATGGCTTCTTCAGAAAATAGAATCAGAGGAATAAGACTAATACAAGTCTAAACATGGTTATAGATTTAGAATAGCAGACTTAGGGGATCTAGAACAGTTTTAGAACACAGACTCTCGTCTCCTGACAACAGGAGCATTTGATGACATTCCCTGTATGAGCACAAATAGAATTGCCAGCTTTAACACAGTAAAACACCTCTAACCTCTTAACCGGTTCCACCCGACGGGACCGGTACCGGTCCCGAAATGCCATCTGGTCATTAATCAATATTTTTTTGACTGTTGTATAAAATTTGCGATTTAAATTTCAAACGTATTCAAGTATTAACATCACTAACATGTCACAACAGCATGTAGAATGTATATTATCATCAATACGTTAGTTTAGCAATAGGTTAAGTGGCCTTAGATAGATTTTCTGAAGTCTATTCCAAGACGGCGACCATTTTGGAAATGTTGAACCATGGGAATTGTGCGTCTCTACTTTTCATAGCTCCATTTCTGCAGACCCCTTTCTTATTGGTTGAGCCCATTTCTGCAGACCCCTCTCTGATTGGTTGAGCCCATTTCTGCAGACCCCTCTCTGATTGGCCGAGCACGCGCATGCGCATGAGCCGAGACAAGCTCCTCTAGCTTCGAAACTCCGTTAAGCTCCAGAGAGAGAGGCTGAAAACCCACAGTTCTTGGCCGACGGATGGGAGCCGAATCCCGGATCCGAGTTTTCTGATGAATACCCTAAAACATGGAGGTCGCGAACGCAATTTATACGCATGGAAGTATTGATTACGCCATAACGAATCATTAAAAAAATATACCGTTAACTGGAATATGTTGTGTGTGCCTTTACACATATGTTGGATTAGGTAATTGGTTTGTCATTAAAAACCAATAATAATCGCTCGCATCGCCGGCTTCGCTGACCAGAGCTCTCTCAGATTCAAAGTTTTAATTGTAGCCTGGAACATACATGTTTCGGAACCAATGTGTAACTAGACAGTTACAATATAACATTTATATTAATTAACCCAGTTAATACCTTAAGAGTAAGAGTCTGGTGGTCAATGTCACCTCGGATTGCTACGGAAATGTTGTGTCTTACTAATAATAACTAATTCCTTGGTCAATAGAAGTCTCTGTGATACTTTCTGAATATGATTTGGGAACATCAAATGGGCAGGGTTATAATAGAAGAAAGACAGTGTAAACAATATAATTAACTCTGAATATAATAATGAGGAAAAATAAACAGGATACACAACAAGGTGCATGAGATGAGGTTATATGTAGAACATGGTACAGTTACAGTAAGTGGGGAGTGCGTCATGGTACAGTTACACTAAACAGTGATCTAAACAGTTTCTGACAGCTGGGCTGTGTTGAACTTGTCACGTGAAATAACGTTATGTGAATAAACCGCGAAATAACATAACGTGTTATAATAATATAATGTTATATAACGTTACAATGTACAGTTTCTGACAGCTGGCTGTGTTGTGAAATGTGCATAACGTTATGAATAAACCGCGAAGTCACGCGAAATAACGTTATATGCGAATCTGGTAGTACATTTCTTTTTATCTTCTTGATATGATAACATTACATCCGCCTTTTACCGTGTGACGAGCTAAACCAATCAGAGAGGGGCTTCGCTCAACCAATCAGAGAGGGGCTTTGCTCAAATGGGCTCAACCAATCAGAGAGAGGTCTGCAGAAATGGAGCTACGAAAAGTAGAGACGCGGGAATTGTAGCCTTTTTGCGGCCATTTTGTAGAGGACATGCATAGCTGTCGATCAATTATTCCGAACTACACTTCCTGGAAGATACTATGGGGGTTCAAGGTTGAGCGTTCTGAATGAATTATATCAATAACTGTTATTATTCGGGATAATAAGCCACAAAAGGTAACGTTTTTGACAAATATTGAAACGCAGTTAGTTTCTCCTCCCTATTGTTAGCATGTAGCAACAATTAGATCTGAAATTAGTTTCAAAAAGGTTGCACTGTGGTGAAAATAAAAAAGTACAGTAAATTACAGTAGATTATCTGTTCTTATGCACGCCTGGTGATACTAAATCCAAATTTAACTCGGGCATTTGAAAGATAATATATGTATAAATGTGCGAATTGGCTATAATAAGGTAATTTATAAGCCTCCTATTCTATATTCTTTTTTTTTTAACAAATGTTTTTATTTTCCTTTTTTTTACATGAAACAAGACAAACAATACAGTAACAGTAATAATCAACGATAAATCACAGGACAATAACATAAATAATAATAACAATAATGATAGTCCAGTAATTAAATCAGAATGAAAGTAGATTAAAAGACATAAAAATAATAAATACAATACATGGGCTCTTGCCCCCCCTCAGGACCCCAACGTGGGCTATACATCCACTACTTCATTCAACATCAGAAAATTCCAAATTTATATGCGTTCCTTTATCTTATCCACCACAGCTACCCAGACTGCTATGCTGGCTTCATTAACACCTAAAATTTGTGCAGTAGATATCTCTAGATAAATCACATCGAGATAGGTGAGAATCCATACCTTCCGGCACATTTTATCCGGTTGAATCCAGCGTGACGCTATCAACTTTTATATTCTATAATAATATTTCAAATTGCATTGGTCCGGATGGGAGAATTTAGTACTGTATCTACAGAACCTTCTGTTTACAGTAATCATCTTCCCTTTATTAATTTCCTTAGATTTGTTGTACACATGATCTCAAGAAGGTACTGAACGAGATCAGTGGCAGTTTTTTATGTTTGGTCATTATTAGCATGGTGTTATTCACTGTCAAAGATGCAAAGAAAAATCATAATTCATATTCTCCTTTGTTTCATCACTATTTAAGCAAGCCTAATAATATACACAATATTTCTGACACTGTGAATACATTCCCTGAGGTCCATAGATGTACCTACAGTAGATACCAAGAATATGCAAATTGACCTTGTAGAAGTGGAGCAATATTCCATTTACCTAGGTATATATTTTAGGCGGATTTTCACCACAGGTGGAAAAAGGGGGCTCTTTTATAAAACATTTTACCCAAAGTGATTTGCGATGTATTATACTTTATACGTATAGCACATGCATGTGTCTGGTCTCTTCTCTCTGAAGTTTCTTTAAAGAAATCTTTTCACTCGTCTGAACGGCTTGTCAAATGACGCTCGCCGGATGTTTCATCTTGTAACTCGAGAATGAAATCACGCAATAGGTTGAATGTGGTGATGATCTAAAGGCGTAAAATTCAACTTTCCAACTATTGGTTGATCGTGAAAACACAGTCCGGAGCCGACAGAATAGAGCAAAGTGCCGCCATTGGGCCGTCCGATGCTTAAGTAATTTTACAATAGATACAATTATAGACAGATAGATAGATAGATAGATAGATAGATAGATAGATAGATAGATAGATAGATAGATAGATAGATAGATAGATAGATAGATAGATAGATAGATAGATAGATAGATAGATAGATAGATAGATAGATAGATAGATAGATAGATAGATAGATTTATAGATAGATAGACTTACATTAGCAAAAAACATAGTAGCACAGACTGTAGGCCTACTAGCATACCAAGTTAAAGTATTACACAAGCTCCACTATTCCAAAGCCAGACTAGCGAACATATTTTTTCTCTCTCGTAGCACAGAGGAATCACCTGCTCCCCTAATCACCAGCCTCCTGGTTGGAAGACATTAACCCTTTCACTACCACACTACCAAAGGGTTCACTGTGGCAATACAGAAGGTTAACCCTTTCATTGCCACACGACATAGGGTTAACCCTTTCACAACCACACTAGTTTCAAGTTCAAGTTTCTTTAATAGTTGTCATACAGAAGTACAGAATACTTTTGTACAAAATGCTTCTTACTGTTGCGCTCCAGAGACTGTGCATGACAAGATAAGTATGAAATAAAAACATAGTAAAAATTAGAAGAAAAAAAAGAGGTCACAGTGTTCAGTTTAGACATATGTACAATGTTCGTAGACGTGGTTACCATACAATATACAATACTGTGCAGTGTACTAATATACAATACTATATAGTGCAAGGCATAAATGGACGAGGTGCAGTTTAGGTACAATTCACAGTAGGTGTACGAGTTGTAGTGCAAATCCTTTATCAATAAATATAAAGTGTAAGTGTGTTTGTGTGATCTAAAGTGTGGAGAGTGGGTGCTGCAGTGTGTTGTTTGTTTGAGTGAGTGTGTGTGTGCGTGTGGGTGTGTGTGCTGTGTGCATTTGATGGTTGTTGCATAGTGATTATTGTTCGTTTAGCGATTATTGTTCGTTTAGCAGCCTGATGGCCTGGGGATAGAAGCTCCTTCTGAGTCTTTCTGTGCTCGCCATAAGACTCCGGTATCGCTTGCCTGACGGCAGCAGTTCAAAGAGGCAGTTGTTCGGGTGGCTCGAGTCCTTAATAATTCTCTTAGCCTTCCCCTTGCACCGCTTGTTGTAAATGTTCTGGAGGGTGGGAAGCCCCCCTCTAATTGTGCGTTCGGCTGAACGTGTCACTCTTTGTAGTCTGCTACGGTCTTGTGCAGTGCTATTCCCAAACCAGGAGGTGATGTTGCCGGTCAGGATGCTCTCTATTGTACATGAGTAGAAGTTCCTAAGGATCTTAACCGTCTGTAGTGTGGTAGTGAAAGGTTAACCTTCTGTAGTGTGGTAGTGAAAGGGTTAAGATGTATTTTATTAAGTTAGAGACGATCACATTTACACTCAGAGGTTCCCCTGAGAGGTTAACCGCTAGATGGCACCTCTTCCTCAGTATCATGGCAGCTCTCTTACTCTCCATTACAGTACTTTATTATCTGAGCATCTCCCCCTCTTTTTGGAATCACCTATTACTGTATGAACCCTGTATGAATTACTGTATGAATCATTGAATTACTGTATGAACCATGTATGAATTTCTTTATAAATCACTGAGTTACTGTATGAATCATTGAATTACTGTATGAACTCTGTATGAATTACAGTATGAATCATAGAATTACTGTATGCATGTGATGCTGGCAGATTTGTAACACACAGATCAGAGTGAGAGAGTGACTCCCTGTCTCACTCTCTGCTCCCTTGCTCTCTCCTTCTCTCCCCCGTCTCACTTTCGGCCTATGAAGTCAGTGAGGTGGAGTAGACAGGGGGGGGGGGCTCAGCTGTGGCGATTTCAGCCCAATTACCCTGGCATCACTGCTGCCTTCCATAAGCTCTGTGCTCATAATTACTCACATCATTTTGCCTGGCATTGCTTGTGACTAAGAAACTAGTTTGAAATCATTATGAGCGCTTGTTAAAATAAAAAGTTCATGAAATATTGTCACTTCACAATAAAGATTGTGCGTGTATGTGTGCATGTGTGTGTGTGTACAATTGGGAAATGGCTTACATGCGTGCCTGGGTAAATAAAGGTTAATGCTTGCCTGGGTAAATAAAGGTTAAATCAAATAATTTTCTTTTACTGAGTTGCGTTGATTCCTTCCTATGTGTGTTGCGTGTGATTATGTGTCTGTGTATGTCTATGTGTGTGTTTGTACTGTATGTGTGTTTTTGTGTCTGTCAATGCACAATGTTCCTGGGTCACCGGGAGTTGTTATGGTCATACCAGGCCATGTGAGCGGATCGGAGCGTGAGCGGCGCGGGGCGCGGAGCGGGCGGTTTTGACGTGAGCGAGGAGTGGGTTTTAAAATGAGTCGGCGCGACGTCCGGAGCGAGAGTTCTCCTCCGCTCCAATCCACTCCAGGCCGCTCACAGTGGTTTAACACTGTTGATGTAATATATACATGCAGTACAATGCCAAAGCAACAGATGGCGATGTACAAACATGAAGGCCATTTTCAACCAATGAGAAGGGTTCAGGCTTTGTCACTGTAGAGACGCCCACCATAGATATCTATGACGCCCACACTCACTCCTGTTAGAAAAAGTATCGACGCCATTGTTGTTGACGTTAGCTTACATGCTAACGTTAATGGCAGCGACCATAGCATTGTGGCTCGGCTAGCCTATCATCGCTTAGTAGAGCTAGTGAATGGATAAACAACGTTATTTAACATTGCAGAATGGCTACAATTACAATGCGGCTCAATACAAACAATTGTTAAGGGGCCCAGGGGGTGTAGACTGTTGTAGTTTGAGCTCATTTACACCATGCTCCAAAAAAGAAAAAGAAAAACTGCCGAGCGATCTGGCGCGGGGAGCGGGGAGCGCTCGATTCAAGGTGTGTGGGGAGCGAGCGGAGAGCGACTTGGGGGCGGGGTCAACATGAGCGATTAGCGGAGCGGACCAAGCTTTAAAGAGCGAAGAGCGGATTTCTCGGCCGCGCCGATCCGCTCACGTGGCCTGGGTCATACTGAACAAAAATCAGCCACAGGCAAATGTAAACACCTTCGGCCCAGAGTCCATCCGTCCATCTATCCATCCTTTATCCATCCATCTGTAAATCCATCTATCCATCCTTTATCCATCCATTTGACCATTCATTTGTCCTTCCAGTTCCATCCATCTGTTAATCTATCCTTCCATCCAATCATCCATCCATTGAATTTATATCATTTGAATATCTTGCTATTGAGCTCAAAGCTGAACTGTCTTTGCTCATCATCACATTGTGCCGGCCACCAAAATACTCATCAACATTTCTGCAGGAATTCTCAGAAGTAATCTCAGTCGGTATCATTAGATGTGAAAGATGAATCATGCATGGAGATCTGAATATTCATATAAATAAGAAGAACGACCCAAAGGCTATTGAGCTTATCAACCTACTGGATAGATTTGAGCTAATACAACATGTAAATGAACCCACTCACCAACATGGTAACACCCTAGACTTGGTGATAACAACAAGGCTGGACATTGATAAAGTATCAGTAATCGAATCACCTATATCTGACCATCATTATGTATTCTTAAATGCTAACCTAAACTTAACAGAGTAACCGTTGTAAAGCGAAGAGTACTAGATGACATTGCAGAAGAGAAGTTCTCAAATATCATGAGACAAACTGAAACATCCAACCTGGACTGCTCTTTAAAACTGCATGGTTGAAAATCTCAACAACACCCTATCATACACTGGTTGCTCTCGCTCCATTAAAGGTAAAACAAAAAGTGACAAAATCTCGGTTAAATAATAGCAGTGTTGGTCAGACAAAGATAATCTGTAGAGCTGCTGAACGAAAATGGAGGAAAACCAAGCTCACAGTCCACTGTGATATATATAAAGAAGCCATGACTGCCTAAAACAAAGAAATACAAGTGGAAAGAAAGGACTATTTTTCTAAGATTATCACAGAGAATGTTGGAAACTCTAGAATATTATTCTCAGCCATCGACCAGCTACTCAACACTACCCCACCCCTCCACAGTCATCTGCATCAAAATGTGAAGAACTGGTATTATTCTTCAATAAAAAAATTACTTAAATTAGAGCCACCATTAGTCCTGCTACAAACATGGACACCATCAGCAAACCCTGTGAAAAAGTAACCATAGGAAAATTAGCTTGAATTACATCAACTGAGCTTCATAAAACTGTCATGGAATGTAACTCCTCCACTTCCTGTATTAAATTAAACTGGACTTTGAACAAGTCTTTATTCTTTGCACATCATTGTCAATGTCGTCATGCAGTGACACACACATGCAATGGGCGGCACACACAGATAGCCTACACATACATGCAATTTTTTCTTTTTGGGTTGCCGATGAAATGTTCCTCTCTGCGTTTGACCCATCCCGTCGTCCTTCCCCCCAAGGGCAGTCGGGAGACATGGGCTGCGGCGTGGGGCCGCACCTGGGGACCAATCCAAGTGCTCCTGTCCGACAGCGTTAGCGATCTGTTCTGCATTTTTCCATTGGGTTTATCTTATCGGGAGGGGAAACCCTTGCAAGCACGGGGAGAACATGCAAACTCCACACAGAAAGGCCCGGGAGATCCCCCACCATGGGTACCTGGCAACGCGGAAATCTGGTCCCCTGCAAGCGAGAATCGAACCCTGGACCTTCTAGCTGTGAGGCGACAGTGCTAACCACTACACCACGTGCTGCCGTATTGACCCTATACCAACAGCATTTCTTAAGCGAATATTCGTAAGACCCTTACTAAAGAAACCCAAACTAGACAGTAATGTACTGACTAACTATAGGCCAATATCCAACCCCCTAACCTCCCCATAGTCACAATACAAATACACTCCTTTCTCAAAGAAAACAACATCATAGAGGAATTTCAATTAGGCTTCAGAGCGCACCATAGCACTAAAACTGCTCTTACTAAAATAATTAGTGACCTCAGAATAAACTTGGATGCAAACAAAGTCTCAATTCTCGTCCTATTAGATCTAAGCGCAGCATTTGACATGATCAACCATGATATCCTAATAACTCGTCTAGAAAAGTTAGTTGGTCTTTTTAACTATGTATTAAACTGGTTCAGAACATATATCAAAGGGAGAAAATATTACGTCAGGCTGGGAGATCATTCTTCTAAGAAACATGACACCCAAAACTCTGCACCAGTTTAACATGACACCCAAAGCTATGGAACAGACTACATATGGACTATGGACACACTATTAGGCAAGTTAGATCTCTAATTATCTTCAAAATTAAGCTAAAAACGTACCTCTTCACCATAGCCTTTTAACACACTCCGCTGCTGATTGCACTATTTTACTCTGTCCATTCTATTTTACTCTTTTATGACTTTTATCACAGGTTCTAAACTGTCAGGTAGTGAACTGTGTGGGTATCAAGCAGGAAGAAAGACTGTCAGGTTTTTTAAACTGTGTGGGGGACCCAGGCGTAGAACTGTGCCCTGAGAGGGAGGTTGTCAAAAAAAGGGTCAAAGTGGGTATCAAACAGGAAGGAAGACTGTCAGGTTCTAAACTGTGGATATCAAACAGGGAAAGTAAAGATGGTTTTAAACTCATTCAGAGATACCTTATTCCACTGCACTATTGCATAATTTTACTCTCTCCATTCTACTGTATATTACTTTTTATTACAGGTTCTAAACTGTCAGGTATTAAACTGTGTGGGTATCAAGCAAGAAGAAAGACTGCCAGGCTTTAAAACTGTGTGGGGGACCCAGACCTAGAACTGCGCCCAGAGAGAGGGAACTGTGCCCTGAGTGGGAGGTTCGAAGGGTCAAAGTGGGTATCAACCAGGAGGGAAAACTGTCAGGTTTTAAACTGTGGATACCAAACAGAGAAGATAAAGACGACTTTAAACTGTTAAACAGTAATCCAGAACTATTTTATTGCACTGTAAAACAATTTGATTTTATGTCTGCACTTTATGTGCTCATTTTATGTCTATTATATGCTACTATTTGATTGCACTGCACTATTGCACTATTTTACTCTGTCTATTCTATTTTGTTCCTTTTTATTATTGTCTATTTTTAAAACGGAATCAAACCATAAACAAGGTGGCCTGTTGTTAGATGGTAGATCCTAATGTGAAAAACTGATTTCATACAGTATGTCTGCACTTGTGCAAATTGTATGCCTGTCTTTTTCTGTTGTAAAGCACTTTGAGTTGCAATTTTTGTATGAAAGGTGCTATACAAAGAAAGTGTATTATTATTATTATTATTATTATTATTATTATTATTATTATTATTATTATTATTATTATTATTATTATTATTATTATTATTATTATTATTATTATTCAACAACTGTAAATTAGATTCAAGATTAGATTCTAGTTTATTGTCATCAAACAGCACAAGTACAGTACAATGAAAATAAGTTGGCAAGTAAAGTGCAATAACAATATACAATCTACACGTGATTAAACTGGAGTATATATAAATGAGTACTACTGAGTAATAATGCTAATCGGATGTATGTGTACAGTGTTACAGTATTATTATGTACAGTGATACAGGTATAAATTCACTATGGTAGTAAGCCATACTGGCCAGTGGTATAACAGAGTAGGTACGGGATGTATACAGATACATACAGGTATAGATATAGTATACACAGGTATGTACAGTAAACAGGAATATAATGGTATATATTCAGATAGGTGTGGATAAATATATATATTGTAAATATTAATATATATGCGGTATATAGTATTATTGTACGAGGCTATCATACAGTGTTTTATAATAGCTTTACATCATTACATGGCTTCATTCCATCCCACGGATATGACAGTGAGTATACGACGCCCCCCCCCACCCCCACCCACCGCCATCTCTCCCACACATTATTACAATGAGCAAACCCCCCCCCCCCCCCCCCCCTCACCTCCCCCCTAAACTCCACATCCGCTCCTCTGTGGCCGGCCGAGCTGAGCTGGACTAGGGGGTGCGTGTGGAGATGCTATCAGGCCTCAGGCAATCTGAAATACAGTCATATGTCACAAATAGATGTCAACTCTTATTACAGTGGGGGACGGGGGGGGACGGGGGGGGGGGGGGGGGTTGAAGGCGAGTGAAAACCCACTTATCAGAAAGGACATAGCTCTAACTTGTCCTCCAATGTCTCGCTCACTCTCTCCCTCCATCGGGCTGCCCCGCCCCCCGTCCCCCGTCCCCCCGCCCTCCCCCCGTCACGGGCTAGGAGATATTCTACCAATAACAAAAATGCAATGTAATGTAATACCTCTCTCCCCCTTCGCTCCACGCCACTATCCCAGTTGATTTAATGGAACGGTAAACTGCTAGTAGGGTCTATTCAATGTGGGATCTCTTTTTTTAAAGGTGGAATGCGAGCCTCAGGTTATGTTGAAGGACAAGCAGGCCACTATGGCAGCACCACGCCACTGTTATCAAGTTATATTTCTGCAGAATTTATATGATTTATTTCCCAATATTGGTTTTGGGCTCAGTGGAGAAGAGTCAGTATGGGAAAGTTTTTCAGATTTTTGTCACTTTTTCCCCCTCTATTTATTACCCCCCCCCCCCCTCGGCCTCAAGTGCTTAAAGCTTCCCAAACAAGGTTTCAAGTTAAGTTTTGTCTTAAGCAAAAGTGTGTGTGTGTGTGTGTTTGTGTGTGTGTGTGTGTGTGTGTGTGTGTGTGTGTGTGTGTGTGTGTGTGTGTGTGTGTGTGTGTGTGTGTGTGTGTGTGTGTGTGTGTGGGGCCCTCGGCGGTCTGGTCGCCGGGCCGGGGGGGACACCGGGCTTGGGGTCGCGGGGGGTCGGGGGCCATTGAGGCGTGGTGCTTTGGCCTTCTGCGGGCCTGGGCTTGGGGTTCTCGTGGGCCGGGGGCATGGTGGTCGGGCGGGGGCGGGTGGAGGGGCTCTGGGTGCTTGGCTCCGCGCATGGTGGACCAGGATATGGGGGTGTTCTGTTTCTCGGGGAGGAGGGCGGGAAAGAGGGGTCTCTCTTATGGGGGTCAGAGCGGCTGAGCTTTGCCCAGTGGGGTCTTGTGTGTTGCGGGGTCGGTGTGCGTGGGGTGGGGCTCTCAGTGACATGGGAGGTAGCAGGCTTGGCTTGGTGGGGGGGAGTCCCCTTCCCTCCCCTCTACTGGGCCTGGCCCAGTTAATTCAAGGGACCCGTGTCGCTGGGGGCCCGGCTCCGCGCATATCGGCCTGGGATATGGGGGAGTTCTACGGGCTTAGCTCAGCGGGGGGGGGGATGTCGGGGGGGGGGGGGGGGGGGGGGGGGGGGGGCATCGTTTCCGGGGAGAGTGGGGTCTTGTATGTTGTGGGGTCGTTGTGCGTGGGGTGGGGTGCTTGGTGACATGGGAGGTGGCGGGCTTGGCTCGGTGGGGGGGGGGGAGTACCATCCCTCTCTCCTCTACTGAGCCTGGCCCAATTAAATTCAAGGGACCCGTGTCGCTGAGTGCTCGGCCCCGCGTGGGACGGACCTGGGATGACGGGAGGGGGGGGGTCCCTCTTATGGGGGTCTGGGAGGCTGAACGCAGCCATATTCAAGGGGCCCATGTTAGTGTGTTGTTATGTTATTGATGTCATTGTAGGCATTGTCTAAGTGTTGTATGTCTGTAAATGTTAATACAAATTTAAGCAAAAAAATAAAATAAAAAAAAATCCAATTGGGACATCATTTGCAGTTGAAAAAAGGTAATAATATGCAATGGAATATTGGCTATGGAACGGTTATGTTTTTCAGCTCCTACCTCTCAGCTGGAACCCAAAAACAGGCATCTGGCAACAAGTCAACAGAAATGTAAGTACACAAAACATTTACTTCTGTGTGTTCAAACCTCTGTAACTCTATTTCATTAGCACTCAAAGTGATTTTTCTAGCTATAAGTATAAAGTATAATAAATCACAAATTACTTTGGGTATGCAATCATCAAAAAAGAATAAAAACTAGCCCCATTGTTGCCCAATGCTTAAGTGGTTAACCCCTAACTGCTCCCAGTGAGCAGGTTGGCACCTTGCATGAATGTGTGAGTGAATGGGTCAAATGCGAGGAACAGATTGTAAAATTGCTTTGGATAAAAGCTTTGGATAAAAGCGCTATATAAATGCACCATTTATAATATCGTATTGTGGGGATTCCCAGCCCTACATACAGTACATTGATAATGGGTTTGAGAGCACGCTGAAGACTGAACACTGTCTGGCACAGATACCTTCTACTAAAACATACAAAAGCACTCCCTGCTTGGGCAACAGCAACAATCAAAACTCAGGGTTCAGAGTTCACCTTGGACAGAAAGAAAGTGCATGGAGTTTGATTGATTGATTGAAAACTTTATTAACAGATTGCAGAATGGGTACAATACAGTATGGGCAGACCAGAGAAAGACTTTCGTCTTGTTTACATCAGTGTCCCCCATTTCCAATTCATAATGACAACAAGCGGGCAGAAAAGTGGCAATTTCTTAACTTGAACTTGAGGACTGCATACCTTTTTTGCAAACCAAAATACTATACTATACATGCATGAGCCTGGTCTCTTTTGAAAGATGACACTCTGAAGTGTCTGATCCCAGAATAAAAACCTTTTGTGCTAAAGTAATAGAGTAACATAGGTCTGAACTTGAGTTGTAGAAAAACTTGTTACTCAAGTTTTTCTGTAGTAGTTAGTAGTCCAGAGGTAGTATTTCCCCAGAAGGTGGTATGGCTTACAAATCCAAACCGACCGGGGCGGCTAGGTGGTGCAGTGGGCAAGGCGCTCACCACCAATGCGGGAGACGCTGGGTTCGAGCCCAGCTCTCCGCATTGCTATCAGCTTGGCTGGTCGTTCATACTAATACAATTGGCAGTATTAGGGGGTGGGAAGCTGATGGGTGGGGATCGGACGTTGTGGACAGCGACTCCTACAGGTCGGTTGGTGCGCCTGCGCAGCAGAATCAGAAAGCGACGGGGGCGGCGTGCCCTCCAAACGCAGACTCCCGACGCTGAAAGATCGCGCTGTGCATGGTGAAAAGATGTGACGGCTGCTTCCTCGAGTACCGGAGGGGACACGTGATGTAAGGCTTCGTCCACATTGCAGCCGGCTTGTGGGAGGCATGGCCTAACAGCGTTCGAGACAGGGGAGGGTAGAATTGGACGATACGAAATTGGGATGGGAGAAAAATGTAAAATGGGAGAAAAAGTAGATTAAAAAAAAACAAATCCAAACCGACCCATAGCGTGAAGCCTTATGTAGTACATGTCCAAATTTCATAAAGATCCATTAATAAATGAGTGATTAGGAGTGATTTTGGTAAACTGTGTACAAAAGAAAAACTGAGTTTTCTCATAGACTTCAATTCATCCGGCTGTTTTTCTCTTCCTGTTTTCGCATGTTATTTTTGTTTTGTTTTTTAGATTCATACATCCCCACGTGGGTTATCATTGGAAAGCCACACTCATTGGCTACAAAAATCCACAATAATTTTCGAGATTGGATCTAGATTGACGGAACTACTGCGCCAAGAGTCGGGAGTGGTAGTTTGCACAAGCCTCAAATACTGGCATGTAACTCGAGAACCGCTGATTTTGTCGGATCTTGTCGGATCTTGTCGCTATCGACAGGCAACAAATAAGCCTTCAATTTGATATATATATATATATATATTGTATTACAAAATATGCACACCCGAGCCACTAGGGGTCGCCAAAGTGCCGGTGGGCAAATCGCCCTAAAAACGTCCCATATGCGGGTCGGCGCATGCTAAGAGGTTTTTAATGACATACACAACATACAGATATACAGATATATATCATGATATTTATGACATACATGTCATACAGTACTGTTACATTTGTGACATACAAGATATGCAAATATACAGTACTGTTAAACAGAAATCCTAACATGGGAGAATACAGACAAACCACCCACAAGGATCAGTTCTCGCCTCAACCCTGTTTATAACACTGTATACAAACGACTTACCCAACACTAAATCCTGAACATTCATCTACACCGATGACATCTGCCTGGCAACCCAAGCACCAGATTCTGCCGGGAAATATAGTGTGAAATATAGCCCCAGTCAGGCCACTTTTTAAGTGAGGGAAGTCATTTCTATATCTGTGGGCCATTTAGCAAGCCAGGTCACCAGCCCAATGGCCAGTCTGGGCCTCCTGAGAGGTCCTACTGAGAGGTCCTCCTGAGAGGTCCTACTGAGAGGTCCTACTGAGAGGTCCTACTGAGAGGTCCTCCTGAGAGGTCCTACTGAGAGGTCCTGAGAGGTCCTGCTGAGAGGTCCTGCTGAGAGGTCCTGAGAGGTCCTGTTGAGAGGTCCTGCTGAGAGGTCCTGAGAGGTCCTGTTGAGAGGTCCTGCTGAGAGGTCCTGCTGAGAGGTCCTGCTGAGAGGTCCTACTGAGAGGTCCTGAGAGGTCCTACTGAGAGGTCCTACTGAGAGGTCCTGCTGAGAGGTCCTGCTGAGAGGTCCTACTGAGAGGTCCTGCTGAGAGGTCCTACTGAGAGGTCCTACTGAGAGGTCCTGCTGAGAGGTCCTGCTGAGAGGTCCTGCTGAGAGGTCCTGCTGAGAGGTCCTACTGAGAGGTCCTACTGAGAGGTCCTGCTGAGAGGTCCTGCTGAGAGGTCCTACTGAGAGGTCCTACTGAGAGGTCCTACTGAGAGGTCGTACTGAGAGGTCCTGCTGAGAGGTCCTGCTGAGAGGTCCTACTGAGAGGTCCTGAGAGGTCCTACTGAGAGGTCCTACTGAGAGGTCCTACTGAGAGGTCCTGCTGAGAGGTCCTGCTGAGAGGTCCTGCTGAGAGGTCCTGCTGAGAGGTCCTACTGAGAGGTCCTGCTGAGAGGTCCTGAGAGGTCCTGAGAGGTCCTGCTGAGAGGTCCTGCTGAGAGGTCCTGAGAGGTCCTGCTGAGAGGTCCTACTGAGAGGTCCTGCTGAGAGGTCCTGCTGAGAGGTCCTGCTGAGAGGTCCTGCTGAGAGGTCCTACTGAGAGGTCCTGCTGAGATGTCCTGCTGAGAGGTCCTGCTGAGAGGTCCTGCTGAGAGGTCCTGAGAGGTCCTGCTGAGAGGTCCGCCAACTCATCTTCACTATCACACCGCAACTAGAAACACTGGCAGGAGCATCTGAAAGGAATGGCGCTACTGCTCTACTGCTGTTTGAACAACCAGGCTACTGCTCTCTACTGCTGTTTGAACAACCAGGCTACTGCTCTACTGCTGGTGTGAACAACCAGGCTACTGCTCTCTACTGCTGTTTGAACAACCAGGCTACTGCTCTCTACTGCTGTTTGAACAGCCAGGCTAATGGTCTCCTGCTGGTGTGAACAACCAGGCTACTGCTCTACTGCTGGTGTGAACAACCAGGCTACTGCTCTACTGCTGGTGTGAACAACCAGGCTAATGGTCTCCTGCCTGGTGTGAACAACCAGACTACTGCTCTACTGCTGGTGTGAACATCCAGGCTACTGCTCTACTGCTGCTGTGAACAACCAGACTACTGCTCTACTGCTGGTGTGAACAACCAGACTACTGCTCTACTGCTGGTGTGAACAACCAGACTACTGCTCTACTGCTGCTGTGAACAACCAGACTACTGCTCTACTGCTGGTGTGAACAACCAGACTACTGCTCTACTGCTGGTGTGAACAACCAGGCTACTGCTCTACTGCTGGTGTGAACAACCAGGCTACTGCTCTACTGCTGCTGTGAACAACCAGACTACTGCTCTACTGCTGGTGTGAACAACCAGGCTACTGCTCTACTGCTGGTGTGAACAACCAGACTACTGCTCTACTGCTGGTGTGAACAGCCAGACTACTGCTCTACTGCTGCTGTGAACAACCAGGCTACTGCTCTACTGCTGCTGTGAACAACCAGGCTACTGCTCTACTGCTGGTGTGAACAACCAGGCTACTGCTCTACTGCTGGTGTGAACAACCAGACTACTGCACTACTGCTGGTGTGAACAGCCAGGCTACTGCTTTACTGCTGCTGTGAACAACCAGGCTACTGCTCTACTGCTGGTGTGAACAACCAGGCTACTGCTCTACTGCTGCTGTGAACAACCAGGCTACTGCTCTACTGCTGGTGTGAACAACCAGGCTACTGCTCTACTGCTGGTGTGAACAACCAGGCTACTGCTCTACTGCTGGTGTGAACAGCCAGGCTACTGCTCTACTGCTGGTGTGAACAGCCAGGCTACTGCTCTACTGCTGGTGTGAACAACCAGGCTACTGCTCTACTGCTGATGTGAACAACCAGACTACTGCTCTACTGCTGGTGTGAACAACCAGGCTACTGCTCTACTGCTGGTGTGAACAACCAGACTACTGCTCTACTGCTGGTGTGAACAGCCAGGCTACTGCTCTACTGCTGGTGTGAACAACCAGGCTACTGCTCTACTGCTGGTGTGAACGTTTCAAGCTTGCAGGCTCTAAAAGGGGACGGGATGGTGTCCCACTATGTACCTCAGCACTGCTTGCATACTCTGTCTGGTCCAGGTCATCCAAATCACACCATGTGGACGCCCAGCTTAACACAACCATGCAAATACCACTCCCCTGGCTCCTTGTCCTGTCCAACATAATCTCCCCACATAGTAGACAAATCACACTTACTCAAAGGATGCTCCAAAAGGTCAAAGTTTCCCTCCACCTACCGTTGCACGCAGACATCTTCAATCCACCTACTGCCTGTCTCCCAGCCAGACGACCAATTTGGAAGAAAACCCCTCCAGCCGACACTACCACCCAATCTGCTTGGGGGAAAAGAACGGAGTCCAAGGATGAACCAAACAAACACCTGGGGTCAGACCAAGAGGTCCCTGGTAACCAACCTGCCAGTGGTCAACCATCAACAGACTCAGGACTGGCCGCACAGCCCTTGCCGGGCCTTCACAGGTGGGGCAGCAGCCCACTGTGTGCATGTGGAGAGGAGCAAACAATGGAACACACCATTGAGCGGACACACCAGGGCTGCGTCCTTTCCCCTTGGCTCTTCTCCCTTTACACCAACCAGTTCACCCCCCTGGACAGTTCAGTCAAGGCCTTCAAGTACGCCGACGACACTACCATCCTGGGCCTCATCTCCAACAATGACGAGTCCATTTATCGGCAGGAGGGGGGCAGAGCAGTGAGGTGGTGCTCAACCAACAACCTCCTGCTCAACACCTCCAAAACCATGGAAATTGCCATAGATCTCAGGACTTCAAAAAAAACACCCATACTCCCAATAACCATCTCAGACCAACCCATAACCCTAACTGAATCATTCAAGTTCCTCTGCACCCACATTAGCAATAAACTTAAATGGGACATTAACACCACTGCCATCATCAAGAAGGCCCAGCAGCGCCTGTACTTCCTCAGGCAACTGAGGAAGTACAGAGTCCAACAACGCCTGCTGGTCCAATTCTACACCGCCATAATTCAAAGCATCCTCACCTCATCCATCACAGTCTGGGACGGTTCCACTGACAAACACACCAAACACAAACTCCAATGCATCAGCAAGACAGCTTCCAAAATAATTGGCAGCCCCCTCCCCTCTCTGGACTCCGTCTACACCTCACGCACAGTCACCCGCTCTGGTAAAATAGTCAACGATCCCTCCCACCCAGCACACCACTTATTCCAGCGCATGCCCTCAGGTCGCTACAGGTCCATCCTAACCAGACACACATGCTTCACAAACAGTTTTTTCCCCACAGCAGTCCGAACACTAAACACCCTGGCCCGCCCCCCTTTGAACGGACGGGCAAGCATCCGTCACTGACTGACACTGTTACATGTGACTGTCCTGTATGTATTTATGTATTTATTGTGGGGATTGGGAGATGGGAGGGGGGAGTTTGATGTCTGATGTTTCATGTTGATGTCCTAGTGCTTTTAACAAACTGTACCGCAACCAATTTCCACCAACCATTGTTGTGTGGCATTAAAGTATCTTGTATCTTGTATCTTGTACAGCAGATCAGGAGTGTAACTGCTGGATGACTTTGCATTCACTAAATAAGTTTATACAATGGCATGCACATTTTTCAGTCAACAGTCAAGTTAGACGTGGTTATTTCTTATAACCCCCGCTCGTGATCCCAGAACCCGCCCACAACCGAATTACAATCACTCCGCAAGTTCGACTTTTCCATAGGAAAAACCAAGATAGCGGACAATAATCTTTACGAATGGATGTGTTGAAAGCGTCATAACGACTCATTCAAAAACAATTCTGTCACGACGAATGTGTTAGTTTCTTACACAATGTTGGATTATGTAATTGGTGGGTCATTAATTGTGGAACAAAATATAAATCGCAGGAAGTCTGTTGTTAGATGGCATTCGTCAAAAGGACATTAATTTCACTGTGAATAAAATGTTCAAGCAATCAATCAATCAAACGAATAACACACGCTCACGCGGAGGTGCGCTGTTGTAAGTGAGCGTGGGTTATTGAATTGATTGATTGAAAATTGTATTAATATCCGCCTTGTTTCGAACTGGTTAAGAACTGTTAACTGTTAATATAGGAGGCAAATCTTTTTTTTTAACCTACTTTCTATAGAAGCAGCTGGGAGGTGCGCTGTTTTAAGTGAGCGTGGGTTATTGAATTGATTGATTGATTGATTGATTGATTGATTGATTGAACATTTTATTAATGTCCGCCTTGTTTCAAACTGGTTAGGCTTAGGCCCTCTTTCGAAGTCGGTTATGCTTAGAGTTTATCTTTAGAGCAGGGTAATAGACCACCAGCCCTGATTCCAAACTCTAAGCATAACCAACTTCGAAAGAGGGCGACTTCGTAGGGCTTCGTAGGGAGGCAACTTCTCTTTTTTTTTTTTTTTTACCTACTTTCTATAGAAGCATCTAAAAATGAAGTTCTTAACAGTTCTTAACCAGTTCGAAACAAGGCGGACATTAATACAATTTTCAATCAATCAATCAATCAAACCAATAACACACGATCACTTACAACAGCGCACCTCCGCGTGAGCGTGTGTTCTTGCCTTGAAACAGCGCACCTTCAAGCTGCTTCCACACGGAGGCAACTTCTCTTTTATTTTTTTGGAACAACTTTTTCTGTGGATGGTTTTGTCATTAAATCTTCAATTAATGTGTGTTTATTGTATAGCAATAAGGTTGGATGAATTCGGCCATTGTATAAAAGCATTACATCACACGACAGAGTGTGTTATAGAAATTAGATCACGCCTATGGGGGTCTAACCACCCTCGGCTGCGCCTCGGGCCTAACAACCACCATAGGCGTGATCTCATTTCTATAACCCACTCTGTCTCGTGATGTAATGCTTAAACATTTGTGTAGTAGCTCAAAGTAAGAATCAAAGAATGCACTGTTTCTTGAGTCTTGACTCCCTGGCTGTTCTTGACTATTCTTGAGAGCCTGTAGACTAAAAGAGCTCTGAGTATATTGTTCTGTTTGTTCCAACGTGTGCCTCCTTGACATGTACAGGGTGAGATATTCATACTTTCTTTTATGTGCGATAAAGCGATATGAATCCACGGGCCTGATGAAGTGGAGAAAGAGAAATCGATATTCTCGCAGATCAATGAACTGCGGGCCAAATTGACATGACACAACACACTATGAGAAAACGACCTCCGTGTTTTGTGCGCCAAGAGCATTGTTCTATTTATTATATAACTACAGTATACTGCAGCTGCATACAGTGAACGGCAGCAAATCATACATCATACATACATTTATGGGGCATGGGTCGGATGAGCACAATAGGCTGTCAAATTGTAGCCCCGGGTCACAGCAAAAGTGAAATCACAAATTATGTATTTGCAGCAAAGCCATAATGCGGTTCAGCTGTCCAGTATGAGCCGGGGAAGCAGGCATGGGTCGCTAGTCGTTATAGTCCATTTACATTGTTATAGTGAACTCTGTTTACTACAGTATACTCAATCTACTGTATACCTATCTGCTGACTTCACTGTCTACAACTGCCTTTTACACTGTAATCATAACTACCATAACCTGGTCTACCCATATGTTTATTTACCTGTATGATAGCCATACTGTATATATTTATCTACAACTGTTGGATATTTCTGCATGTATCCCGGTTCACATACCTGTATAACATATCTATATTTATAGCTGTATATATCCCATATGTACTGTTACTAGTTATACCACTGGCCAGTATGGCTTACTACCATAGTATATGTATACCTGTTTCACATTTTATACCTATTTATACCTGTATGTATAGCATAATTATACTGTACATACATCAGTTTAGCCTATATTACTCAGTAGCTTGTTATATATATATCACACATACTACACTTGCACGTTGTATATTGTTAATGCACTTTACTGTTACATTTGCGCTCTGGTTAGATGCCAACTTCTTTTTGAGTAATACTCCAATCGAATCTATTTGAGTAGTTGTTTTATTTTACCCCTTCAATATGGCAATTCCAATGAATGTTAACCTTGTACCTAATATCAGACTCTCTAAGGCCTTTTGTTGAAGTTGACAGCTCTTCCATGCTGTGTTTTCCATGTCCCCGTCTACAACACATTAGCCTAGATACACCTTAACAAACGTCACTCACAACCATGTGCACACAATTTGGTCCAATCGATCTATAGGAGATTTCCTGGGATAGTGGGGCTTACATTACCTTGAATTGTTATCAGCAGAAAATGTCCAGTTTTCAACAATCAATATAATGATAAGGGCACTTAAATTAGGGCACTAAATTAAATTCAATCAATTAAATTGTATTTGTCATTAACACAATGTGCTGGCACATGGACACGCACATGGGGCCAGACATGGCATCAGCTAAATATAGATAAAAACGTGTGTGTGTGTGTGTGTGTGTGTGTGTGTGTGTGTGTGTGTGTGTGTGTGTGTGTGTGTGTGTGTGTGTGTGTGTGTGTGTGTGTGTGTGTGTGTGTGTGTGTGTGTGTGTGTGTGTGTGTGTGTGTGTGTGTGTGTGTGTGTGTGTGTGTGTGTGTGTGTGTGTGTGTGTGTGTGTGTGTGTGTGTGTGTGTGTGTGGGTCATATTGCTGTTCTATGAGTGGCTAATGCCCTCAATTTAACTAGTAACTGTTAAACTATTGCACCCTGCTGTCTTTCTGTTGCCAACATGCGGGCACATACCAATATACCTCATGTCATTGTTTACAAACTGCAAAAGGGTCTGTAGTCTTAGTTTAGGCATTATATTGGCTATTATGTACATCAATGTACTGTACACATTTAGTTTCTCTGCTGAGTGCACACTGTTCTATCTGTCTGTCTGTATCTCTGTCTGTCCGTCTCTCTCTATCTCTGTATGTCCATCTCTTTTTATTAGGGATGTTCGATATTATCGGCCGATATTGGCATTAAAATGTAATATCGGAAATGATCAGTATCGGTTTAAAAAAAAATACTTTTTACCCAGGCAAGCAAGTAAGAACAAATTCTTATTTTATTTATTGTGAAAAGTGTGCATAATGTTGTGTTAATTCCACGATAAGAGATATGTAATGTTAATTACCTGAAATGATTCCATTTTTTGGGGGGGGGAAACCCTGCATATATCGGTATCGGTTGATATCGGTATCGGAAATTAAGAGTTGGACAATATCGGTATATCAGATATCGGTTAAAAAAAAAGCCAATATCGAACATCCCTACGTTTGATCTCTGTCTGTCTCTCTCTATCTCTGTCTGTCCGTCCCTCTATCTCTTCTTTCCCTCCCTCTTTCTATCACTCTATTGGTCTAATCCCATCTTCAGTGGAGGCCTTGAGTGACGCTGCACCCCCCCCCCCCCCCCCCCCCCTCCTCTTCATCCCCCCACCCCCCTCCTCCTCTTCATCCGAGCCAAGCTGATATGCGCTTCCTCTCTGCTCGCTCCTCATTACGACTTCATCCGGACAGGATCCTCGGAAAGGCTTCTATAGCCGTTGTGTTTTCCCTCACTCCATGTCTGTCTTGTAGTGGTTAACACTACACTGTCGCCTCACAGCAAGAAGGTCCAGGGTTCCATTCTCGCTTGGGGACCAGGTTTCCATGATGCCAGTTACCCAGGTGGGGTATCTCCCAGGCCTTTCTGTGTGGAGTTTGCATGTTCTCCCCGTGCTCGCAAGGGTTTCCCCCCGATAAGATAAAACCCAATAGAAAAACATGCACAACAGATCGCTAACACTGTTGCGTCCTTGACGAAGACGGGCAGGAGCACTTGGATTTGTCCCCGGGCGCGGCCCTCGCCGACGCCTGTCTGCGCCCGGCTGCCCTTGGGGGGAAGGACGACGGGATGGGTTAATCGCAGAGACTAATCGCATCGGCGATCCTACAAAGACAATGCATGCGTGTGTGTGCTAACCGTGTGTGCTAACCGCTAAACATTGAGGATAATTGCATGCCAATTAAAGACCTCTGAACAGGTCCTGCATTATTATTATTATTATACTGGATGGATCCAAATGGGCAGTGCATGGCTTAACTAAAGCCACAGAGGAAATGCTCACCTGATGGTTTCATAGTAGGCTGTCCAAACCCCGACTCAGAGCAGGGTTTTCCAAATTCAGTCTTCAGCCAATGTAACCATGGTGTTTTTTTTATTGTTGAGATACCTTTGTGGGGGAAACTGTGCCAAGATCCATCTAAAGATAAACTTTGAGGATTAGTTGTAAAACCTTGTCAAACATGTAGTGGCTCTCATACAAGTGGACAGGTAAATGGGGCTCCTCTTTGGTTGGCTAAATGCCTGTGCGTGTGTGTGGCGGTTGGCTGGGGATCATGGAGGGGTTTTAACCTCGCCTGTCAGTGTAAATTAATGAGGTAATTAAAGGCTCAGGCAGAATTAGCGGTAGACACCTTTAGTGCCCTCAGGCAAGCAGATGTAGTTCAGACAGACAGGACAGGACAGGAGGCCGGAGCCAGAGGATAGACACTGCCAGACGATACAAGCTGAAGAAGAGATTAGTTGCGGAGAGTCAACCCCTATACAGTCGATTCTTCCCAGTCTCAAGAGTCGGGGTTGACTCCAGGTTAGTGATCGTGAGAGACTAAATGCGGTAGGGTTCACTATTTGATCGCAGAAAACTTTAAAATCAACGCAAATCCATGGCTGACCTGGTGGAAATTATTATTGCAGGATTGGTTGGTTGATGTATGAAAGCATGAGGGCTGGTGGGGATATGATATTCCTTTATTGATCTCCCTGGGGATTCTAATGCATGGGTGCCATGAAGAGGTGACTTCCTAGGTGCCGGTTGCTAGTTTCCTGCTACGCTTTGCTCGCTTCATACTGTATCACAGCCGGGGGAAATTAACATAGAATACATTTTTAGATCTCCCGGGCGACGGCATGTCATTTTATTTGACTTACTCAAAAGCATGTTATATGACCTAAACGTTAACTGCTGTGTCACTTATTTTGTCAAACACCTCCTCAACGTTGTTGAAATGGTCCAACTTCTCAAGATTTCAATGGATAATCTGTTTTCTGGCGGCTGGCATTTTGATTAGAATATAAAATTAGTTTTTACCCCCAAGTCCAAACACAGTGAACGTACAGTGATTTGTCTTGGTGGAAATGGTGCACAAACATCAATGTCATGGAACGTTTGACAGTATGATTATGCCAACAACAGGACCTCACATATACAGTGCAGAGGGACAGAAACTTCACCACAAACCACCTCGGCCAGTCCTTCATGCCAGTAGTAGCCATCAGGCTCCACAACCGTGGGTATGGACTGCTGCCAATAGTTGGAGAACTAACAGCCGGAGAACTTGAGAACTGTAAGGACTCGTAATACTAAAGCCTCCACAGTTTGACTCGCACGATGCTACTATGCTATATACCATGATGTATACTATAATTATTATTGTTGTTATTGATTTAATTCTTCCATTCCACTATTATTACTACATTCTACTCATTATAATGACTATTTATCTTATTATATTTTCTGCATATACCTCCCCTCCCCCATCACCCACGCTGCTATGACACCTGCATTTCCCCCAAGGTGATTAATAAAGGAACACTTGACTTGACTTGATAAGGGATCGGGAGAACATTCAAATTAAATTTAAGAGGATCATTTAGGGATGTTTAATACAATTGTACTACCCTCAATAAACGACTGAAAATGTCTTAGCAGCATCTCAACACCTTTACTTACCCTCATTGAGAATTCAAGGATCTATAAATATGCAAATTGGAAACAAGCACCTCATTGATATTCACCAGGAATTCCAAGTCAGCAGCCTATATTCTTCCAAGACATGTCAATACCGACACAGCGAGTATGCTGACGCTAACGGTGTCAAGTTACCACATATTGAACTATGATAGGTTCAAACTAGGGATGTCCGATATTATCGGCCGACCGATATTATCGGCCGATATCGGCAGCAAAATGTGATATCGGAAAATATCGGTATCGGTTAAAAAAAAAAAAAAACAATAACAATATTTGTTATATATATATCCAGTGAAATTATTAGTTACCTGAAATTATTCAGTTTTTTGGAGGGGGAAACCCTTCATATATCGGTATCGGTTGATATCGGTTGATATCGGTATCGGAAATTAAGAGTTGGACAATATCGGAATATCGGTATCGGTAAAAAAGCCAATATCGAGCATCCCTAGTTGAAACTATTAGTGACATCACACATGCAACTCAGATTTCAGGGAAGTAGAGAGAAGCTCTCCCTCTCCAGGGGAAGAATGTGAAGAAAGGCGCTCTGGTGACAAGTTCCGCACAAATAACAATCTATATAGTCAAAGTCATGCCTCCAGGAGGAGTTAAATATACAAGAAAACATATATTTGAGTGGAGGGGATCTTTAGTCACATGAGACTATCAAATACTATTCAAATACTTTTTCTATTTAAGACTTTTTCTAGTGTTCTGCTTTGACTTTTTCTTTCATAACATGCTTTTGATCTAGTTTCACTTAAAGGAAATTATTATACAATAAAACTATAATAATATGAATTCATGTTTTATGAAACATTAACATCTAATTGCACAGTACCAGGGTTAGCCTGTGTTAACTCTTGCAACGTTGACCAGAGCCTGATCGGTTTATGACAAAAAGTCTGGGAAAGAAAAGAGAAGAGTCTCGACACTTTTCTTTTCCCCCCCCCCTTCCTGTCGGTTTTCTAATTCAAAACACAGCAGGGGGGCGGGGGGCCCTGAGTCGTTTTCTCAGGCAAACACATTTAAGTCTTATTACATTCCCGTGATCAATTTCTGTCCATAGGGCTGAGGTAATTAGATTGTCTGCTGGGGCATTCTCTTCTATAGTGTCAATGATACGTCTTCAGAGAGAGAGAGAGAGAGAGAGAGAGAGAGAGAGAGAGAGAGAGAGAGAGAGAGAGAGAGAGAGAGAGAGAGAGAGAGAGAGAGAGAGAGAGAGAGAGAGAGAGAGAGAGAGAGAGAGAGAGAGAGAGAGAGAGATAACTGCATACATGCTAAAATAAGCAATTATTATTGAGAATATAGCTTGCAGGGGTTTGGTGACAAACACGATCCGATACAATCGTGCATGCATTTATGAATTCAGACACAGGCTCACAGTCACATACAGTAGGAACAGGCCTGGACTGGCCATCTGGCATATTTATATTTAATTTGGTCAACAACCGGCCCACTACTAGGCTGGGACAACAGCCCATTGGTACTGACTGACACTGGGCTGGCCCAATCACATATCTTACTAAGCACCCCCCCCCCGCCAGTCGTGCAGGTACATGACTGAGAGGGGGGCTGGTACATGACTGAGATGGGGCTGTGGTACATGACTGAGAGGGGGGCTGGTACATGACTGAGATGGGGCTGTGGTACATGACTGAGAGGGGGCTGTGGTACATGACTGAGAGGGGGCTGTGGTACATGACTGAGAGGGGGCTGTGGTACATGACTGAGAGGGGGCTGTGGTACATGACTGAGAGGGGGCTGTGGTACATGACTGAGATGGGGCTGGTACATGACTGAGAGGGGGCTGTGGTACATGACTGAGAGGGGGCTGTGGTACATGACTGAGAGGGGGCTGTGGTACATGACTGAGATGGGGCTGTGGTACATGACTGAGATGGGGCTGATACATGACTGAGAGGGGGCTGGTACATGACTGAGAGGGGGCTGTGGTACATGACTGAGATGGGGCTGTGGTACATGACTGAGATGGGGCTGGTACATGACTGAGATGGGGCTGATACATGACTGAGAGGGGGGCTGGTACATGACTGAGATGGGGCTGTGGTACATGACTGAGAGGGGGCTGTGGTACATGACTGAGAGGGGGCTGTGGTACATGACTGAGATGGGGCTGTGGTACATGACTGAGAGGGGGGCTGGTATACATAACTGAGAGGGGGCTGGTACATGACTGAGAGGGGGCTGGTACATGACTGAGAGTGGACTGGTATACAGGACTGAGAGGGGGCTGGTATACATGACTGAGAGGAGGCTGGTACATGACTGAGATGGGGCTGTGGTACATGACTGAGAGGGGGCTGGTACATGACTGAGAGGGGGCTGTGGTACATGACTGAGAGGGGGCTGGTACATGACTGAGGGGGGGCTGGTACATGACTGAGAGGGGGCTGGTACATGACTGAGAGTGGACTGGTATACAGGACTGAGAGGGGGCTGGTATACATGACTGAGAGGAGGCTGGTACATGACTGAGATGGGGCTGTGGTACATGACTGAGAGGGGGCTGGTACATGACTGAGAGGGGGCTGTGGTACATGACTGAGAGGGGGCTGGTACATGACTGAGGGGGGGCTGGTACATGACTGAGAGGGAGCTGGCTGGTACATGACTGAGAGTGGGCTGGCTGGTACATGACTGAGAGGGGGCTGGTACATGATTGAGAGGGGGCTGGCACCATGTATTGGTACTGACTAACACTGGGCTGGCCCAATCACATCTCTTACTAAGCACCAGTCGTGTGGTACATGAGTGAGAGGGGGGCTGGTACATGACTGAGAGGGGCTGTGGTACATGACTGAGAGGGGGCTGTGGTACATGACTGAGAGGGGGCTGTGGTACATGACTGAGAGGGGGCTGGTACATGACTGAGAGGGGGCTGGTACATGACTGAGAGGGGGCTGGTACCATGTATTGTGCATCATTGTAGGTCAAACCATTAAAAAGTTAATTTCCACAGCAGCCATTTTGGATTTTGGTCTCTCACAAATTTCCCCTGCCTTTTTTAAAAATACACCTTGGCTAAATTTGTTTATTAACCCTCCTAGATGACAAATCCATTGAGAAACGAAGTGCCACAGATGACCCAACTACTAGGTCCATATCGTATCATCATAATATTATTAAAAAAATCATTAGGATAAGGGTTCCCTTGATAAAGATGCATGAAAAGGCTGTATAATATACAACACCTGTAGCGCAACTGCAAAAACTGCTTTTTTTATTTGATTAGATTTGTATTTGGAAATTAAAAACACATCATAAAAACAAATTATCTTGACCAATTGATTTAATTGCCATATAAATCACATACAAAGATCTAACTATTACTCCTCTCTGAACATGAATATAAAACAAGAAGGTGATCTATTAACTGTGTAAACCTGAGAGTCAGCATTGCCTTGGCTTGGGCTGATCGCTATACTAACTCGTTTGGCTGAGTTAGGGGGAGGGAAGCCGTGGGTGGGTCCTGGGCGTTGTGGACAGCGACCCCTACAGTTTGGTCGGGGCGCCTGCAACAGCGAGGGTAGGATCTGGAGAAAGGTTACACTCTCCCGGTGAGAATCTGTGTTGCCAGGCTGGCTGCCGGCTGGCTGCACATGTGTCGGAGGAAAGCATGTGACAGTCTCCGGCCTAAAAAAAAACTGTGTAAACCTTATGCAATATTCATCATTGATATTTGAATACTTGAAATCTGTATGAACTGAGTAGTTAGTATCAAATGAAATAAGATGGAACAGCTCCATGCATTCATTGAATAAACAACTATTTGCTCATTACCAGTATGGTATTGTTTAAATTGTACAGCTTTTTGCACATCTTTGTCAGGGAATTCCAACAATTCTGGACCTGAATGTACCAGTTAATTGTAATCATCTCTCTCTCCTTATGTCTAGTCAAGCCAGGTTGTGGAGGAGAGAGACAGGGAGGAACAGGCTATAGACTACTTTGCCCATCCTGAGCCTGCTATGTTGCAAGTGTTTTTACATCACCACCCAAAACAAGATTCAGCCAAGTGCGAGTGTGTACACTGGTCCACTTGCACTGGTCCACTTGTGCATGGCACTTACTACCCAGCTTTGTAATCGTTTGGGGGAATAGTACAGTAGATACGCATATTTAAGAGGACCGCAAGGATGATGTACTGGTGGGTGGTGTCCGACCGATTATGGTGGGCCGGTCTGGGCCAAAAATGCCAGGGCCGGTTTTTGGTCCCAGTCCAGCCCTGCATAGGAATGCACATGCACATGCGAACACACATGCACACACACACACACACACACACACACACACACACACACACACACACACACACACACACACACACACACACACACACACACACACACACACACACACACACACACACACACACACACACACACACACACACACACACACACACACACACACACACACACACACACACACACACACTATGCATAGGTTCACTATGCTTTCATATCTATACCAAATCTATATCTATATCTAACATAATCTATAATCTAAAAACACCTCCGCACCACACTGCCTGGCTGCCTATTACAGTGGTAAACTAATATATAAAATATTACAGAGGTTCAACATATTTTACTTGTATATGTATATTTGTTTATGGCTTTTTAACAAAGACAGTGGCATTTTATTAAACTTAAAAATCTGTTAATCCACAGAAGATCTTGGCAGCCTCCTGTTCACACACATCACAGATGGAACTTACTAATTTTATATGATTTTATCTTAACATGTTGAATGAATACTCTTATATTAATTCTTCTCCCTATCCTTGTTTACCTGTTGCAGTGAAGGTTAACATCAACTGTTGATCCTCAACGATGCAGTGAAGGTTAACATCAACTGTTGATCATCAACGATGCAGTGAAGGTTAACATCTTCAAGTCTTGAGCAGGATGTTGTGGCTCACGGTATCAAAGGCGGCACTCAGGCCAAGGAGGATGAGGATGGTGAGGCTCACTGTATCAAAGGCGGCACTCAGGTTAAGGAGGATGAGGCTCCGGTGTCAGCAGAGGTGAAGAGGTCATTGAGGACTTTGAGTCTCTGTGCTGTGAAGTGGGCAAAAGTCTGAATGTTAATGGAGTGAAGGTTACCATCAACATATTGGTCCTCTCAATGATGGACAGAGATCTTACAGTAACATCAACAGCACTCTCCATTCTGCCATTATTGCCGGCTAATATTCAAATCAAGTCCCACATCAACCCTTTCGTATTGCCATTTCATGCACACTTTAATTTGAGTAATTTCCCACTTCCTTTCAGTGGCCAGTTCATTTTTAACCAGCTGGGATATACAGACTGACAGCCGTCTTGCAGGGATGGCAAACCCAATTACCAAGGGGCTGAAATGAAAAACACAGATGAATATTTAATTCTGGTGAACTAAGTCAGAGATCAGGACTTAAGCACCGTCCTCAGGCTCCATATGAAATATACTCAGGAGAAGATGTTGGTAATGCAGGTGCTTATCTCTGAAGGTCGGCAGTGTAATAGCCGTGTCTTCTACAGTAGCTCCCGCCCACTGGTTGCCAGGTTTGTTTTTGGGGAGGTTTTGTACAATAGAGCTCAAAGGATTTCTTGATACCAATAATCTTGCTTCCGTGTGTGTCTGAGTGTGTGTGTGTGCCGCGTGTTTGTTTCAAATGTTTACACCTTTTGTGCAACACATTTGATAATCAATGGGCTAAGGTCTGTTCATCATAGAACACTATTTGACATTCATAAGGTTCCTAAGGTCATAAGGCTGAGGTAGAATATAGGTCAGACGAATAGGCAATAGGCCTATCTTCATACAAATATTAGCTCATTGTTTCAATTAACATCCACTTCCATTCAGCCAGCAATCAGCAATCAGCAATCAGCAAGTCATAAACACGGGCCAAAACACAGATACACTTCTTTTCAACAAATGGGCGGTCTTATTGTCTTATTGCGAGGGTCTCCAAGCACAATGAGGCCCTTTATGCTGCAAAATATCTCTGCACCAACAATAAAAAAAAATAGATTATTTGAGCAGTGGCCTCAATTGGACAGATTTATATCAAGCTTGCCTCTCAAGCTGACCGTCCTGATGAGTCGGTACTAACTAAGGGTGCAAAGGATCACAGAACCCACGGTTCGGATCATAGTATTGTTTTTGGTCACGGATTGGATACTTTTTCGGGTCAGCAAAAAAAGTTTTTTTCAAGATATTAGCTTGAGGAACACACCTCATCAATCAGGCCTATTTGTTAACCACTTAAGGATTGGACGGCCCGAATACAACTGGAACTTAAAAACAGGCATCTGGCAACCAGTAAAAAGAAATGTAAGTACACAAAACCTTTACTTCAGTGTGTTCGAACCTCTGTTATTTCATTAACAACTCACCATTCATTCATTCATACATTATGCATCAGCAGCAGCGAAATTAATGTTATAGTTCACAACACAGCAGCGCGTTTTGAAGCGCTATTATCATCTCAGCAAGCAGCACCGTCAATACTTTCCGTAGCCGCATTTCTCGGAGACACAGGAACACAGCATCGCTGTGTTGAGAGAACGAGAGAGAGAGAGCGAGAGAGAGAGACTCACTGTTTAGTTTAAACGTCCAGGGCAGGAGGGCTTGATAAAGTGTATAATCCACTGTCCCACAGTCCCAGACTGTTGATGTATATCCAGACCACTGTCCAGACTGCATCCGCCATATTATAGCTTCTTGTTAGCCAAGTGTTAGCACCACACAACACAAGTACTGTGATGATTTCTTTGCCCATTTCCGCATCGAACAGACTGCAAACTACCTGGCGTTCAATCGCCATGCTCTAAGACAATCTCTAACCTTAACCAACTTTGAAAGAGTGCCTAAGCTTAACCGTCGAAAGAACTTGCCGTCACACTCTAAGACAAATAGCTGCATCACAACAACACAAGTTACACAACAGCTACAACAGAAACTGGCGTCGGCCAATCAGAGAGCGTCTCCGCGAAATGCGGCTACGGAAATTATAGACGCTGCTAAGGCTGCTGGCTTAGACCGCTTCAAATCGCGCCCGGCTTCCATCATAAACATCATATTTCAACGCACAGTGCGTTACGCACTGATTGGCTGCGACGGATACAGCGATGAAACAGTGCACGGCGTGCACGCGCACTCAGAGCGCTATTACGTCTAGCCCAAGACAAGAGAAATAAGGCTAGGAGAAATGAGGCTACGGTAACGGAACGTGAGTCACTTCCTGTTCAGGAAAACGATTATTTATATTTGATATTATTAACGTTATATTGTGCATTGGAAACACAAACATACTTAAAATGAGTAAATATTATTCATTTTAAACATGTTTATATTATTTATAGGGCTATAAAACAAAAAACAAAAAAAAAATATTTCTTGTTCATCTCTCTTTTAACCAGGGGGGGGGGGCGAGCCGCCACTGCTGGGCAGTCTGGTAACTTTGTTCTGAAGGTCCATCCCTCTGTGTAGACTTAGTAGTGTAGCATATAGTGGACGTGTTGGATACTTATTTGACAATTCTGCTTCATGTCTGTTCACGTTTGGAAATGACCTTGTTGCTGAAGTGACTCTTGTTGCATTTAGCTGATAATCTTCAATAATGATTTAGAATAGCAGACTTAAAAGAGGGTCTAGCATCTCAGTTTGATTGATTGATTGATTGAAAAGTGTATTAACAGATTGCAGAATGGGTACAGTACAGTACAGCTCGATACATACAATTGTTAAGAGGATGCAGACCTGAGAAAGACTTTCGTCTTGTTTCCATCAGGGTCCCCCATTTTCAATTCATCATATGACACACATGACATACAGATAGACAGTACTGCTACATCTATACATTTATGACATACCAGATTTTCAAATACAGTACTGTTTGTGATACTAAAAAAATCCAGAAGAAGAGTATATACATTTGACATAGAAACTGTGCATTGGGGCAGGTTGGGTAGGTGGGGTGGGGCTGTACATTGGAGGTGGGGGGGGGGGACACTGTACATTGGAATACTGACATACATTTGACATGGAAACTGTACATTGGAGGAGGTTGGGTAGGTGGGGTGGGGTTGGGTGGGGCTGTACATTGGAATACTGACAAAGCCATGCTTGGTCTTTATTGTACAACTGGGTTAGGACATTTGTAGGGGCCAGTTTTGAATTGCAGTCTCCCGTAGGTGTTCTTTGAGAGTGTTTTTGAAGGTGGGTAGTGATTTACATTCCTTTACAGCTTTGGGTAGGGCGTTCCACATTGTTGTGGCATAATTGCGAAACGTGTTTAGTCCCTTGTTTGAGCCGAATCTGGGTTTTACATGATTTGTGGAGCTCCCTCTGGTGTTGTGATCGTGGTATTCACTGACCTTTGGGAAGTATTTTGACATGTACATGGGTACCTTGGTCGTGTAGTGTATCTTGTAGACCAGGCCCATTGCAAGTTGCTGTACTCTGTTGTCTACTCTAAGCCATCCTAGGTTGGCAAAGTGTGCAGGGGTGAGGTGGGTTCTAGGAGTCAGGTCAAGCAGTAGTCTGACTAGTTTGTTTTGAGATGTTTGTAATTTGGTTTTTAGTGCCTTTGAGGTGCTTTGGTACCATGAGGTGCAAGCATAGTCGTAGTACCCTTGAATGAGTGCTCCTGCCAGAGTCTTCAGGGTATTCTTGTTTACCAGGGAGGAGATCCGGTACAAGAATCGAGTTCGTTGATTGACTTTTTTTATTACATTGGATGCCATTTTGTCACAGGAAAGATTAGCCTCTAGGATGGAACCCAGGTAGGTAATTTCATCTTTCCTTGTGACAATATTGTCACCCACTGTAACTGAGAAGCCGTCTGTTTTGCTGAGTTTGTTATTTGAACCGAAGAGAATGGACTCTGTTTTGCCCATGTGTAATGATAGTTTGTTGTCGGCGAGCCATATGCAGATTTTGCCTAGTTCCGAGCTGAGGGTTTTTTCAACCTGTAACTTGTTCTTGTCAGAGACCAGCAGGGCTGAGTCGTCCGCAAACAGGAACAAGTTGCAGTCACAAGCTGACGACATGTCATTTGCATAAATTAGGAACAGTAGTGGTCCTAGTATGCTTCCTTGTGGAACACCACAGTTCACTGTGAGGGGGGGGGGGGGGTAGGGTACCGTTTGCCTCCACCATCTGTTCTCTCCCCTCCAGGTAGGATTGTATCCAGCTCACTGATAAACTATCAAAACCAATTGCTTTTAGCTTGTCAATCAGAATGGTGTGATTGACAGTGTCGAAGGCCTTTTGTAGGTCTAGCATGACCATGCCGCAGTATTTGCCCGCGTCCACCTCTTGCTTGATGTGGTCGTTCAAATAGAGAAGGCATGTGTCAGTGGAGTGGGATGTTCTGAAGCCAGATTGGAATTCGTAGATTAGATTTTTATCCGTAAGGTACTTTTCGACCTGTTCGTATACTATTTTTTCCATGACTTTCGAGATGGATGTAAGGATAGAAACAGGGCGGTAGTTGCCTGGGTCTAATTTGCTGCCCTTTTTGTGCAGGGGTGTTACTCTCGCTATTTTGAAGTCCTTGGGGACGTGTCCCTGTTTTATGGAGAGGTTTATTATGTGTGTGATGACTGGGGTGATGGCGGCTGCTGAGTCTCTGAGGAATTTGGAGGGGATGTTGTCATGGCCAGTGGCCTTGTTCGGTTGGAGGGCGCTCAGTTTATCGAGTACCTCATCTGTAGTTACCATTTCCAGTTTGAAATCGTCTTTGTGGACGCCTAGGTTCTTGTAGTATGCTACTATGTGTTCTACCCCATACTGCCCTGAGTGGTAGCGTAGTTTGTTTACCAGTGTTGTGGCTATGTTTGTGAAGAAAGTGTTTAAGTAATTGGCTACATCCAGTTTGTCTGTGATGAGCGTGTTGTCCGTCTTTATGTTTATGTTTGAGAACCTGGTTTTAAGTTTTTTACTGCAGCCTAGTTGATTATTGAGTAATTTCCAAAGTTCACGTGGTTTATTTTTGTTTTCCTCAGTTTTGTCATTGATGAAATTTTTTTTTGCAGTTTTTATCATGGAGTTTACGTCATTTCTTAGTCTGTTTCTTTCTAGTTTGAGTTCAACAGTCCTTCGTTTTAGAACACAGACTCTCGTCTCCTGACAACAGGTGGCTGTTGTACGTCCATAGGAATTTGATGACATTCCCTCTGTGAGCACAAATAGAATTGCCTTGTGTTAGCTAAAAACAGCCCACACTATGAAAGGAAATAATAATGCCGTGGCTTGATTATAAATGAGAAATGACCCACGACTGCAATGGGCTGCATAGTCAACATTAACTCAAGTTGAAAGTCTGAATGCGACTATCTTGAGACGCGCCTCCATTAGGAAGGAACCCCTCAACAGGTGTACAACTGGTTTCGAGTGACATAATTCCAGGGATAAGTCCATGGTCTGAATGGGGAGTAGCGCAATTTTGGTATTAACTCAAATCTTAAACTCAAACACTGTGTTTGAACATGGCGCTTTGGGCACATCAGCTCAATATGTTATTGTAAATGCACTTATGTTAATCTTCTGGTGCCTCAATGAATACAGGGAAGGCTATTGGTTTCATTAAAAAGTGGGTAAGGAGGTGTCCCTTATGGATATTGACTTATTATCGATTTATTTTTTACATATTTCCTATTTCCATGTATTATGTTTCAATAAATTATTCAAGATGATCAATTCTAGGCTAAACTGGTCCTGGACTATTTGGAGGATGAAGTGGAAAAAACAGACAGACAGACAGACAGACAGACAGACAGACAGACAGACAGACAGACAGACAGACAGACAGACAGACAGACAGACAGACAGACAGACAGACAGACAGACAGACAGACAGACAGACAGACAGACAGACAGACAGACAGACAGACAGACAGACAGACAGACAGACAGACAGACAGACAGACAGACAGACAGACAGACAGACAGACAGACAGACAGACAGACAGACAGACAGACAGACAGACAGACAGACAGACAGACAGACAGACAGACAGACAGACAGACAGACAGACAGACAGACAGACAGACAGACAGACAGACAGACAGACAGACAGACAGACAGACAGACAGACAGACAGACAGACAGACAGACAGACAGACAGACAGACAGACAGACAGACAGACAGACAGACAGACAGACAGACAGACAGACAGACAGACAGACAGACAGACAGACAGACAGACAGACAGACAGACAGACAGACAGACAGACAGACAGACAGACAGACAGACAGACAGACAGACAGACAGACAGACAGACAGACAGACAGACAGACAGACAGACAGACAGACAGACAGACAGACAGACAGACAGACAGACAGACAGACAGACAGACAGACAGACAGACAGACAGACAGACAGACAGACAGACAGACAGACAGACAGACAGACAGACAGACAGACAGACAGACAGACAGACAGACAGACAGACAGACAGACAGACAGACAGACAGACAGACAGACAGACAGACAGACAGACAGACAGACAGACAGACAGACAGACAGACAGACAGACAGACAGACAGACAGACAGACAGACAGACAGACAGACAGACAGACAGACAGACAGACAGACAGACAGACAGACAGACAGACAGACAGACAGACAGACAGACAGACAGACAGACAGACAGACAGACAGACAGACAGACAGACAGACAGACAGACAGACAGACAGACAGACAGACAGACAGACAGACAGACAGACAGACAGACAGACAGACAGACAGACAGACAGACAGACAGACAGACAGACAGACAGACAGACAGACAGACAGACAGACAGACAGACAGACAGACAGACAGACAGACAGACAGACAGACAGACAGACAGACAGACAGACAGACAGACAGACAGACAGACAGACAGACAGACAGACAGACAGACAGACAGACAGACAGACAGACAGACAGACAGACAGACAGACAGACAGACAGACAGACAGACAGACAGACAGACAGACAGACAGACAGACAGACAGACAGACAGACAGACAGACAGACAGACAGACAGACAGACAGACAGACAGACAGACAGACAGACAGACAGACAGACAGACAGACAGACAGACAGACAGACAGACAGACAGACAGACAGACAGACAGACAGACAGACAGACAGACAGACAGACAGACAGACGCACGCACGCACGCACGCACGCACGCACTCACTTACGCATGCACGCACGCACGCACGGCTTTCACCTGTCTCAAAAACAACAATCTCATTGGTTTTTATCTCATCTACAGTATGTGAAAATAATTAAAACAATGATGAATTCACAATAATTAACTTACTGTAAAATAGCATGCAACCTAATAAGGTTTCAATTAATTATTCAACCACAAGAGTTTGTAAAACGATCAATTCAAGGCTAAACTGGTTCTGGACTTGGAGAAATACGTGGAGCACTCGCACACATGCAACACACACACACACACACACACACACACACACACACACACACACACACACACACACACACACACACACACACACACACACACACACACACACACACACACACACACACACACACACACACACACACACACACACACACACACACACACACACACAACACACCTCTGACCCTGGTGGCTCTCTCTCTACCACAGCTTTCACTTGTCTTGTGCAAAAACCAATCATTTCCATGGTTTCAATTTCAGAGTAGGTATGATGAATTTGCAATACTGTAATTCACATGATACTGTAAAATAGGATGCATCCGGAAAAGACACAAGAGAAACATGACCCGATTCGAGTGATGAGTCGACTCTAAGAGTGAGTGACGACTGATCTGAGCTTTTAAAGGAACATGCCAACATTACGGGACATGCGTGTACCGTGTTCTCCAGACAAGAAGATAGATACCAAGAGTCAGACAAGAAGATAGATACCAAGAGTCAGACAAGAAGATAGATACCAATTTCCTCTCTGTCCATTCAGTTGAAAGCTATCCGGCTGCATGCTAGCCTAGCTTAGCACAAATGAATGGACGCGGATATGGACCACTAGCCTAGCTTAAAACTTTGGGAGAGGTGTGTTTAGCCAACAGCTAGGCTAGTTGGTCCGTATCTGCTTCCATTCATTTGTGCTAAGCTAGGCTAGCTTGCAGCTGGATAGTTTTCTACTGAATGCACAGAGAGGAAATTGGTAGCCTATCTATCTTCTTGTCTGACTCTGGTCTGGAGAAGACGGTAGGCACACAATGCGTAGTGTAATACAGTACAAATGTAGGATAAATGCTGGGTCCTCCAATGGCCCATTAAAGCAGGGTTGATGCATTTCTATTCAATAAAAACACAATGAAGGTGCAGAGAACACTAGTTCTGAGAAATGTTTATTTACGCACTGTGAGACAGAGGTGCGTTTGATTTTCACCACAGGCCAGCGGTGAGGAGAGGAGAGGCAACGGGCCAACATGTGTTGATAAGTGAATTCTGTCTGCAGGCCAAATGAAAAGGCAAGGTGGGCCCGTATTTGACCTTGAGTTTGACACATGTCTAGAGCGACGGCTGTCATTACCTTGGCGAGAGGTGCTGTTTTTGCTTCTGTCTGTGTGTGTGTGTGTGTGTGTGTGTGTGTGTGTGTGTATGTGTGTGTGTGTGTGTGTGTGTGTGTGTGTGTGTGTGTGTGTGTGTGTGTGTGTGAGAGAGAGAGAGAGCATTTGTTCTCACCATATCCTGGACAACTACTGGCCAGATTGCCATGACGGTCTCGGTGACCCCATGACCTTTCCTCTAGCGCCACTGTAACTGAGGGGTACAATTCCCTGACTGTATTGTTAGATATGATACTTACTACCACTACCTCTTGTACTTTAGACTCTGGCCACCCAGTACTAGGTATAAATAATTATGATAAACACTCCCACCTGATGAAACGGATCCAACACAAATGTACCAAGTCGAAAGTCTGCGTTTAATAATAATACATAGCAAAAGGTATGTAGCGAATGTTAACGCCGCCATTTTAGTTCTGGGAGATTTCAATAGCGCCAATCTGAGAAAGGTATTGCCCGACTTCTATCAGCATGTGACTTGCAACACCAGAGGCGGTAACATCCTAGATCACTGTTACACGCAATTTAAAGGTGGCTACAAGGCTCATTCTGATAGTGGCTTCGGTAAGTCAGATCACGCATCAATTTTTCTTACACCGAAGTACAGACAGAGAATTAAAAGTACTCCCGTAGTCTCGCGAGAGGTGCAGAAATGGGATGTGACGTCAGAGGATACGATCCGGTCAGTGTTTCACAACACAGACTGGAATGTGTTCCGCGACACAGATAACATTAATGCCTACACGGAGACAGTGCTGGACTATGTTTGTACTAGGGTGAAAGAAACAATCCCCACTACCAAAATGAAAGTTTACCCAAATCAAAAACCCTGGGTAGACAAATCCGTCCGTGAAGCTCTGAGAGAGCGCACCAAAGCATACAACGACGGCCTAGAGGCAGGCAACATGAATGACCACAAGGTGGCGCGATACAACGTAAGGAGGACTGTGTCAGAGGCCAAACGACGCTACAGGGATAAAATTGAACTCCAGTTTGAACAAGCTGACTCTAGAGCTATGTGGCAGGGGCTCAAAACGATGACAGACTACAAAGGCGCCTCCCTCAAACTGAACAGTGACATCTCCTTAGCAAATGACCTCAATACCTTCTATGCGAGGTTTGATGCTGGTAATAACAACACCAGCTCACAAGCCTCGGCAATGGGGGGGGGGGGGGGGTCGGCTGCTGATGGAGGCGCAGTGTTCAGGGTAACAGAGCATGAGGTGAGGCGGACCTTTAAAAAAGTGAATATCAGGAAGGCAGCAGGTCCAGACGGCATCCCCGGCCGCGTCCTAAAAGTCTGTGCCGACCAACTGGCCCCAGTATTCACTGACATATTTAACCTGTCCTTAGAACAGGCTGTCATCCCCACCTGCCTGAAGAAGTCCACTATTATCCCTGTACCCAAAAAATCCAAGCCTGCTTGCCTCAACGACTACCGCCCTGTAGCTCTCACCTCCATAGCCATGAAGTGCTTCGAGAAGCTAGTAAAGGGCTACATCTGCTCCTCCCTCCCCATCAACATGGACCCCCTGCAATTTGCATACCGCCCCAACAGGTCCACGGAGGACGCCATATCCCATGTGCTGCACACAGCAGCATCACACCTGGACAAGAGGCAGGGGAACTATGTGAGAATGCTATTCATCGACTACAGCTCGGCATTCAATACCATAGTCCCCTCCATACTCATAGCCAAGCTCAGGGACCTGGGCTTGGGCTATGACCTCTGCCAGTGGGTCTTGGACTTCCTGACTGGCAGACCCCAGGTGGTGAGAGCAGGCAACTGCACCTCCTCATCCATCACCCTCAACATAGGGGCCCCCCAGGGCTGTGTTCTGAGTCCCCTCCTCTACTCCCTGTACACACACGACTGTGTGGCTCAGCGGAGTAGCAATACAATCGTCAAATTTGCTGACGACACAGTGGTGGTGGGCCTGATCTCTGCCAACGACGAGAGGGCCTACCTGGAAGAGGTCAAGGTCCTGGCGGGATGGTGCCAGGAAAACAGCCTCTCCCTGAACGTCAGCAAAACAAAGGAGATGATTGTGGACTTCAGGAGGTCGGGGGTCAAGGACTACAGCCCCCTCAGCATCGACGGGGCACCGGTTGAGAGAGTCAACAGCTTTAAGTACCTCGGAGCCTACATATCCGAGGACTTGACATGGACCACACACATTAACAGTGTTGTGAAGAAGGCACGACAACGCCTCTACTTCCTCAGGCGCCTAAGGAAGTTCCAAGTCAGCCAGAAGATCCTTAAGAACTTCTACTCATGTACAATAGAGAGCATCTTGACCGGCAACATCACCTCCTGGTTTGGGAATAGCACTGCACAAGACCAAAGCAGACTACAAAGAGTGACACGTTCAGCCGAACGCACAATTGGAGGGGGGCTCCCCACCCTCCAGAACATTTACTACAAGCGTTGCAAGGGCAAGGCTAAGAGAATCATTAAAGACTCCAGTCACCCGAACAACTGCCTCTTTGAACTGCTGCGGTCAGGCAAGCGATACAGGAGTCTCAAGGCGAGCACAGAAAGACTCAGAAGAAGCTTCTATCCCCAGGCCATCAGGCTGCTAAACGAACAATGAATGAACACTACACAACAACAACCACCAAACGCACATAGCACACACATCCACACGCACACACTCACTTTAAACAAACACACTGTAGCACCCACTCCACACACTTATAGCACACACCCACTTTAAACAAACACACTGTAGCACCCACTCCCCACACTTTATATTTATGGATGAAGGATTGCACTACAACTCGTACACCTTACTGTAAATTGTACCTAAAATTGTACCTCATCCCATTTCTGCTTTGCACTAGATAGTACTGTACATTAGTACACTGCATAGTATTGTGTATTGTATATTATATGGTAACTCAGAACATTGTACATATGTCTATACCGAACACTGTGACCTCATTTTCTTCTTCTAAATTCATGCTATATTATGTTATTATGTTATTTGATACTATCTTGTCTAGCACAGTCTCTGGAGCGTAACAGTAAGAAGCATTTTGTATGAAAGTATTCTGTACTTCTGTATGACAACTATTAAAGAACTAACTAAACTAAAGGTATGTACAACGATCACTTAATTACATTTATGATTTGAACTAGTATGCACTTTTATGGCAAATGAGTATTCGTAGGTAGATCAATATCGAATGTCCAATCTCTGATTGCGCAGGAAGCAAATATACAACCTGGAATATTTAGGGAACAATAGCAATGATACTTGAATGATTATATAGCTGGATACACTAGGGGAAGGTTCCGACTGCTTGTAGGACAGCTGGAGGGGGGGGGTAGAGTCTGGCTGTATCCCGTCTGGCCGAGGGTATCCTGGGAGAGCCCACAGTCGTGCGACCCGGTGCCCAGCGATCCTCGATCCACAGATGAAAGCAGGTGGACTCTCTGTGGCCGGCGTCCTCCGGTCCACGATGGAGAGACGTGAGGCGACCTCGTCGTGTAGAGCGTCTTCTCACCTGTCGTCCTCTCCGGGGGGGGTATTTCCAACACACCGCAGTGTTGGCCTTTATCCATAGAATAATCAAAGTACTCAAAGCATAATCCAAGCCGGGGAAGGCTAGCCGTCGTCGGTAGAATAATCCAATATACAGGTCCACTCGCTCTTTGGCCTGGAGCTCCTCGGGTGCAGCTTCACGTGGGGTCAACCACCCTGGATAAGCGTCCAGCTGATGCCCGAAACGATGGGGGTGCTGATTACTATAGAACTCTTACCGCACGAGGCACTACATATGAATAGACTATTATTAGCTTAATAGAATACGTCCAACTCGACGATATAGTGCCAAATATGACTATTCAAATATTAATATACACGATGTCTCAATGCCGATACTGGGCCGAATTGGCCTTACTGCCCACATGTGGTTCGCGGGGAGGCTTTTGCGTCTGTCACTCTGTTGGAGGGTAAGGAACTGGACTAAAAAGAAAGCTCTACTTTAATAGCGCAGTATATATACGCACTATGAACAAATAGTACCATTAGTGGTGCGGTAGACATATTCCTACGCGGAACTAGGACTTGTCCATACATGTTGAGCGGTACGATTGAACCTGGTCTGAGGGGTATGGCGACCTGGCACCAAGGTCTCGTCCAATGGTAGAATGGAGACTATTATGGGATGTTCAGTAGACTAGAAGGGATATTCAATGCATATTGTACAAGGAATATACAAGGGATATCAGGGGATATACAAATACAATTAAATATATATATATAAATAAATATATATATTCGGTTTAATCTGATCCTTCAGAACAGCCGCCCCCTAATTGGTCCCAACCCAATTAGTTAAGCAGAGACAGATTAACCGCACTGTCTACCACTCAAGGGTTCGCTGTAAGGGTCAGTCAACTCACAAAGTCATAGGGTCATGGTCATCATCGATTGTGTCTGGGAGTCGGGGCAGTTCTATGAGCCTCGCCACAGGACGGGTGTAAATGCGCCCCTGGACGAGTACTTCAGCTGCTCGGACCTTGCCGTCGGCACCGGTGATCACTTTGCTTACGCGGCCAGCCGGCCACATAGCTCTGGGTAGTGACTGGTCAATAATCATGACGACTGTTCCTTCCGTCAAATTGTCTCTCTCTTTTACCCACTTCTGGCGGGTCTGTAGAGACGGTAGGTAGTGCAGTAGGAAACTGCTCCAAAACTTGTCGGCTAATACTTGGCTGTACCTCCACATTCGTCGGCCGTTCGCTTCTTCAGGCCGGTACATTGTCTGGGGTAACGCGGGATCTAGCCGCCCCATCAGGAGGGTGTTGGGGGTGACTGGGTCGACATCGGCTATATCACTGGAGACGTAACCAAGGGGCTTTGAGTTCAATACTCCCTCAATCTCCGTGAGGACTGTCATTAGGACTTCTTCCGCCACAGTCTGGGCCCCAAGTACTGCGTACAGGGCTGTCTTTATAGAACGTACTTCTCGTTCCCAAGTTCCACCGAAGTGGGGTGCGTTTGGGGGGTTGAATTGGAAGTCAATCTGGGCTGGAGCGAGGTGGGTCTTAAGTTCTGGGCCCATAGCTTGGAAGCTCTCCCTCAGCTCTCTTTCTCCGCCTTTGAAGTTTGTCCCGTGATCGAACAATAATGTAGACGGTTTTCCTTTCCGTGATGTGAATCTTCGGAAGGCCATAAGGAATGAGTCTGCGCTCATGGTCGGAAGGAGCTCGATATGTATCGCTCTGGTGGTCATGCATTTGAATACAATACCCCACCGCTTCTCGGTGCCTCTTCCTTTCTTTATGTGCAGCGGGCCAAAACAGTCCATGCCTGTTGAGTGGAATGGCTTGTCGCCGAGTCGGAGGCGACATGGAGGTAGGTCAGCCATCCGTGGTATGCTGGGCTGCGCGCGCCACTTTCGGCAGTCTAGACAGGTTCGCTGGAAGCGTCGCACCGCCTCTCTTCCTTGAAGTATCCAGTAACGACGTCTGATTTCCGCGAAGACTCTCTCTGCTCCTGCGTGGTGTACATCCTCGTCGTATTTCTTTATAATCAGCTCTGTGACCTTGTGTCGGCTGTTCAATACGATCGGGTACTTAATGTCATCCGGTAAATTGGGGGCTCTCCGCAGGCGACCACCCACTCTGATGAGGGTATGTGTGTCACTCTCGGGGGCCAGATGAATCAATCTGCTGTCTGATGGGACGGGCTTTCCTCCCTGTAGACAGTCTAGTTCATCGGGGAACGAGTCTCTCTGGGCTCGTTGCAGTAGAAGCAGTTCTGCTTCCTCGTAGTCAGCTGCTGACATATCAGCGGGGGACTTAATCTCTGGGTGGTGCCGCAGGAATGTCCGTTGCTGCGCACTCTCTATGGTAATGCAATCGTCTATGTTGGGGTCTGCGGAGACAACAGTGCTCAATCCACAGAACATGGGTTTCTTATTCTCAGCCTCCTGGTCACTTGCTTCCCTCGGGGTGGGCGTGGGCCAATCTCCTTCCGGGAGCTTGAGGAATGCTGGTCCGTCACTGTAGATGTTATGACGGGTTAAGTCATCTAGGGACATTCCCCGGGTGATGACGTCAGCTGGGTTGTGTTTTGTATCAACATAGCGCCAGTTTGCTTCTCCGGTTAACTCTCCGGTTAACTCTTGAATCTCAGTGACTCTGACTCCCACGAAGACTTTGTATTTGCATGAATCCGATTTGATCCAGGCGAGTACTGTCGTGGAATCTGACCACAGGATTGTTCTATGCACCGGAATGGTGAGCTCACGTTGGATGAGCGTGGCTAGATGCGCTCCTGCGAGGGCTGCGCAGAGCTCTAGACGTGGGATAGACTGTTGCTTGCGTGGGGCTATTCTCGAGCGGGCGAGGATGAATGCTGTGTAGATCTCTCCCCCCTCTTCTTGGGCCCGCAAGTAGGCTACTGATCCGTAGGCGACCTCGGAGGCGTCACTGAAGACGTGTAGATCCATTTTACATGTCTCTGGCCTCACCGTGGGTGGGAAGTAGCTTCGGCGTATATTAACGCCTGGGAGTGAGTGGAGTTCCATCTCCCACTCTCTCCAGGTGGATGCAAGGTGTGCGGGAATGGGGTCGTCCCAGCCCTGGTCCTTGTCCCACAATGCTCGTACAATCATCTTTGCCCTGGTGGTGTACGGTAGTATACATCCTAACGGGTCATATTGTCGGGCGAGTGTTCTGTACACACTCCGTCTGGTGGTCGGTATTGCCGTCGACCTTCCCTGCTCCGTGGTCAGGGGTTTGTGTCTATAGTGGAGCGAATCTGTTTTGAAGCGCCACACTAGTCCTAGTGTCATCTCTTGGGCTTCTCCTGGGATTGTGGCCATCCAGGTCTCGCTGCTCGCTGCCTTGTCCGCGGAGGAGAGGCTGCGCAGTACGTGCGGATCGCTGCTGGCCCACTGCCTGAGATCAAAGCCGCCTTTGATCAGAGAGGCGCGGAGTTTAAGTAGGAGAGCCTCGGCTTCTTCCTGGGTCGAAACGCTTTGTAGACAGTTATCTACGTAGAAGCTGTTCTTCACACTGTGTCGGACCTCTTCGTCCGCTGCTGGGTCCTCTGCGACATGTCTCTGTAGTGCAAATGTAGCACAGCATGGGCTGCATGTAGTTCCGAAAGGGAGGACTTCCCATTGGTAGATGGCTGGGTGCTCATCTCCTGGCCTCTCTCTCCATAGGAACCGCAACAGGGGCTTGTCCTCCTCTACTAATCTCACCTGCAGGAACATCCCTTTGATATCCCCGCTGATAGCCACCTTGTCCTGGCGGAAGCGGAGTAGTACGCCTAGTAGGGAGGGGCCGAGTGTAGGACCGGGCAATAGCTCTTTATTCAGATTTTGGGATCCGATCTGGTAGCTGCAGTTAAACACGATGCGGTCTTTGCCGTTGTGATGAACCTTGTGGTGGGGCACGTACCACGATTCAGTCGTCTGGTCGGCCTCTTTAATGTCAATCTTTGTGACGTGTCCCGCTGTGATGAGCTTCTCAATCTCAGCGCGGTATACACTTTCTTGGGCGGGGTCCTTGGCTAAGCGCCGCTCTGTGTTTAGTAGGTACCGCTCTGTGGCGTCTTTCTTTGCGTGAAAGGTAGGCATCCCTTCCCGCCGCAGGAGTGGCGTGGCGTATCTCAACACGCCGCTGACTGGGACTCTCTTTGTTCCCGTCTCGAGGAGGTTAATGGCGTAGATGTCGTCTTTAGAGCGAATGTCTTTATTTTCGTTCTTAAAGGGCATTTGTTCTAAGGTCCATAGCCTCTCTACATGCTGCAGGAGTGCGGTGTCTCCCTCTGTGACTCGGGAGTGGAGACAGCTAGTGGCTGTGGTTCGGTTGAGAGATTTGGCGAGTGGGCCTTGGAGAGTCCATCCTAGGCGGGTCTCGACTGCTGCAGGACAGCCTCTGGGTCCGGTATGAACCCGGTCTATCGGGACAATGAGGTCTGCATGGTCGGAGCCTATCAACAGTGTCGGGGTAGCACCGTCTATGAGTGGGATCGGTAGCTTGCGTAGATGTACATATTTCTCCATCAGCTTGGCTACGGGGTATGTGTACCGCGAGAGTCCTATTTCTTGGCTGGTGAAAGCGTCTGTAATCCTGTACCGTCGCTCGGGCTGGCCGCTTGCTGCGATAGAGAATGAGACATTCTCGCCCTTTATCGTTTTCAAATCTCTTCTTATTGTCCGAATTGTCATTTGGTTTTCGCTCCCCCGCAGCCCTAGCTGGGCCGCAGCGGACGCGAGCAGAAGGGTCTTCTCTGACCCGTCATCAAGGACGGCGTAAGTGTCCATGACTTTATTCTGGTAGCTCAATGTCACACGGACTACCTTTAAGAGCACTCTGGCTCCGCTGCTGCTGGATGGTGCGGGTGGAGGCCGCCGTCTGTTACTGTCGTGGAGTATGTCCAGATGGGCTCCATCGCACCGACTGCACTTTTTCTTTAAGCGGCATTCGGCTGCCATGTGTGATCGCGCACAGCGAAAACGGCGTCTGTTGGACTTTATCCATTGACTCGCTTCCTCCGCATTCATCTTGGGGAATGAGTCACATTGTGACAGCCAGTGTTCTTTCTCACAGTAGGGGCACACTATCTTCCACTTCTCCTTTCTTGAGGGGGTACTGTGGCTCCTACTGCTTGGCACTGACTCCGATTGGTGCATGACAGTCACCGATCTTCTTCCATCATTTAGTCTCCTGGTTCCTTCTCTGGAGCCAGGGGTGCTCCGTCCGAATGTATCTAGCCGTAAGCTGCTGACTTCTCTCGCCAGGAAGTCGGCTAGATCGAGGAGGTTCGGTTCGGGGCCATTAGGGTCTCGGTGGTCTCTCTGCCGCCTAAAGCGCTCCTGTCGGGCGGGCGGTAGCTTCTCCAAGATCCTCTCTACATTTGAGTTGGCGTATAGTTCATGCCTACCCTTTTCCCTCTGCGCTCCCAGCATCCCTACCAGGGACTGCACTCTGATGGACAGGTCGTCCAGTGCTCGATTGTCTGTTGCTGGGGGTAGGCGGTCGATGTGCCTGATCTCCTGGATCACGTAATCCCATATACGTCCATATCTCTGGTCCAACGCTACCAGCGCTGCGGTGTATGGGGTCGTGGAAGTGGCGTAGGCGAGCGCTATGTTGTGCGCGCGGGGTACCTTTAAATGCTTCAGTAGTATCGCGTATTTATGGCGTTCATCAATGACATCCACCAACATTGTCTCCAGACACATGCGGAGCTCCGTATACTGGGCCCGGTTCTCCTGGGTGAAGTCTGGTACCATAGGTGTGCCAATGTATGACGCGGATTGTTGATACATCGGCGAGCGTTGGGGGAGAGGCCTCCTAGGCGAGTCTCCTCCTGCTCCTTGGCGTGGGCTGGTACCGGCTGTGTACCATGGCCCGCTGGTCCAGGTGCTGTTCCTCGGTGCGGGTCGTGCGTCGTGCTCACCCGTGAATAGCGTCGGGGGTCTGTAGCGCAGCTCCGCGGGGGTATAGCCTGGGCTGTACTGGACCTCCTGGTCCGGTAGAGTACTGTGCTGTCGTCGGGCGTGGTTCTCCTCCTCTTCCTCTTCGTCTTCCGTTAGGTCATCCAGGGCTTGTAGTCTCTGATTTAGCCTCTCCGCAGTGTATGCTGCTCCTTCCCGGTGGCTGGGTCTCGCTTGGACCGGTTGGGGAAGGGGGTCTGCGGGGGGTATAAACCTCGTCTGTTGGTCAAGTTCAGGGTCGCTTACTCGGCTAGGGGATGCCGCCCTGGATGTCTAGACGAGTTCCTGGAGCCTCTGGTGGAGGGAGGGGGTGTTGTCCTTCTGATCAGCTGTTCTATTAGTTGCGCTTGTGCTCTGTCGCGCTCGGCTTCGCGCTTGGTGAGATCCGATTCTCTCTGGGCACCGGTGGCGGCGCGCTGGGCGTCGGCCCGGTCTCTTGCCATATTCTCTTCCATCTGAATGCGTCTTATTTCCAGGCGTATGTGCTCTTCTTCGCTCCGTTGCTGTATCTGCAATCGATCGCGTTCACCCTGGAGTCTATCGCGTTCAGTAGAGGCTTTCAGGCTGACGAGGAATGCCTGCTGTAGTGTCCTCTCTGCCTCGCTGGGAGAAGACGGTTGTATAGGGGAGCCGTCCCTTGGGGTACTCCGTGCGGAGTCTTGGAGCTCTATCTCCACGGTGCTCTCCTCATCTTCTTCCGTGCCGAGTTCTCTCTCTGTAGTGTTGTCTTCCTCCCGGGACTCGTCGGGGACTACTTCTTCGGTATTGGCGGGGTGTAAAGTCATGTCTGGTTCCCCCTGGTCCCCACCGTGAGCTGGGTCAGTTACGTTAGAACCCATAGGGGCCTCTATGGTCGGGGTAGCCTGGTCGTTAGGGTTAGACATAATTTTACTTTCTAGTTTTACCGCGTTTACTGTTGGTAGAAGACTAGGTTGTTGACTGACAGCGTAAGCCTCTAGGTACTGAGGGAGCTGTCGTTTGCGCCGCGGGCGTTGTTGGTTAGGAGGATCGTTTCGTGGAGTGTTCATCATAGGCCATTTTAATATTAATAACACTATATTAATATTACACTGATTACCCTCCGGCTCGAAGGACCAATTGTAACTGAGGGGTACAATTCCCTGACTGTATTGTTAGATATGATACTTACTACCACTACCTCTTGTACTTTAGACTCTGGCCACCCAGTACTAGGTATAAATAATTATGATAAACACTCCCACCTGATGAAACGGATCCAACACAAATGTACCAAGTCGAAAGTCTGCGTTTAATAATAATACATAGCAAAAGGTATGTACAACGATCACTTAATTACATTTATGATTTGAACTAGTATGCACTTTTATGGCAAATGAGTATTCGTAGGTAGATCAATATCGAATGTCCAATCTCTGATTGCGCAGGAAGCAAATATACAACCTGGAATATTTAGGGAACAATAGCAATGATACTTGAATGATTATATAGCTGGATACACTAGGGGAAGGTTCCGACTGCTTGTAGGACAGCTGGAGGGGGGGGGGTAGAGTCTGGCTGTATCCCGTCTGGCCGAGGGTATCCTGGGAGAGCCCACAGTCGTGCGACCCGGTGCCCAGCGATCCTCGATCCACAGATGAAAGCAGGTGGACTCTCTGTGGCCGGCGTCCTCCGGTCCACGATGGAGAGACGTGAGGCGACCTCGTCGTGTAGAGCGTCTTCTCACCTGTCGTCCTCTCCGGGGGGGGTATTTCCAACACACCGCAGTGTTGGCCTTTATCCATAGAATAATCAAAGTACTCAAAGCATAATCCAAGCCGGGGAAGGCTAGCCGTCGTCGGTAGAATAATCCAACATCAGGCCAAACTGAGAACACATACCTCAAACGGTAATGGCCGGATTGCCATGAAATTGGCTGTGCACATGCATCACCCCAAGAGGAACAACCTGCACTAGCGCCACCATCAGGCCGAACCTTCTGTCTTCTGACCTACAAGTTGCACAGTCGCAACATTATAGCTGTGAATACGCACGGTGACTAGAAGGAGAACCCTGTGGATTGGTGAACCCTGTGACCTTTCCTCTATAGCGCCACCATATGGCGATATCAGCACCTCTCGTTTCTGTCACCACCTCAGGTGTTGTTGCATGTGAAAGTATAGCGGCGGCAGAGCGGGGAGATTGTTATTCCCTCCTTCAGTTGCTGTTGTCGTCGTCACGGTTGTCCTCACTCCGTCCTCCAGAGCCGGGCGAGAGGTCGGCTCTCCTGCAGCTCTCACTCACTCCCCCCCCCCCCCCCGGAACACTAATGACAGGAGACCCGCCGTGTCCTCAGTTGGACCGGCTTCCTTCCTTCTCTCTCCGTCTCTCTTCCTCTCAGGGTCCACGACGTATGACACGTGTCAGCTGAGCGGAGAAAAGAAAGATGGAAGGTGACGGGTCGTTTACACGTGTACACACAACGACCTGCCCCCCCCCCCCCTCGCCCCCCCTCCCCGCCCTGCCCAGGTGCACGGACGTCAGAGGAATAACGGCAGATGTGGACCAGCCTGCAAGAAGGTGATTTGCATGATTTTGATACATTTGGAAGAACAAACAAATCCTAAACTCACTTTTTTTGTTGTCATCCCTCCAGATGTTCCGGAAGCGTCCGCAGCTCCGCAGGGATGGGATGGGATGGGCCCGGGAGGGGGGGGGGGGGGGGGGGGGGGGGGGCACAGGTGAGTTTCTTAGCATCTGACATTTTCCGCAGTAGTGTTTTTTTTTTTTTCTCCTTCCCTTCTTTCAGGCTCAGTGAACTGAGAGAAAATGACATTTAATTACAGGAGAGCAGTCACGCAGTTTGGCTAATTACGATCCCAGGAGCTCAGTCATCACATCTAATTAACTTTCACTTTCATGAAAGCTTAATGCGTCGCCACAGCGCGGCTCCACTATGCGCCACACTCTTCTGGAATATTGACAACCAACTCTTTGGAAATTAATTTCAAATGACTTTTTTAATTTTTTTTACTCCCTCCTCCTCCTTCCCCTCTCACAGCATAATCTTTAAAGAATTTAATAAAATAATCATCTTTTTAATATTTGTTCTTCTTTTTCTTAATAAAGGCCCAATACATAATGTCATTGATACAAGAAAAAGTTAAATATCGCATCTCACTTCTTGCCTCAGTACCCAGAACCCGCTCTGAGTTTGGGAAACGGTTCCTTCCTTCCTTCCTCCCTTTGTCTGGAATGGAGTAAAAAAAAAATTAAATAAAAATCTGAAACTGCAGACTTTCATTACCAGATCTGGTCGGACATTTTAAAGAAGGAGATGGAGAATGTCGATGCTTCACTGTATAACATGGCGTTATATTCATTCAATGACTCTATGCAGCACTAACCCTTCCATCTACATTCATTGCACACACATCCACATGCGCACACTCACTTTAAACTCACCTTTAACATTCATTCCGGTATCGGGCCGAGATTTATTTCACATCATAAATAGATCAATACAGTCCATATTAATTAATGTTGCGTTCTTTTTCTTCAAATGTAGCCAAGAGTAAAGACCCTAACCCTATCAAAACAGGAGTCAAAGTGTATATTTTCAGCACTGCGTTTGTTTACCAATGATTTTAAGTGTTATTAGCTAAATATGAGTTCATAAATATCTCGGCGCATCCCGGCGGAAACCAGATGAATTATATGCGAGCAAATAATGTGTCATGAAAGCGCTGTAGTCCTATAAGACAGAGGAGACCCAGGGCTTTCAATGGACATCGGAGTTTCATAAAACTACACTACCCAGCTCACACCAGCCTCTGTGAAAGCTGCCGAAAATATTGTTTGCAAAATATTCAGATTTTTGTGATTATATCTCACGGATCGAACAAACCTGAACGTTATTGCCATAAAATGTTTCTTGTTTTTTTCTTTACCTTTCTGTGAACGTCTAGGGAAAAAAACAGGTCTCAATCTGATGAAAAAATGGCGGAGCTATTTACATTATAAAAAAGTAACTGTACTTACAGTAGATTCCATTCACGGCCTTTGCTGCCCTGTTACGGGCGCCTGGTGGTACTAAATCCAGATTAACCTCTGCCATTGGAAAGAGGAGATTTGGCCCAATCCATAGATGTATGACTTGGCCATAATAAGGCAATTTATAGGCCTGATATTCTATATTCATATTTCAAATTGCATGTGTCCGGATGGCAAAACTGTATCTACAAAAACTTTATTTATTTGGTGAGATTTTTAGTACGCTTGATCTCAAGAAGGTGCTGAATGAGCTCAAATCTTATTTTCACTTTTGGTCAATGTTAGCGTGGTGTTATTCACCGTCAAAATGAATTTTCTTTTTAAATATAATAATAATAATTTATATTCTCTTACAATTGAACACTACACCATATTTTATCTATGTATTAGAAAACGATTTGCACTAGCTCCCTACCTAATTTGAGCATTTTAAAAAGTTTGCAGTTTGTACTTTAGTTGTATTGTATACTTTGTTTAGAGTTTGGTTTTTATTCTTTAACTTTTTACTGCATGAGGGGGGCTCATAGAGAACCAAGCATTATATGTGACAAATAAAACAAAACATGAAACTTGACCTTCTCTTTCTTAGCCTGCCTATTTACCCTCCAATCTCCTCGCGATCCCATTCAATCTCGTCCTCTCAAACTCAAATGTATCCCCTTGCGCTACTTTGCCTTGTATGTTCTTGTGTGTCTGTGTCTTGTACGTTTGTTTTTTTAAATGCTGCCATGTCGACCAGGTCTTGCTCGAAAAAGAGATCATTGATCTCAAGTGACTACCTGGTAAGATAAAGGTTAAATAAAAATAGAAAATAGGAATGGGAAATGTTTTCATTCACTAGTTGATTGACTGATCTCTCAGGACTAGCACCAAAAAACAGATACATATGATTATTTGTTCTTTATTGGATTGTATTCTGTGGCTATAAAATGTTTGTTTAAATGTGTAACGTTTGTAAACACTGCAGTAAAACAGACATACAGTATATTCAGATTTTACAAAAGGTTAAGACAATTCCAAAAAGGCTTTCTTGCAAATCCAAGAATGTATATGAACACACACCCCACATGGTCAGAATGGTTTAGTATGTTATGAATCTTCTCTCATCATGTTTTTTCGGTTGAAATGAAGGGAGATACTTGTGGGTGGGGGGTGTGCGGAACCTATCCATAATTGATCGAATTCGGCTTTACTACACTTAAATAGAAACGGATGCAATCAATCACGTGTGGTGGAGGCGGTCCGTACCTTTATTGATCGCCATATAGGCACGCCACATAATTCTCATTCACTTCCATTATGAGCCTCTCAGAGGACAATCAATTCATTATTATGCTTTGCCCTTGACCACGATGTTATTGTGTTTACCTACCCAGGCCTCGTCCGTCTTCAGCTCGGGAAGTCGATTTGCATAGACGTGGCCTGTTGTTCCTGAGTCGTTACTTTCATAGCGTGGGTCCATCGTTTCTTTTAAAGTCATTCATAGCTATTCTGTGGTGCAAGGTCACCTTTGTATTAAATATCAAAACAACGCAGCAGAACTCAATACACAATGTAGTGGATGGCAGCACAATGTAACACAGCTGACCCTTTCTAACAGAATTCCCAGAATTTATTTGACACCTTGAGATAAGAGCTGCTTCCCCTGGCGCTGAGTGTTTTCCTAGCGCTCCTGTTGCCATGTTACACACAGTGTGATGAAAAATGTATTTCTTTGCATCCCCCTCGGAGACACACACGTACACATGCTGTACATGCAGGCATTTCACCGGAAGGGGTCAGAGGTCGGGGTCAGACGTTTTGCAGCTCCCCTGGAGCAGATGGGGGGTTGCAGTGCCTTGCTCAAGGACACATCGACATGGATGAACACATCGGCTATACAGTATGGTTATGCAAACCCCACAGTAGCAGGTATTCAGTCTTTGACATCAGTGCTAACCAGACGTGGCATCCTCTTGCAGGCAATTTTGAGTTTCTTTAAATTAGCATTTTCTATTTATTCATAATCTTTTTTTATATAGGCAATTATTGACTTTATTATATAACAACGCTGTAGGCAAAGATTTATTTTGTTTACTCTCTGTAGTGTTGTTTTCATGCCATGTGAATAGCTAGACACTTTTTTCAACAAGCCTATTAGCCTACAGCAAGAACAAGATTGTAACCCTGATTACTGCTCCTACAATCCACAACTTGCCTGATATAACCACAGAGGTTGGTAAAGATGCAATCCTTATTCAACGAAAATGCACCTTCTGGTTCTACTGGTATGCGCTTGGTTGACGCGCTCAGATAGCAGCACTCGGGAGATCGGATTTTATATATGACATTTATTTTCCTTGCAGATCTTCGGATTCCAATAATCCCCACAATGAACTTTAGGAAATGTTTATCTTACCATTTGACGGCGAAATCATATTGTAGAATAAATAAATCAAAACATAGGCTCCTCAGGGCGGTTAGGTGGCGTAGCGGAGATTGCGTTCGTCACCAACCCCGAAGCTGTTAGCTGTTCGAATCCAGCTCACAGCTCCGGGGTTGTCACCAGCTTGGCTGGCCGTTCACACTAATACAATTGGCTGTATTAGAGGGTGGGAGAAGCTGGCGGGGTGGGTCCGGGTCGTTGTAAACAGCGACTCCCACAGTTCGGTCGGGGTGCCTGCTAAGCGCGGATAGGACCTGAGTGGGATAGTGTGATCCTTCCACACGCTACGCCCTCTCAGGGAGGATCCGCGCTGCCAGGTGAAAAGAAGCGGTTGATTGGCTGGACGTGTGTCGGAGGAAGCACGTGATAGCCTCCACTCTCCCAGATGATCTGACTGTGGGGGGTAAGTGCGCAGCGACCAGGAAGGGATTGGGAATTGGCATACGACTAACATTGGGATGGGAGAAAATCTGAGGAAAATGGAGGGGGGAAAAGATCAAAAAACAAAAAAAAAAACATAGGCTGCTCTGCAGCGGTCAAAAAACCGTGTCGCCACATACCAAACATTCTTAGACCCTGGCTGTGTGACGGCCAGCCCATTTTAAACACCTGATGCCTGTTTCCCCAAATTAGCCACATGCATCCCAATTGGCATCTCCATAATTAGCTTATCAAAAATATAATAACCACAACAATACATGATCACAAAAACCCATTCTTTATATAAGTCATGACTTAATTCATACCAATAACAACAATAATAATAATAATAATAATAATAATAATAATAATAATAATAATAATAATAATAATAATAATAATAATAATAATAATAATAATAATAATAATTTCAAAATCATACATTTGGCTCTAACAGTTGGTGTTTTTTTTATTCCATGCAGCAGGGCCCCGTTCCCCGTACCTGGCTAACTGAGTTAGCCGGATAATTTCCAGTATAGCCTGACTTAAGCCGGACCTTTCTGTTCCCCGACGCTCGATTGTCCAAATCACCATGACAACAGATCAAAAAGTTTGAGCCTGGTCGAGAGCAGGCTTAAGTTCAGTTAGCTGGATGAACCATGGCCACGCCCCCGCAAAGAAATGACAGCTCGCTTCCTGAAATGATTCTCACAGTCTAGGATCTGCATTATACCATTCTGAATTACGTTTTTGTGCTTCATTCTTCCAGAGGGGGCTTTTGAAATGTAAAATAGACCCAAAATGCTGATACTAAATTCACGTTGTCCTAAATAATGCACGTTATATATACCGTGGCGCTCGCTAGGTGCGATGTACACATTATGTGGTTATTTTAACAACGCGCAGCATTGCAAATGTGAATCCTGCGGGGATATTTTTAATGATTGAAACCTATCGCTCGTTTGGCTCTGATTCCTTTCATATTCTCCGCTGTGGGAGCGCCTGGATTGTGTTTCATTCAAGCATAAAATTGAAGTGTCTATGCGTGGATTGTGGTTTTTGTGGATTATGAATTACGAGGAATCTGAGGATTGTTGAATTGTATCATCACTCACACGTTATTGTGATATTGTAACTGGGATTAATGCATTTGAGAATAAAGAGATAAAACTTCATTCAAAAGGAAAATATTCTAAACACGGGTCTCTTGTCCATTGATGGTCTTGGATACACAATGGATATATCACGTCTGGCACAGTGGTCCAACGGCCAGTGTTCACTCCTGGCAAGCCGGCGACCCAGGTTCGAGACCCCGTGTTTCCAATATAATTTTTTTGGAATATAATATTAATGATTATACGCAAAAGTAGCCTAGTTTTAAGTTAAAATATTATAAATCTACATGCATTGAGGATGTCATTCTTTATATAGCTCTCAACGTGCACCAAATTGAAGTATTTACATTTCAAAAAGAAAACTAGAAGAAGTGGGATTCGAACACGGGTCGTCCGTGTGAAAGACAAAATGCTCGACCATCAGACCACGGTGGCAGACAAATGAAACATCAACCATACATCCATCAATGGACAAGAGAGCCGTATCCTTATTCTGAAACTGTTGAACTAATTATTTTCGCTAGCAAGATCTCATTTGATTATCCATTCCATGCACCTACTGCCAGCAGGGCACGTTTAAAGAAATATAATCTGATTGATTGATTGGGGTAATGAGGGACTTAAAATTTGCCTATAGATTATGCATTTAACTTGTCGGCGAGGCTATTGAGCCGTACTGCAATCTGTTAATAAAGTTTGAAATCAATCAATCAATCAATGCCGTTAGAAAATCAGGATCTCTGCTCTCGACACTTGCTGTCTTCTCAGCTGAGGCGGGCGCGCGCACTGATCCTGAGTATCAAGTCTGGTTCGAGTTAACGAGACTGAATCCACCTTCGAGGAACAGGAAAATCCCGGCTTCAAACATCGGGTTAATTGAATCTGGATAATGGGACTCTTGATCGACTTAGTTGAACCAGGTACGGGGAATAGGGCCCAGGTGTGCACTGGAGCCGACTGTGTGTCTTCCTCGTGAACAGCTTCTGTATGAACTCTATTGCCTGTACTAAATGTATACCCATCTACTGCCTTCACTGTCTACAACCGCCATACACTGTAATCATGACTACATACCTCAACCTATAGTCTCTACACATACAGCTGTATGATGTACAATAATACTGTATAAAATGTATATATTTGCACTATATATGCGCTCAAGTCTGTAGCACTCAAGCATTCAAGTTTGACACTGTTTGACAATGTTACTTATCCTTAGCTGCCAGAGTTGTACCCTTCCTGCTGACTTGTTGTACAGAACTTGTAAGTCGCTTTTTGGATAAAAGCGTCAGCTAAATGTCTAAATGTAAATGTAAATATATATATGTGTGTGTGTGTGTGTGTGTGTGTGTGTGTGTGTGTGTGTGTGTGTGTGTGTGTGTGTGTGTGTGTGTGTGTGTGTGTGTGTGTGTGTGTGTGTGTGTGTGTGTGTGTATCCACACATGTCTACATACTATATATTCCTGTATACTATCTATATCTGTATATATCCCTTACCTACTCTTACTGGTTATACCACTGGTCAGTATGACGTCATGTGTGTATGTATTTGTATCACTGTACATAATAATATTGTAACATTGTGCATCAGATTAGCATTATTACTCAGTAGTACTCATTTATATATATCCCAGTGTAATCACTTGTACACTGTATTTGTTGTTAGTGCACTTTACTGTGACCTTTGCACTCTGGTTAGATGCCAACTTCTTTTCATTGTACTGTACTTGTGCTGTATGATGACAATACATTTTAATTAGGGATGTTTTTTTTTTTTTTTTTTTAACATCTATTTAACCTTTATTTACCCAGGCAAGCAAGTAAGAACAAATTCAGATTTTTTTTTATTTATTTTTTTTTATCTTTTTCCCCCTCCTTTTTCCTCAGATTTTCTCCCATCCCAATGTTAGTCGTTATGCCAATTCCCAATCCCCTTCCTGGTCGCTGCGCACTTACCCCCCACAGTCGGTCTGGGAGAGTGGAGGCTATCATGTGCTTCCTCCGACACACGTCTAGCCAATGAACCGCTTCTTTTCACCTGGCAGCGCGGACTCTCACTGAGAGGGTGTAACGTGTGGAAGGATCACACTACCCCCCTTAGATCCTATCCGCGCTGAGCAGGCGCCCCGACCGAACTGTAGGAGTCGCTGTTTACAACGACCCAGACCCACCCCGCTAGCTTTCCCACCCTCTAATACTGCCAATTGTATTAGTGTGAACGGCCAGCCAAGCTGGTGACAACGCCGGGAGCTGGATTCGAACAGGCGAATCAGTCGAATCCAGCGTCTCCGGTGTTGGTGATGAACGCAATCTCCGCTACGCCACCTGACCGCCCTACAAATTCTGATTTTATTTATTGTCAAAAGTATGCATAATGTTGTGTTAATTCCACGACAAAAGATATGTAATGTTAATTACCTGAAATTATTCCGTTTTTTGGGGGGGGAAACCCTGCATATATCGGTATCGGTTGATAACGGTATCGGAAATTAAGAGTTGGACAATATCGGTATATCGGTATTGGTAAAAAAGCCAATATCGAGCATCCCAAATTTGTATCTTATCTAATCTACTACTACCTTATGTCAGTCTATAGCCAATGTTTCACAAACACTGCAAGTCGTTCTGTGTTGTCTCTTTAGTATCCAGAGAAACCATACGAGGCAGTTCCCAGGACAACCTTTATATTTGGCCGAATCCATGATGTAACAATGGACAGAGTCAATTTCAGGGTAACTCTTAGGTCACCTCGTTGCCTAATAATTGATCCAACCATCAATTGTACATCATCAATAATAATAATAATAATAATAATAATAATAATAATAATAATAATTATTATTATTATTATTATTATTATTATTATTATTATTATTATTATTATTATTATTATTATTATTATTATTTATTTGTTGTATGTATCCTCACAACAGATGGTAAATGGACTGCATTTATACTGTATAGTGCTGTTATCCAAAGTGCCTTACAATTGGTGCCTCACATTCACCCATTCACACATCGACAGCGGAGGACGCAAGGTGCCAACCTGCTCATCAGGAGAAATGAGGGGTTAAGTGTTTTGCTCAAGGACACTTTGACACGCTGCCAGGAGGAGCTGGAATCAAACCGTGAACCTTCTGATTACCAGACGACTGCTCCACCTCCTGAGCCACTGTCATCCCCAGATTAGGAAACTTCTTTGCTATCTCCTTGTAGTAGCTGGGAGATGAAACACAATCTAAGTGCACCTGATGTCTCTTTTTATGAAACCTATTCTGTCCTGCCAGTATCAGTTTGAAGTTAGGCTACAGCTAAACATGGACGACCTCTTCCTCTTTATCCAAGATATATCCTCCATTTTATTTGTACTTTAACCCTTGGGTGGTGTTGCCGTTTTTGTTACCCACCCCAATGTTCACAGGTCTGGTGGACCCACAACATTATTAACCTCTTAAACCCTAGCCATATTTTCAGAAAATTCGCCTAAAAATACATACCTAAGTAAATGGAAGATTGCTCCACTTCTACAAGGTCCATTTGCATGTGCTTGGTATCTAGGGACATCTATGGATCCCAGGGAATGTATTCCCAGTAGGGATGTTCAATATTGGCTTTTTTTTTATCCACTTTTTCTCCCATTTTCTATATTTTTCTCCCATCCCAATTTCGTATCATCCAATTCAACCCTCCCCTGTCACGAACGCTGTTTCTTGCCACCCACAAGCCGGCTGCAATGTGGACTAAGTCATACATAGCACAAATCCCCTCCGGTACTTGAGGTAACAGCAGTCGCATCTTTTCACCTGCGCAGCTCGATCTCTCAGTGGCGAGGAGTAACGCGTGGGAGGCTCACGCTGCCCCCGACACTTCCTGATTCTACTGCGCAGGCGCACCAACCGACCTGTAGGAGTCGCTGTCCACAACGCCCGATCCCCACCCATCAGTTTCCCACCCCCTAATACGCCCAATGTGTATTAGTATGAACGACCAGCTAAACTGAAAGCAATGTGGAGCGCTGGGCTCGAACAGGCAAGCCCAGCGTCTCTGTCATTCGTGGCGAGCGCCTTGCCCACTACGCCACGTAGCCGCGCCAATATTGGCTATTTTACCGATATCCGATATACCGATATTGTCCAACTCTCAATTTCCGATACCGATATCAACCGATACCGATATACGCAGCCCCCCCCCCCCCCCCCCCAAAACTGAATAATTTCAGATAATTAACATTACATATCTCTTGTCGTGGAATTAATACAACATTATGCATACTTTTGACAATAAATAAAATCAGAATTAGTTCTTACTTGCTTGCCTGAGTAAATAAAGGTTAAATAAATGTAAAAAAATTAAATAAAAAATTGAAAACCGATACCGATCATTTCCGATATCACATTTGAATGCCAATATTGGCCGATAATATCGGTAGGCCGATAATATCGGACATCCCTAATTCCCAGTGTCAGAAATATTGTGTCTGTTACAAGGCTTGAGTAAATTGTAATAAACCAAAGGAGAATATATTGAATTTTTTCATCTTTGACGGTGAATAACACCATGCTAACATTGACCATACGTGAACATTTTTGCTCATTCAGCACCTTCTTGAGATCAAGTGTACAAAAAATCTAAGCAAATTAATAAAGGGCAGATGATTTACAGGTTTTTTTGTAGATACAGTACTGAATTCTGCCATCCGGACATGCAATTTTAAATATGAATATAGAATATAGAATATCAGGCCCATAAATTACCTTATAATGGCTAAGTCACACATATATGGATATGGATCGGGCCAAATCTCCTCTTTCCAATGGCAGAGTTCAATCTGGATTTAGTACCAGAAATTATTAATGAAATCTACTGTAAGTACAGTTACTTTTTTTTAATGTAAATATCTCCGGCATTTTTCATCAGATTGCAACAAGTTTTTTTGCTAGACATTCACAGAAAGGTAAAGAAACTAACTACGTTCAGTTTAATGACAATAACATTCAGGTTCGTTCGACCCGTGAGATATGATCCCAAAAATCACGTAAAAAAATAAGCTTCATGCTGGAAGTCAGACGATTGACAGGGGCTGGCGTGAGCTGGGAAGTGTAGTTTTATGAAATTCGAAAGCCCTGGGTCTTCCCGTTCATAGGACTACACACACAGCTTTCTTTACTTCCACCTAAATCCTCCGCTTTCCAATTTTTATAAGCTCATATTTCACTAATAACACTTAAAATCATTGGTAAACAAACGTAGTGCTGAAACGCAACATTAATTAATACGCTCTGTATTGATCGATTTATGGCGTGATACAGGCCCGGACTGGCCATCGGGAGCACCGGGAGTTTTCCCGGTGGCCTGGCCTGCACAGATAAAAAAATAAAAAAATATATAAAAAAAAATATTTTATTTTTTTTATTATAATTTTTTTATTTTTTTTTGTCAGGCCATTGTTTCTAGTTGTGGCGGCGGCGCAGTGCGATAGTTAGATAACCTAGGTGGGTGGGGAACAACCAGGATTTCACTGTCTGCGACAGAGTTGGAGAACTATCTCTCCCTCACGCGGATCACACACACACAATGGAGCCGTGCTGCCGCTTGTGATTGGTGGAGGCGGGACCAGGCGATACAACTGATTGACAGCGGAGGCGGCGAATGGAATGGCAGACGGCACTCGGATGCAGAATAACAGCCAGGCAATGAGCCAGGTAGTGAGGGACTCGGGAGAGATACAGTAGAGCAGGGGTCTCAAACTCAATTTACCTGGGGGCCGCTGGAGGTAGAGTCTGGGTGAGGCTGGGCCGCATCAAATATTCCACAAAAAAAGGGTTTCAAGTATTCCAAAAATGTATTAATACATCAACAAACTACCCCTTTGCCTCATCATAAAACCTCACAAACACCAGCAACTGAGCATTCTCAGTGGTGTCAGTGGACTCATCCACAGCTATGGAAATGCACTGTGCATTTCTTTTATTCTATCACAAAGCTGTTTAATGAAATCATCAGCCAGTATTTCAGTTATTCTGGTTGCTGTGCTATCTGAGGAGGATTTGCTTTTGTTTGCCTTCAAACATGGTCTCCATCACTTCAGTCATACATTATTTTATTATTTATGCGTCAGAGTAGAGTAGAGCGAAAGTCAATTAACGTTGATGTCAAGATGGACAGTGGAAGAAAGAGAAAGGGTGGAGGAGAGAGGGATAAAACAAAGAAAAAGAAAGGCCCTTACAGGAGAGAGTGGTTAACTGTATTATAATAGTAAATAGAAAAATATGTTGTGCTCTTGCTTTTTTCTTTTTGAAGGTGGAGAGAGTAGCATTGCTAGTGCCACAACAGTTTTATTTGAGGTCCATAACAGTACATTGTACTCATTGTTGGCTCATTAGTTTGTGATTCACATGCACTAAAATTCACCAGAATGCAGGAAATTAAGTCTTTGTAACAAAAAATTTCCTGGTGGGGGACCCCCAGACCCCCCGCTTAAAAAGTGGCCTGATTGGGGCTATATTTCGCGCTATATCTCCCGGTATGAATTATTTCCCCAGTCCGGCCCTGGCGTGATATCAATCTCGTACCGGACCGCTCGGGCTTAATGGGTTAAGAGGTTAATTATGCAGTCTGAGCTGTATAATGCTGTCTGTATAATGACAATAAAGACTCTAGAAATATTCTATTTTATTCTTCTACTTGATGCTTGTATAACTCTGTGACCGTGTGCACTTACAGCGTACTTACTGACAGCTTATACTGTAGTATGTTAATGCTATTCCTGTGAGGGGAGTGGCTGGGCGGGTTGTAGGGGGCTATTGTTCACGCCCAGCAGAAACCAGCAGAGGTGTTAATTCTAACCTTTTCTTCGAGAGGCGTGTTCACAGCTTAATGCAAACCGGGGAAAAAAACAGTTTTACAAGATTCAAATGGGCACATCTTCTTCAAACATTTTCAGATGTCAACACGTCATTTGAAAGCGTACATTCTGAGACATGTGGCCACAACCATTGGCCGCGGTCACATTAATAAAAGTGCTAATCGTTTTGTGGGATAAAATGTGATGTCTGTAAACAAACTGATATAATTATAATCAAGACATGAACGGAATAAATCATGTTTATCCTTAATAAATATAAATTAAACAATGTGATGGCAGACAGTGAAGGTACACAATGAACCTTTTTATTTAATATTTACCACATTTACTTCTCTTCACCTACAATTTCAATACGTATGTAATATAAATGTGTGTGTGGGGGGGGGGGGGGGGGGGGGGGGGTTGCACTAAATTAAAATGTGTTCTTTTTGTTTTTGCCATGATATTCAGAGTGTAATTCTCCGACGGATCAGAAGAAACTATTCAGTGGACCGTCTTTTCCCATTTGGCCAACATCAGGAGTGATGCGCTACATTTACTATTTCATCAAATGCCAAAGGCATGTCAAGCTACTGGGAGTGACTGCCTGTCAACAAGAATATTTGTGTAGCATTCCTGTTGGCTACATACAGTAGGCTGTACAAAATAATTGGCTAGCTTGGAGCCTTTAGTCACAACATCATTGTTTAAGTTTGCTATGATTCAACTATTTCATCACCGACTGGAGGGTTCTTCTCTCTCTCTGATTCCTAGCTTCATAGGAGAGAGTGGCGCGTGTTCACAAGCACCGACGGAACCGTCCTGGGGGGCACGGGAAGAACACACGGCAAATTCTTACTGGTGGCGTTCCCCTTTTTAAGGAGGGTCTCTTTGAAGACATTTAAAAAGTCAGGTCAGAGCTCCCCGACGCAACACCACTCAATATAAAGCAACGGAAATGCATTACACGACACAATGTCATGTCTCTTTGTATTGATTTGTCTTTGTTAAAAGTAGGGCTGCACGGCCCTCCTGCTCTACATGCAGATGTTGATGTTGTTGACGGGATGGATGGGGTCTGAGATTCTGCTCGGGAACAAACTACATGGCTAATTGGTGACTAGAAGTCCCCCCCCTCAGCGTAGCCCGTTAAAGGTCAGCTCCCCTCGTGAAATGGAGTGCCCTGTTGTGTTTTTTTTGTGTGAAAATCAGGTACAGCGACACGTAGCCGACTAGAGCGCCGCTGGCGGTGGCCTTGATAAAAAAAAAAAAAAAACGAAAACAAAAATAATGTCACGTAGATTCGTTTTTGGGTCATCTTCGGGTTGCTTTGCCCATAACGAAACACAAACAAACTGTGTTCATTTGATATGACTGTGAATAAACGGCCTTATATTAACGTTGTTTTGTTACGGGCTGAGAAGCGTCACGGCGGTGATGCTCAGCTCTGTGACCGGCTCTAGTCTACATCACAGGTCATGAGAGGATTGATTGATTGAAAAGTTTATTAACAGATTGCAGAATGGGTACAGTACAGTACAGCTCGATACATACAATTGTTAAGGGGATGCAGACCAGAGAAATACTTTCGTCTTGTTTACATCAGGGTCCCCCATTTTCAATTCATCATAACATGTATGACATACATGACATACAGATAGACAGTACTGCTACATCTATCGCCCCGGGGGGTGGGATTTGAACACAAACGCCGTGCGTCTCAGCATCACAATATTGATGACACCCACATCATGCCAGGCACATGGCGGTGATTTAGCGTCACACTTAGCGGGGGCCCCTCTTCTTCCACGGGGCCCCCGGTAACCCAGACGTGAAAAATGTTAGCGACCTGCTATAATGCTGCAGACATCAGCGAAGCACACAAGGAGGATTAATGCTTCATCTGGCTTTTATTATGCTGTCCTGACGTCCTTCGGGGGCCGGCCATTCATCCTCGTAAGATGTCCATATCTGTTTCCAATGTGCGTGAATGTGTGTGTGTGTGTGTGTGTGTGTGTGTGTGTGTGTGTGTGTGTGTGTGTGTGTGTGTGTGTGTGTGTGTGTGTGTGTGTGTGTGTGTGTGTGTGTGTGTGTGTGTGTGTGTGAATGTGTGTGCGTGAGTGTGTGTGTGTGTGTGTGTGTGTGTGTGTGTGTGCTTGCGTATCTCGTTTGTGTCTGCGTGTACTGCATGCCGCTGTATATATGCGTGTGTGTCCGTGCATGCATGTGTTTGTGTGTGTCCATGTGTGGGCCTGCCTGCTTGTGTTGGTGAGTGTGCGCGCAGCCTGTGTTTGTGTGTGTGTCCATGTCTGTGTGTGTGGGCCTGCCTGCCTGTGTTGGTGAGTGTGTCCGCGCATGCATGTGTGTGTGTGTCCATGTCTGTGCCAGCCTGCATGTGTTTGTGTGTGTGTCCATGTCTGTGTGTGTGGGCCTGCCTGCCTGTGTTGGTGAGTGTGTCCGCGCATGCATGTGTGTGTGTGTCCATGTCTGTGCCAGCCTGCATGTGTTTGTGTGTGTGTCCATGTCTGTGCCAGCCTGCATGTGTTGGTGAGTGTGTCCATGTCTGTGCCTGCCTGCATGTGTTTGTGTGTGTGTCCATGTCTGTGCCAGCCTGCATGTGTTGGTGAGTGTGCACGCGGCATGTGTTTGTGTGTGTCCATATCTGTGTGTGTGTGTGCCTGCCTGCCTGTGTTAGGTGAGTGTGTGTGTGCGCGCGGCATGTGCGTCATCCTCCAAAGTTTATCCCGCAGGGGGTTGGATCACTTGTCCGCCCCGCGGAGCGTTCCAGGGCCATGTCTCCCTTGTCTTATCAATCTATCGACATGGCACCTGTGCTGCTGTCGGTGCGCTGGGAGGCCGATGCGGTATAGCCGGGCGTCAGGGGACCCCACCGCGGAGGAATACTAATGGGGATGCAGATAGCCTTTTTTGGGTTTGGCCACCTCAGCAGTCATTGATCCCCCTGCGGGCCACGGCGCTTGTTGACGGATGGCGTGTCACCTCTGAGTGAGTGGGGGATCGGGACATGTGTCTCTGAGTATAGGGGCTCAGTCACCGCCTTCACGTCCGCCGGGTTTGTCCTACAGTACCTTCATTCCTTTGCTCTCTGCCAGGGGTGTAAAAAGTACCCAGCAATTATACTTAGGTGAAAGTATGGGTACCGTCTCAAAATCGTACTCAAGTAAAAGTCAGAGTATCTCGCTAAAAACTGTCAAAAAGTTTCTACCTTTAAATGTACTTAAGTACTAAAAAGTAAAAGTAAAATCTTTTTTTCTGAGTGTCTATTCTTCTGATAGCAGGTGTTTAATCAAAGATCCCCGCTTTCTAGTCTTGCACAAGGACCAATCAGCACGGGTATTGGCGGGTTAATTTTCCATTAACACTTTAACTGCCAAGGTTAAATTCATGATATACCATCCGTTGCCAGCTCTATTTAACATGGAGAAGTTCCCCTTCTTTGCAGGGCTATAACTTTTTAAATTCTATTGCTAGATTGCCATTATTAGGGCCCATTCAATGTCCTATATGTATTGTTCAGGGTGTAGCAACGTTAAACTTTTTCATTCACATATTCATACTAAAATATGGTCTAAAGTATAAGTATGTTTTCATCTCTTTCTGCAGCTTTCTCCAGAACGTGATCTATAGCCCCAAATGCATTATATTGATGATGAAATACAGTTTGATAGCGATCTGTGCGAGATCAAAAATTTCAATTGGACGTACTTCTAGAATTTACTACACGTCATCTGATGTTGACCGGATGGGCGAGGGGGCGTTTATAATTCCGTGGGCAACGTTATACCATTCATCTAATGTGGGTCATATGTTCATCATAGCAGTTAGTAAAGAACACGTTAGAATATAACGCTAAAACTCACCCCAGTCTCCTCGGGCCGTTGGGCGATCAGCGTGGAGTAAACAGTTTTCCATTATGGGATGTCGAAATACCCGATCTATTTCCAGGTTGTATAATAGTATATACGTCCAAATCATGTTGTTTTTTCGAGTTATTTCCACCGATCGATGTTCACTGTGTGAAGACTGAGTCTCTCTAACATTAGCGAGTGCCCGGACCACATATGGAGTGAGTCCTGCCGGGTTAAAGGTTGACATCCGGTTTTTCGATCTGCCGATCGGTCACCAGATGGCGCTCTTGAACCGCTAGAGGATTGAGAGGAGATCAGAACTGTCTGTCAAGGCTGCAGAGGGGAAATATGATTCCGATCACAGATTTTTGAAATATTGATATCAAAGACGAGTTCCGGCGTCCGCGGCAACTTGAGCATGGCGGGGAATGACGAGTTCCGGCGTTTTCTGCAGTTAAAGTGTTAATGGGGATTTGATTGGCTGTTTTTAAATAAAGTGCGGTCGCAGGATTAATCACGTTAACGTTAGTTCGGCCAGAGAAACAAATATACTAATTAAAATGGTTGGACCTGCGAGATTTGTACTTTGTACTTTGTAGGTCTGCATTTTAAATGTAAGGAGTAAAACGTTTTTTTTTTCTCTGAAATGTAATTGAGTAAAAGTACAAGTATACAAGTGTGGAGACCCTGAGCAGACTGTTGACCACATCCTGACCATCTGCCCCCTATACAAACCACCCTCGGAAGCCAGCCTCTTTGATGTGGGACCAGAGTTAAGGGCATGGCTACAAGATACGGAGTTGGACCTCTGACGTTACACGAAAGAAGAAGAAGAATACTCGGGTAAAGTACAAATCCCCCAAAACAGTACTTAAGTATTGTAACAAAGTACAATTAGTCAAGTACTTTACACCCCTGCCTACAGTCAGTGGCGTTGCGCAATATGTCAGGGCCCCCCCGCAGGGCAGATCACTCCCCTAAATCAATAATAAAGTGAGAAAATGTTGCGCGCTACGCGCGAGGTCCATCCCATTACAGCCGACCCTAATGTCAAGCTCACCCTCCGCCTATGCAGGCTCTGACACTACTTGCAGTTTCAGTAAATCCTCGTAATTACAATGACCCATAATCTCGTGCCATGTCTGAATATCGTGACTGGCCGTCCCGCTACAACACACATCATTATTATCATCACACTGGACATCGCGACCACTTAAACCACGTACTAAAAGATTTACGGATTAGATTCCAGTTCCAATGTAACCTGTAGGCTACTCGTACTGGTTATGGCGAATAAAACGTTATATTCTTCTAACCTGTCTCGGGTCTCGGCGGCTGTAGGCTACTTTTTTAAATGTTTATTTTTCAGGCATCTTTTGTAAACAGTATAGGGTCAGTAGGAACTGTATAATAATATAATATAATCAGGGCTTCAGCAGCGGGGGTGCTGAGATAAGTGATATAATAATAATAATAATAATAATAATAATAATAATAATAATAATAATAATAATAATAATAATAATAATAATAATAATAATAATAATAATAATAATAATAATAATAACAACACTCTCGTTCACTAGAGGAGACCACTGCCCAACTCCGCGCTCTCACGCTCAGCTCTGCGGAGCGACACAAACAATGTAACCATTTTGATGCATACATGTAACCTGTAGTAGCATACTGGTTATGGCGAATAAAACGTTATATTCTTCTAACCTGTCTCTGCGGCTGTAGCGTGGCTGGGGGCCTGGCTGGGCTGTCTGTCTGCCTGGACTCGGAGCTGACCGGGGGTTTGAGGTGGGGAGCTTACTGCCGATGCATCTTCAGTAACGTTAGAGTCAGTATACCTTTGCTGCCTGCTGGAACAATGATGTTCTTTTTCGTAGCTTTGCCGTCTCCTGTTTGGCTTTCTCTCTCATCTTGTTTTTCTGAGCACCGCGTCCGCTTGGGTATTTTTACCGGCGCTTCCTGCTGTGTTTTGATCGCTGCCCAGCCTGCCAATGAACATTAGTCAGCCGGCTAGCCCTATCGCAAGTGAGCAAATAATTACAACATAGCAGGGAGGTGGGGGGGGGGGCCCGCCCTCTGCGCGAGATGCATCCAGCTGCAGCCCCGCAGAACCATACTCCCACTGCCACACTGCGCCCTGTTCGTTACGAAATCTAAGATGATAGCCTACACTGGGGGCGGGCCCCCTAAGCTCCGGAGCCCCCCCGCACTGTGGGGGGTGCGGGGGCCTCCGCTACGCCACTGCCTACAGTACCTTCATTCGGTCACCTCCTTCTTCCATCTTCTTCACCTCCTTCCTCCCACTCCTCAGTCTTTCATCCTTCCTCCTCTTGGTTTTTTTCTTTCAAGTCAAGTCAAGTCAAGAGTTTTATTTGTCACGGCATACAAGTATACAGTGAAATGCGGGGGGATCTTGCCCGGAACGATTGTGCAATAATACAATAATGCCATAATACAATAATACAATAATAAGAATCCAATAGGATGAGAATAAGACATTTATGCAATAATACAAGTAATAGAATAAAGACATATCAGGTACATGAAGTTTACAAAAAGTATGGTAAGACATGCTAAGGTCCTGCGATAGTGCAATACACTGTTAGCTACGGATGAGGCACTGGGTCTTATGTACACTACTATACAATGCTATACTATACAATCTACAGTTGTACTATGTGTCCTTATGCTAGCTTGCTATATCCATCTGTTTACCACTCCCGTTCTTGTTTTTAAAGTGACCTTTCATTGTGTAAAGTGACCATGAGTGTGAGCGTGTGCAGCATGTGTGTGTGTGTGTGTGTGTGTGTGTTCATGTTAAAGTGACTGCTAGTGTGTGAGCGTGTACAGTGTGTGTGCTTGTGTGTGGAGAGTTCAGTGTTCAAGACTCTGATGGCCTGGGGGAAGAAGCTGAGCCGAAGTCTCTCTGTCCTTTCTCTCTCGATCCAAACACCCTGAGGGACCTTGACTGTGAGTGGCGTGGGTCTTCATCTCAGTTGCAGAGTCAAACCTTACCTTAACCCTAAGCTTCACCTGTCGTGGCACAAGGCGATGGGATCGAGACACAGAGAGGAGCTCTAGAATAGGGCTCGGGAACGTGTTGTCAACACCACAACGCTGCCATCTGTAGAGGATTACAGTTGGCCGTGTGTTGTTGGCCGATGTTTGGAATAAAATATGGTTGTGTGAAAAGTTCCCACAGAAAGTATCCCAACCATCTTCCTGATTTCTCAATACAAACTGGCGTCCATAGCAACCGTCTAACTCCCCACCCACCTCCAGAGCCCTATACAACAGGAATGTGCAGCTTCACTGTAAACACCTGGAGAGCAGCCCCCCACCTCGCACACACACACACACACACACACACACACACACACACACACACACACACACACACACACACACACGCACACACACACACACACACACACACACACACACACACACACAGACGCACGCACACACACACGCACGCACACAAACACACACACACACACACACGCACGCACGCACGCACACATACACCTGTATCAAAGCCCTTGTCGTTGCAATCTGATGGAAAATGGCAGAGCTATTTACACTATAAACAAGTAACTCAGACTCCTCCAATGTCTGCAAAAAAACGCTGCAGATGTTCTACCAGTCTGTGGTGGCTAGTGCCCTCTTTTTCGCTGTGGTATGCTGGGGGTACGCTTTCACTGCCACACGACAAAAGGCTAACTCTTTCACAACCACACTACAGCAGGTTAATCCTTTCACTGCCACACTACCAAAGGGTTAACCCTTTCACTGCGACAATGCAGAAGGTGAACCCTTTCACTGCCACACGACAAAGGGCTAACTCTTTCACAACCACACTACAGCAGGTTAACCCTTTCACTACCACACTACAGACGGTTAACCTATCCTTGAGAACCCCTGCCACCCCCTCCATGACGAGCTGACTGCAATGCAGAGCGTGATTAGCCACAGACTCCCCCCCCCCCCCCCTGACATACCACGAAGCGCTTCGGGCAGTCCTTTGTGCCGGTGGCAATCAGGCTCCACAACCAGGCGGGGCCAGGACGGACTTGAGGATCTGACATGTGGACTGTAATTAACAACCTGAATACTCTTTTTTCCCTTCGCCACTTTTTAGCAAATCTTTTTGCTCTATTTTAGCTGTTTTTTTTTGTTCTACATATTATGTCCGTCTTTGTTTTTAACACATATTAATTGTATGTATTGTATTAATTGTATACAATTGCTGTTGATGCTGAATCTGAATCTCCCTTCGGGGATAAATAAAGGTTTTCAATAACAATTCAATGTGGTAACTTGACACCTTTATCTTCAACATACATACTGTAGAAAACTGAGTACAGTAGGTATTGACATGTCTTGAAATAACCTGTCTTCCTGGTAAACATCAATTGGTGCTTGTTGCCAACTTGCATTTTCATAGATCCTTAAGGGTAAAGGTGTAAAGATGCTGCTATACAATTTTTTGTAGTTTATTGAACACTTTGCGTGGAAAAAAAACATGTTTATAAATGTTTGTATTCAATATAGAAAATGTTTTATATAAAAGATATTTAAAAAAAAAAATAAAGTAAAAAATACATATGGAGGGGATTGTTAACCCTTTCAGTACCACGGACGACATATCTCATTTTATTAGCCCCCCCACTGAGTGCCACGGACGACAAATATAGTTTTATTGTTTTATTAGTGATCTGAAATCATATTTCATCAACCGAGTCTCCCGTTGGTACAGCAGCCCCTACAGGAGCTCAGAATGGAAAAAAGCGCCCCCTATCGTCTATCCCTGTGTAACTGCAGGTCAGTCGCTTAGACTGACCTGGGATCTGTAGATATGTAGGGGCGGAGCCAGCTGGTTCCTTGTGCTGGAAAGAAGTCTGATCAACATGGAAGTCATCGCGGGACGGGAATCAGCCTGGAATATATATTTACAGCAGCCAATACTCAATCAATAAGCGTGATCGATATTTGGAATGGCGATCAGGAATTGGAATGATCTTTTTGGAGAACATCTGATCTGAGGTAAGGAATCTATTTTACCAGTCTTGGGATAATCAGACCTGTATTCGCTGAGATCTCAGCGTTTGCCCTATGTGTGATGTGGCTGTTTGTGCGCGATCGCTGATGAGGAAATAAGATAATCGATTTTTCAGATCGCCTCTATAGCGTGCATACGTACACATAATATATACTATCGATAATCTAGCGTTTATTTGAAAACGATTCATAAATAGGCCGAAAAATTACAACGTTTTTGTGTATTCTAGAATATTCCAGTAAATGTCTTTTATCATGGAATCTTTATATTTTCCTTGAAAACGAGGGCTTTTCAAAATGCTATAAAACGGAAATGAACCGATAAAAAAACAATCCGCTTCGACAATGTTGACTGGAAAACGAGTCATTGATAAGCGACGGGCAGATTAGACACATAGCCATAATTTAAAACATAGATTAGGCGTTTTTAAGCTAACATTGAAGTGGATGGTGGCATTCAACGGGTAAATCAAGGTTAAGCAATGGCTCTGAAAGTGTAAGAGAATGATTTGGCAGCTTCTTCCACCACAGGTGGAAATAGGACAATTTTGGTCCCAAGTCACTGAACATTTGCATTATTGCCCAGACCCTATGTCCCCCAGGTATTATGTTTCTCAGATATTGAACTCCTTACTGTGAAACTACGGGTGACATTACACAGGAAGTGACATGTTAACTGCAGGAGAGAATTCACTTCTAATAATAACCAGGACCACGGCTTAAGAACAGGTTGTGACATGATACACGATCAATGATGTCACACAGGAAATAACCGCTTTGATAGAACATGACTGATATGTACAGAAGCTGCCAGTCACTCCACATCCGGGGGGAGGTGGTGGATGGGGGGGGGGGGTGCGATGCCAGATGTTCTGGTGGCTTGTCATGTGATTGGCTGCCTCAGGAGAATGTTCATGTCAATCATGGCTATCAGACAGAGACGACATCTACATGTTGGATGACTGAACACGTTCCCTGGACAACCTCACCATGATCTAGATCAGGCTGGCGTGTGTTTGTAAGTATGTGGTTTTGTAAGTATGTGTGTGTGTGTGTGTGTGTGTGTGTGTGTGTGTGTGTGTGTGTGTGTGTGTGTGTGTGTGTGTGTGTGTGTGTGTGTGTGTGTGTGTGTGTGTGTGAGAGACTCAGTGGGTGCATGCACACATGGCAGCTAAAACTTCAATTTCACGGCAATGTTCCACGAACCATCGATAGTTGGAATCTATTTTAAAGGTTGAATTCGTAATCTAACTTTATACAAAGGACAAAAAAAGAGAGAACTATCTACTATCAATAACGAATGCCATATATTATGTAGCTGAGTGACTACAGCTCTCAACACAACAACTAACTGAACACATGTTTTTAATTGCATTCGCTGTTACGATTCAAGGTAGGAGTTGAGTTCCAATAGTAGAAGGTAATAAGGAGACAGAGATGTGGTTGCTCTTCTCAAAATGCATGTTCTTTTTATTATCAGAATCACTAGAGCAAGATACTGTAATGATAACAAAAGAGAAGCCAGGCTTCAACTGAGGGTACTTAAGGAAAGAGAATACAATTATATAAACAGCGACAAGAGGGTCCATTACTTGTCCTGTGGCCGACTGCTCGCAGGTTCAGTTTGAAGATCCGACAAAAGACATAAAACAAGAGATTACTATATGGCCAATTTCCCAGCAAACCACACGCAGCAATTAGTGACAACAAACCACAGGTGACAGTCAATCAGTGCTAATTACAGAGAACGATAGGTTATTTGTATAACCTAGTTATATGAGTACTGGCTGAGCGTCTTGCTCTTCGCCATTGAGATATACCTCATCTCCAGTACCTACTGTACTACATTAACGAAACAAAGCACCCATGCATTCGACCAGGCCCCGCCCCGGCGCACCCCTATAAGGGGCCAGGCATGGTCATACTCGCCCTTCCTCGGGAAAAGTTTTCCATCAAGAAAAAAAAAACCAAAGGACCTCAGGGCGCGCCAAGAGCGAGACGCTCAGCCAGTACTCATATAACTAGGTTATACAAATAACCTATCGTTATATACTCGTACTGGCAAATCGCGTCTCGCTCTTCGCCATTGAGATATGGGGCAGAGCAGACGCGTGGCCCGACAAATGTACCCCCTGAGGACCCACAAGCCCTACCACCAGGGGGGGGGGGGGAGTCCCGTCACCCCCCCTTCCTAGTGAAGAGGGGGCGGCATTCAACTCCACCCAAGTGCGAAAAAGAGGGAACTAGAGACCCCAAAAAACGCACAGCACAGGCGGGACCACATGTGACACAGCACCCCGTGGCACATACCCACACATCCCTGCTAACCCACCGAAGCGCGGGACGCAGGGGAGGTCCCAGACCTCAGAACCGCCTGGGAAACAGAACCCCCAGTCATGTCCATGAGGTAAAACCTAACGAAGGGACCTGGGGAGGACCAGGAGGCCGCAGCACAGATGTCCTCCACCGAGGCCCCCCCTAACAAGGCGGCAGAGGCCGACACCCCACGAGTGGAGTGCGCCCTGACACCCCCAGGGGGGGCCAGCCCAGCCAACGTGTAGCAAAGGGCAATGCCCTCGCACAACCAATGTGACAGGCGCTGTTTTGACAGTGCCTTACCAGCGCGAGAGCCACCGTAACAAACAAAGAGCTGATCGGTAGCCCTGAGGTCCTGAGTCCGGCTGAGGTAAACCCCCAAAGCCCGGACACGACAGGTGAAGGCTCGCCTCTAACTCACCAGCGTGAGGAGGCGGATGAAACGCCTGAACCACAATATCCCTGGAGCGAAAGAACTCCGGATATTTTTTGGCACGAAGACTGGATTAGGCACCGCTATTGAGTCGCACCGCTATTGACACTCAGGCCGCACCGAGAGAGCACAAAGCTCACCCATGCGCTTAGCGGAGGTGATGGCCAGCAGGAACGCAGTCTCGAAGACACCTGCTCAAGAGGCTCAAACGGGGCCTCAGACAACCGGCCGAGGACCAGTTGGAGGTCCCAACTCGGAGATAGAGAACGTTCCACCGGCTTAAGGCGCCGAGCGGCATATACCCTCACCGTCGAAGCCGACAGACTATCCAAAATAGACTGAAGGAAGGAAAGGACAGCGTCCAGGGGGCAGGACACCGGTTCCCAGCCCTCCACCGTACACCACTCTTGGAAAATACGCCACCTACCCGCGTAACCCGCGATAGTGGAGGGAGCATGCACGTTCCGGATGGTGTCGACCACAGAAGGGTCCATCCTCTCCAGACTCACCCTCTCACCAGCCAAACCATCAGAGGCTGGCTCAGCACAGGGAACTGACACAGAGACCCGTGCGCCTGAGAGAGGGCCCGCGACGACCAAGGAACAGGTCCGGGAACCACACAGCTGTGCCCCAGTCCGGCGCGAACAGGACCAAGGTCCTGCACTCCCGACGTATCCGCACCAACAACTGACCTATCAGCTGTATGGGGGAAAAACCTACAGAATCCCAGGCGGCCACGGCATCGGTCCCAGACCTGCCCGACTATGTCCGGACGTAATCCCCACTCGTCAGGGTGAGGACCGCCCGCGACATCACACCTGTACCCACATTCACCCTGCCGGGGATGTGGAGAGCCCTCAGGCGGCGCTGATGGAGAACGCCCATAGCCAGCCGACCGCCGCCCGGTGCAGACGGGGGGAGCGTATTCCTCTCTGTCTGTCTATATACTGACGTCGTATTGTCCGTCCTGATCAAAACACCGTTTGAGGACCAGAAGGACCGCCTTCAATACCAACACATTGAACATAGCGCAGACTGGGCAGCATGGTCTTGCCAGCTGCCCCCCTACTGCGTTTTTTTTATTTTTCTTTTATTTTTTTTTATTATCGTGTAATCTTTGGCGGGCCGGTCAGAATCACCAGATCCGGCCCGCGGGCCGCCAGTTGAATAGCCCTGCTTTAGACCGTATTTTAGTATGAATATGTGAATGAAAAAGTATAACGTTGCTACACCCTGAACAATAGATATACGACTTTGAATGGGCCATGGTAATGTCAACTTAGCAATACAATTTAAAAAGTTATAGCCCTGCAAAGAAGGGGAACTTCTCCATGTTAAATATGGCTGGCGAGGGATGGTAAATTATGAATTTAACCCCGGCGATCAAAGGGTTAAAAAGTAGGGATGTCCGATATTATCGGCCGACCGATATTATCGGCCGATATCGGCAGTAAAATGTGATATCGGAAAATATCGGTATCGGTAAAAAAAAATTAAAAAACAATAACAATTTATTTTTTACATTTATTTAACCTTTATTTACCCAGGCAAGCAAGTAAGAACCAATTCTTATTTTATTTATTGTCAAAAGTATGCATGTTGGTTTAATTCAACAACAAGAGATATGTAATGTTAATTTAAACTTTTTTAATTATCATATTTTGCACAGATAATGCTTACATTTAGAAAGCCTTTTGAATGCATCCAGTGAAATTATTAGTTACCTGAAATTATTCCGTTTTTTGGGGGGGAAACCCTGCATATATTGGTATCGGTTGATATCGGTATCGGTATCGGAAATTAAGAGTTGGACAATATCGGAATATCGGTATCGGTAAAAAAGCCAATATCGAGCATCCCTATTAAAAAGTAACTAGTTACAGTTACTAGTTACTTCTTCCAAAAAGTAACTAAATTACTTACTTACTTCAGTTACAAATTATAAAAGTAACTAGTTACTTCAGAAAGTAACTCTTGCGTTACTTTCAAGTACATTTGTTACATAAACAACATACACAAATCTAAAAAAAATTATGTTGCTGTGGGACAAAGTGAGACTAGCCTCCAATCAAATGCCATGTATGTAGATATTATGATTACTATGTTTATATAGTGGATCATACAAATACAAACACAATAGATGTTTTGGAACTTTTGATATGTATTGCCCCTCAACAGGCCACAACTGGGCAACATTAAATACGAGATTACTCGTTACTGAAAAAACTAACGCTGTTAATAATAACGCCGTTATTCCCATCACTGAATGTCACAGTATGATGTCATAATCAAACATTCTAGAACATTTGTGATGTCACAGTATGATGTGATAATAGAACATTCTAGAACATTTGTGATTTCACAGTATCGTGTCATAATAGTACATTCTAGAACATTCTAGAACATTTGTGATGTCACAGAATGATGTCATAATCAAACATTCTAGAACATTTGTGATGTCACAGTATGATGTCATAATCAAACATTCTAGAACATTTGTGATGTCACAGTATGATGTCATATCAAACATTCTAGACCATTTGTGATGTCACAGTACAATGTCATAATCAAACACTCTAGAACATTTGTGATGTCACAGTATGATGTCATAATCAAACATTCTAGAACATTTGTGGTCACAGTATGATGTCATAATAGAACAATCTAGAACATTTGTGTACAGTATATATTCAACAATTATCTCAGAAGATCTCAGATCGCAGAAGACCAAGTGAAGATATCACTTGTTGGTTCCGGCTACTTGTCTGTAAGCTTGAATATATTCTGTAGATACAATTTAAAATCCCCACATGGAAAAGGAAATAATGTCATGTACAATCCTTAATGAGCTGCCTCTGGAGGGAAGGTTCTGTGATGTGGTTATTAAAGTCAACAGCACTGAGTTGAATGCCCACAAGGCCCTCCTGTGTGACTGCAGTGACTATTTCAGGTAAGTTTAGCTTGGTTCAGGTTAGCTTGGTTCAGGTTAGCTTGGTTAGTAAACAGATACCATACTGTACTTTTACTGTAAACAGATATCATACTGTACTTCTACTGTAAACAGATAATATACTGTATGTCTACTGTAAAAAGAAAATAGACTGTACTTCTACTGTAAAAAGATACTATACTGTACTTCTACTGTAAACAGATACTATACTGTACTTCTACTGTAAACATATACTGTACTTCTACTGTAAACCGATACTATACTGTACTTATACTGTAAACCGATACTATACTGTACTTATACTGTAAACAGATACTATATTGTACATCTACTGTAAAAATATACTATACTGTACTTATACTGTACAAAGATAATATACTGTACTTCTACTGTACACAGATACTATACTGTACTTCTACTGTAAACAGATACTACAGATAATGTACTTCTACTGTAAACCGATACTATACTGTACTTCTACTGTAAACATATACTATACTGCACTTATACCGTAAACAGATACTATACTGTACTTCTACTGTAAAAAGATACTATACTGCACTTCTACTGTAAACAGATAATATACTGTACTTCTACTGTAAACAGATACTATACTGTACTTCTACTGTAAACAGATACTATACTCTACTTCTACTGTAAAAAGATACTATACTTCTACTGTGCTAAGACCCTATACTTCTACAGTGAAAATATATTACTACTAGGGCTGTCCCCGACTAAGGATTTGTATAGTCGACTATGATAGGCCAAAATGTGCCGTTAGTCGACTATTAGTCGACTATATAAAAAATATATATATAGTAAATATATATATTTATTATTTTTGTATCGTTCCATTTGGGCTGTGGGGGGTGCTTAATGTCTGAAGGAGTCGACTGAATGCTTCTTGTCCTCTGCAAAAGCATGCAATTGGTCCACTGATGGATACATCTTGATATTTGTCTAGTCTAGTGTGTTCATTAGATGGGTGAAATCCTCTTTCAGTGCCTCTGTGCCTGTTTTCTTAGGCAGTTGGCCTCTAGTATGCGTGCCATTAGCGTTAGCCACGCTTCTAAGAGGTTGGCAGTCGACTACGGCTCCTTTCAACCGATTAGTCAACTATTCGACTAATAGGGGTCAGCCCTAATTACTACACAGGACAGAATGTTGCTTACTGTTTACTCATCAGATATCTCTATACTCTGCGTCCCACAGAGCCCTCTTCACTCGCTGGAGCGACTCAGATAAAGCAGTCTACACTATCCCTGGGGTGTCCCCGGGTATGATGCAGCTCATCATAGAGTACTCCTACACACGCTTTGTGCTGGTGACAGCAGAGAACGTGGTAGAGCTTCTGGTGGCTGCAGACCAGCTTCTCGTCACTGGCATAGTAGGAGCGTGCTCCGACTTCCTAGAAGGCCAGCTGTCTCTGGAAAACTGTGTCGGCATCTGGAGGTTGGTGGACATCTACTGCTGCCCTGACCTGAGGCGCAAGGCCCATCTCTTCATCGTGTGCCACTTTGAGGAGATGTTGCACGTCTCACAGGAGTTTGTGGAGCTGTCCCTGCAGCAACTGGTGGACATCATCGAGAGGGATGATCTGAACGTGAAGAGCGAGGAGACGGTGTTTGAGGCCGTCCTCCGTTGGATCGACCACTCCCGTGAGGAGCGTAAAACACACATCCCTTTGCTGCTGCCCAAGGTAACTAATTGTATTACTGTGCATTACATTAAAACAACACTAGGTTCCCTAGTACGGTGGTTCTCAAACATTTGGGTCCAAACTGTTCCCTAGAAACCGTCTACAACCGATGTCTAAGTTGTACCCGCTGTCTGCTTGTCTCTTCCCAGGTTCGCATGGGCTTGATGAGGCCTGACTACTTGCTGAACAACATCCAGAACAACCCTGTGGTGAGGGACAGCCACGACTGCAGGGCCCTCATCCTCAGCGTCCTGAACCCCCCTGGCTCCGACAGGCTCCCAAACCCCCTGATGCGTCCACGCCTGCCCCAGGAGGTCCTATTGGCCATCGGAGGCCTGGGTGGCAGCATCCTGACCATGAAGGCTTACGATATCCGAGCCGGTGGATGGATGGACGTGAGTGTTGAGGGGGAGAATCCCCGGGCCTGCCACGGCACCGCTTATCTCCGCGGTCTGGTCTACTGCGTCGGTGGCTGGGACGGCAGTAAGTGTCTCAGCAGTGTGAGCAGGTTCAACCCCGTCACTCGCAGCTGGCTGCAGGCGGCTCCCATGCACTCATGCCGCAGTAGCCTCAGCGTGGTCGCGTTGGACGGCTGTATCTACGCCATGGGAGGGAGGGACGGAGGCGTGGTACTGAACACCGCCGAGCGCTACGAGCCTGAAACCGACCAGTGGACAGTGATCTCACCCATGCTGGAGCACAGGGGCCAAGCCGGGGCAGCAGCCCTCCAGGGCAAGGTGGGTGGAACTGAGGGACACAGGGTGCTAGATGAACACAAGGAACGTTAGATCAGAAATCATAAATGTCTTTATTGCCAAGTAAGCTTGCACATACAAAAGATGTGTCTGGGTCCTTTGGTGCATCAACATTAACAGACAATTAAAGTAGAATGAAATCAAATGGAATATATAAACTAAATTAGAATATTCTTTCTTATTACAGGTTTACATCTGTGGTGACTGCATCTGGACGAAGTGTCTGCTCAGAGCTGAGTGCTACAGCCCAGACACCGACCAGTGGACTCTGATCGCCCCCATGAGCAGCAGGCGTGAAGGAGTGGGAGTCGCTGCGTACGGAGGACAACTCTATGCGGTAGGTGCACACAGAGACAAATGCTTTATACTAGATATTTTTATAGATATGTATCATTTGACTTTCAATGCTTCTGTGATGCCCTCATTTCCCTAAATGGATTAATACAGTGTCTGCCTGCCTGAGCCACACACTAAAACATTCCTCTCATGTGTCCTGTCCTCAGGTGGGAGGGTGGGACGGTAGAAACGTCCTGCGTAGCGCGGAGGCCTACAGCCCCTTGACTGACTCCTGGCGCGCCCTGCCCAACATGCTCACCCCCCGCAGATACTTTGGCATCGCGGTGCTGGACGACCTGCTCTTCGTGGTCGGAGGCTGCAGTGACTTCACCACCGTCTCCAACAAGGTGGAGCGCTACGACCAGAGCAGCGACAGGTGGACTGCAGCCGAGGACATGAAGATCCAGCGCGCTGGCCTAAGCTGCTGCATAATGCATGGCCTGCCTAACATGAGCCAGTACGCTGCTCCCCGTGGAGGAGGAGGAGGAGGAGCAGGAGGAGCAGGAGGAGGAGCAGGAGCAGGAGGAGGAGGGGAGGAGGAGGAGCAGGAGGAGGAGGGAGGAGGATGAGGAGGGAGGAGGATGGAGGAGGAGGATGAAGAGGAGGAGGAGGAGGAGGAAGAGAAGGAGCAGGAGGAGGAGGAGGAGGAGGAGGAGGAAGAGGAGGAGGAGGAGGAGAATGAGAAGCAGGATGATGAGGAAGAGGAGGAGGAGGAGGAAGAGGAGGAGGAGGAGCAGGAGGAGGAGGAGGAAGATGAGGAAGAGTAGGAGCAGGAGCAGGAGTAGGAGGAAGATGAGGAAGAGTAGGAACAGGAGCAGGAGGAGGTGGAGGAAGAGGAGGATTAGGAAGAGGAAGAGGAGGAGGAAGATGTGGAAGAGTAGGAGAAGAATGAGGAGGAGGATTAGGAGGAGAAGGAGGAAGAGTAGGAGGAGGAGGATTAGAAGGAGGAGGAGGAAGATGAGGAAGAGGAGGAGGAGGCAGAGGAGGAAGATGAGGAAGAGGAGGAGGATGAAGAGGAGGAGGAAGATGAGGAAGAGTAGGAGGAGGAAGATGAGGAAGAGTAGGAGGAGGAGGAAGAGGAGGAAGAGGCAGCAGGGGATCCATCTAAGAACCTTAAACATTTATTAGACCAAAAGAAATCCTAATAAATCAGCCAAAGGTGGTGCATTTCTTTCTTCTAGTAATTCAGACAATATCGGTTTTTAGTTTGTGTAATGTAATGTAATATCTGTTTTTAGTTTGTGTAATGTAATGTAATATCTGTTTTTAGTTTGTGTAAAGCACATAATATGGGAACTTTTATCCATATGGTTGAGCCTGTTGCACCCCCAACCCAAGCAGATTGCAGATCACTCTCTCTATATGGAGGTAAAAAAGAAAATATGGTAAAAAGAATTGGCATAAAAAGGGCACTTTTTTATGAGGCACAAAAGGGCAGGTGCTTGTGCACCCGTTGGGCTCTATGTGTGCACATGCCTGCTCGCTGTGCCCTTGAGCAAGGCACCTCAGCTTTAACCGCTCCAGTGTTAGCTGCTCATGGGCCAGTAGTAGAGTGCCTGACCATAGTGTCTTTATACCTGTATCACTGGACATATAAATGCATATTAAATCAAATCAAATTGATTTGTAAAGCCCGAAATCACAAGTTAATGTCCCCATGGGCCGGACAAGTCTTCTTTAAACTATTCAAGAAGAAACATCCCAATAAATCAAGAACAAAAAACCCACCATGAAATCAAAAATAAATGTAAAATAATAAATGCAACACTCCCAGACATATCCCAGCAAAGGTAAGGAAAACCCTATAGCAATAGGAAAAAAGCACCACAAGCGATGTGGAGGAGAGAAACCTTAGAAGGGCAGTTCAAGGGGGCATCCCCCTTCTTGGATGTCGGTGATAATAGTGTTGCTATGGATGGGTGGAGAATAAAACAGGCGAATAGTTGGTATGTATGTACATATACGTGTAATAAAACACAAATATGTGCATGCAATGATTTGATTTGATTTGATTTTTATTTAGTACATACAATTTATACAATAGTATAAAAACAAGGGGTACAAGGATAACATGTGAAAGTCTGTGGACTTGTTTCCAACATGGTCCCAAGAGGAATACAATAAATCACAAAGAAAGAGTTAAGAAGATAAAATAGATACAACAAGTAGATAAAATAGACAACACAATTTTCTGAAAGAGCCTCATTACAGCATGTCATGTTCCTGTTCTTCAAGAGTGGTGGCCAAGCACCCTCTGCAACCTATTGTTGCAGATGTCGCTTCACACCCCTCTTGAAGACAGCAATAGTGGGGGAGTTTTGGATGGCCCTGGGCAGAGAGTTCCACAGCCGGCAGGCTGTAGACAGAAAGCCATTCTGTGAATAGGAACCCTTTCTAGGCTCATAAACTGAGAGCTGTCCAGACCGTAACTGTCGTCCGTGGACCTGGCCACGCAGGACAATACGAGAGCATAAATATCTGGGGGCAGATCCATTTAACATTTTATACATATGTCCCAGTTTCAGAAAGGAGACCCTCTGCTCCACAGGGAGCCATCCCACCTCATTGAAGTGACATGGCTCAATATGGGTTCGAGGTGGCAGATTTAGGACCAATCGTATGGTCTTATTTTGGCTGGTTTGTAGCCTGTGTTTACTTTCCACTGTAACACCACTATACCAGTACGTACATGCGTAATCATATTGGCTGAGGATCATGCAGTTGGCAAGCAATTTCATAGTTTCCAGTGATAAGAACCTCTTTTTTCTGTGCAATAATTTCACCCTTGTGTTAACTTTTTTGATCACCTTCAGGGCCATTGTTTCCCTGAGAGTGTTTGGTCGAGCATATAGCAACTGGGGTAAATTTTTTAAACATTTAAATATATTACAACTCTGCACATACATGTGATTAGCATTATACTCAGTAGGACAAATGTATATATCTTATACCCAGCTTAATCACTATATTAATATTACTATTGCACTTTACTGTTACATTTGCACTCGGGTTGGATGCCCCACTTATTTTCATTGTAATGTACTTATGCTGTATGAGTCCCAACACTGTGTGTGTGTGTGTGTGTGTGTGTGTGTGTGTGTGTGTGTGTGTGTGTGTGGGGGGGGGGGGGCCAAAAATAGCTCATGAGAGAGGAAGCGAGAGTGAGAGAGAGAGAGAGAGAGAGAGAGAGAGAGAGAGAGAGAGAGAGAGAGAGAGAGAGAGAGAGAGAGAGAGAGAGAGAGAGAGAGAGAGAGAGAGAGAGAAAATGCACTCACCCCCTAAATCCGGAATATCAATTATTGCCTTCCGGCCAACGTTTAGAAACCCCCTGCAGCTAAAAACAATATGTACAGTATAAATTCTCATTTATACCTACCTCCATTCGTGCCATCAATAAAGGAAGCAGGATAAGGTAGCTTTGAGGTGGGTGGGTGGAGGAATGGTTGTAGCTGCTTATTTAGCTGTTATCATTATCTGATCTTGTGACCATGTACATGTATGTCTATGTTCTTCTTGTTTATGTATGTTTACTGTGTTTTTTGGAGTTTCTTATGTATCTACTGTAACATGAATTTCCCAGTTTGGGACATTGATTGATTGATTGATTGATTGAAAACTTTATTAACAGATTGCAGAATGGGTACAATACAGTACAGCTCAATACACACAATTGTTAAGGGGATGCAGACCAGAGAAAGACTTTCGTCTTGTTTACATCAGGGTCCCCCATTTTCAATTCATCATAACATATATGACATACATGACATACAGATAGTCAGTACTGCTACATCTATACATTTATGACATACCAGATTTGCAAATACAGTACTGTTTGTGATACAGAAGGAGTCAGGAAAAGGGAGTATATACATTTGACGTAGAAACTGTACATTGGAGGAGGTTGGGTGGGGGGGGGGTTGGGTACACTGGGATATTGACAACCATACTGGGTAATCTACATTGGAGGTGGTTGGGGGGGGGGGGGGGCACACTGTATATACAAGCAAAACTGTACATTGAGGGGGGGGGGGGGGAGACACTGTACAAACAAACAAAATTGTACATTGGACTATTGACAAAACCATACTAGGTAAATGACTGTACATTGGAGGGGGTTGGGTTAGGATATTTACAGGGGCTAGTGTTGAATTGCAGTCTCCCGTAGGTGTCCCTTGAGAGAGGTTTTGAAAGTGGGTAGTGATCCACATTCCTTTACAGCTTTGGGTAGGGCGTTCCACATTGATGTGGCATAATTGCGAAACGTGTTTAGTCCCTTATTTAAACTTTACTCGACTTGACTTGACTTTGTTGCACATTCATTTAGTTTGACAGTTATTGAGAGCAAATTAGTTCGAATATGGCCACCAGTGATGTCATCAGGGACATGTGTGTGTTGTGTTAATTACTGCACCACGAAATGATGTAGATGAAAAAATAGCAATACCTTATCTTATAGGGACTGCTACCTTATCACACTGAGCTGTAATGTAATCAATACAACACAAGTTTCAAGTTCAAGTTTCTTTAATAGTTGTCATACAGAAGTACAGAATACTTTCATACAAAATGCTTCTTACTGTTACGCTCCAGAGACTGTGCTAGACAAGATAGTATCAAATAACATAGTATAGCATGTAATTTAGAAGTAGAAAATGAGGTCACAGTGTTCAGTATAGACATATGTACAATGTTCGATGCAGAATAGACGTAACTGAGTTACCATATAATATACAATACTATGCAGTGTACTAATGTACAGTACTATATAGTGCAAAGCAGAAATGGGATGAGGTACAATTTAGGTACAATTTACAGTAAGGTGTACGAGTTGTAGTGCAATCCTTCATCAATAAATATAAAGTGTGGGGAGTGGGTGCTACAGTGTGTTTGTTTAAAGTGGGTGTGTGCTATAAAGTGTGTGGAGTGGGTGCTACAGTGTGTTTGTTTAAAGTGAGTGTGTGCGTGTGGATGTGTGTGCTATGTGCGTTTGATGGTTGTTGTTGTGTAGTGTTCATTGTTCGTTTAGCAGCCTGATGGCCTGGGGATAGAAGCTTCTTCTGAGTCTTTCTGTGCTCGCCTTGAGACTCCGGTATCGCTTGCCTGACCGCAGCAGTTCAAAGAGGCAGTTGTTCGGGTGACTGGAGTCTTTAATGATTCTCTTAGCCTTGCCCCTGCAACGCTTGTTGTAAATGTTCTGGAGGGTGGGGAGCCCCCCTCCAATTGTGCGTTCGGCTGAACGTGTCACTCTTTGTAGTCTGCTTCGGTCTTGTGCAGTGCTATTCCCAAACCAGGAGGTGATGTTGCCAGTCAGGATGCTCTCTATTGTACATGAGTAGAAGTTCTTAAGGATCTTCTGACTGACTTGGAACTTCCTTAGGCGCCTGAGGAAGTAGAGGCGTTGTCGTGCCTTCTTCACAACACTGTCAATGTGTGTGGTCCATGTCAAGTCCTCGGATATGTAGGCTCCGAGGTACTTAAAGCTGTTGACTCTCTCAACCGGTGCCCCGTTGATGCTGAGGGGGCTGTAGTCCTTGACCCCCGACCTCCTGAAGTCCACAATCATCTCCTTTGTTTTGCTGACGTTCAGGGAGAGGCTGTTTTCCTGGCACCATCCCGCCAGGACCTTGACCTCTTCCAGGTAGGCCCTCTCGTCGTTGGCAGAGATCAGGCCCACCACCACTGTGTCATCAGCAAATTTGATGATTGTATTGCTACTCCGCTGAGCCACACAGTCGTGTGTGTACAGGGAGTAGAGGAGGGGACTCAGAACACAGCCCTGGGGGGCCCCTATGTTGAGGGTGATGGATGAGGAGGTGCAGTTGCCTGCTCTCACCACCTGGGGTCTGCCCGTCAGGAAGTCCAAGACCCACTGGCAGAGGTCATAGTTCAAGCCCAGGTCCCTGAGCTTGGCTATGAGTATGGAGGGGACTATGGTATTGAATACCGAGCTGTAGTCGATGAATAGCATTCTCACATAGTTCCCCTGCCTCTTGTCCAGGTGTGATGCTGCTGTGTGCAGCACATGGGCTATGGCGTCCTCCGTGGACCTGTTGGGGCGGTATGCAAATTGCAGGGGGTCCATGTTGATGGGGAGGGAGGAGCAGATGTAGCCCTTTACTAGCTTCTCAAAGCACTTCATGGCTATGGAGGTGAGAGCTACAGGGCGGTAGTCGTTGAGGCAAGCAGGCTTGGATTTTTTGGGTACAGGATGATGACAATGATCCAATGTCCCGATGACATCACTGGTGGCCATATTTAAACACTTTTAAATGTTACTCTCAATAACTGTCAAACTAAATGAATGTGTCCAAAACTGTGAGTTTTTGGATGCGTGTGAGATTACGTGCAAAATAAACCAGCGTGGGCGCCCCAGTGGCGAACCACATAGCGCGCTCAGCCGCGACACGGCCGACCTGGGTTCGATTCCCGAACCCGTCGTTATTTGCCGAATGTCTTCCCCCCACTCTGTCTCCCATTCCTCCTCTGTCTCTCTCTACTGGACTGCCCAGTAGAAATAAAGCGATAAAAACACCCAAAAAAAAAACAGCGTTGCATATTGATGAAGTGCCCCTTTAACCGTCACATGTAACGATGTGAGATAATCAACTCTAAACGCATTGTACAATACAATACCCATTACATGGCTGCACCACACAGAGCATGTCTAGTTGTTAGACATCATTGGGCTTAAACAACAGTTATCAGTTATGTGGTCCAAGTTTGGGTTTTCCAGGCGCCAGGCTGCGACTCCATCATCCTCCGTCTGAATACTAATAGACAGGTTGAAATGTGCATTTCCTGTGCGGGACCATGCTGCGACGGACACCGTTTAGCGATGTCAGCCCTCCGCCCCCCCCCACCTCGCCACTTACTGAATAAAGGTCAGGCAATCAGGCATCTGGAAGGACAGCTAATTTGTCATCCCTTGACAAACGTGTCAGCGTCCGATCCCGTCCGCGGGGCCTGATACGGCAACAACCCGGAAAGGTTAAGAGATTCAAAGACCCCCCCCCTCCCCTCTCTCCTTCTCTCCGTTCCTCCCTCCCTCTCTCCTTCTCTCCCTCCCTCCGCATCTCTGCGTCTCAACAAGCGAAATGCGACGGAGCAGAAAATTCTATTTTTAATTCAATAGTGTGAGAGCCATATGTGGTTTCGTGGCTGTAATTCTCGAGAGTCTTTAGGCACGACGTGTGCTTGGTTGAGTGATACTGCAACAGAAGCCCCTCCCCCCCCGGATCGTACATGGTCAAGACGTTAGTGTCTTTTTATTGTTTGTTTCTAATGCAGGTCCAGATATAAACAAGGCAATTTTTTTTTTAAATCAAGGTTACCGGCACCCCAGTAAAAAAAAGGTTTTCTACCTGAAATTATACTTTGTATACTTAACTATACTTTTGAGGTATTCAGAAAGTATACTATAGTTGGGTTAAATTTAAACCACCAACTTTGTTTTGTGTTAAAAGTTGTCCTTAACACAATGGCGCCCAAGCACGGATATATCCGGCTTTCGAATCCATGCTTAATGGACAGAAGGACGAATATATCCGTGGCAAGTTGTTTTGGCTTTTATTCCATTTTAATAACCTATTCAAGGTCGCCGAGCTGCACTGCAGATGTACCCTACTCTTTGAATTCGAGAAAGTGCATTACCGGCCAGATCCTCTTAGGGGCGCTATCGTGATAATAGAGTGTTCCCTGTGGCAGAAGTTGTCTTTCTTTTTCTTTTTATCTCTAATGTAGTTTTCTAATCACCTGAAGCGATAGCTATTGTCTGTTGCACGGAATACGTTTTGGATCGTGGATTTCACTCTGCAATAAGGGGATTTATCATCAGCCAATGGACGTATCGATCTACCAGATGGCGATCGATAACGGGGAAATGCTCGGGGGGATCCAACCGGCTCATGGTAAGATCTTTTTCACGTAAATTACATGCTGATCAGAGCTTGCTATGATACTCAACCAGCCGACCAGCGTATGTGGCTACTTAGATGAACACGGTTATTGGTAATCAATAATCAGAAACGACGTCCCCCACCCCCCCCCCCCCTTTCATGCATACATGCTTGAGGATCATACCAATCATATGCAGTTTGAGTTTTAACTGTAGCTTTTGTATAACGGAAATGCCATTGGATATAACATTAGTAGCTATTAGCCCTTTATCTCCCCTTCCAGGAAATATACTAGAGTCTAGAATATAAGTATGTTTTTAAGCTTTTCTGCTGTAATTCCAAAAACGCTAGTTATAGGCCTTGACGCATATGATAGATTATCGATTGGCGTTTCTTTCCTATACACGCTATATTAAAAATTCAAATGTATATGATCGGTATACATTATGCTTCATCATGCGTGAAGGAAAGGGGGGGGGGGGGTGTTTATAATTCCTTGATCGTCAGTAACGGCTTTATTTAATATGGGTTGATATATTGATCAGACTGATTGCAAACAAAGAGATGGACAATCGGGCTGAAAATAACGTTAGTGTCCTCTTACCGTTCGCCGATGAGACTGGAGGAAAAAGATCCCAATTATTTGACATGGATCTCCTATATCCATTTCCGGTTTGTATGGCGCAATAAACGCCGAAATCATATCGATTATTGCGTTTCGGAAGCGATCCAAATGCACTCGAGTGTTTGTCTGGACCCACGTAACAAGATATGACTGCCGGAGGGATTTCCTCGCTGCACCGATCGCCACTTCCGGTTTAGCATGAGTGTAACTCGCCCGACCATCCACCAGGCGACGGTATTGAGGCGTTGCAATCTCAGACAGGATGCCGCTGCAGTCCGGAGGGAGGCTGGATGAATTATGAATGCCATGGCAAAAATTTTTAATATTGATCCCAAAAACGAATTACGCCGTTGTTGGCGTTCAACGCATGGCGGGCAATAACGACTTACGCCGTTTATGGCGCACAATGTGTTAACTGGGGGCAGATGAGTAGACCTCTCATATATATGAGTAGACAACATATATGTTGTGTTTTATGGCAATAACGTTGAGGTTTGTTCGACCCGTGAGATAAAAACACGAAAATCACGTCAATATTTGGAAGAGAAAAATGGTTGGACTTCACTTCCGTTGTTGGCGGCTGGTGTGAGCTGGGTAGTGTAGTTTTATGAAGCGTAGATGTCCATCGAAAGCCCTGGGTCTCCTCTTTCTTAGGACTACAACGATTTCATGACGGCTTCCTGTCCTCGCGTCTAAATCCTCTAATTCCCATGCAATTCGCAGAGATTTTTATGAGCTCATATTTCGCTAATAACACTTCAAATCATTGCTAAACAAACGTGTGCTATTTTAGTGCTTAAAATATACATTTTGACTGCTGTTTTGATAGGGTTAGGGCTTTACTCTTGCCTACATTTGAAAAAGAAACACCACATCACTTATTACGGAGTGTATTGATCTATTTGTGACGTGAAATAAATCTTGTACCGGTACCGGGCAGATCGGGCTTAAGAGGTTAAGATCTTCTGACTCACTTTGAACTTCCTTCAAGGAAGTAGAGGCGCTGCCGTGCCTTCTTCACTACAATGTGTGTGGACCATGTCAAGTCTTCAGATTATGTAGACTCCGAGGTACTTGAAGTTGTTCACTCTCTTGACCGGTGCCCCAGACCTCCTAATGCCCCAGACCTCCTAATGTCCACAATCAGTTCTTTGTTTTTGCTGACGTTCAGGGAGAGGCTGTTCTCCTGGCACCACAGCGCCAGGTTATCCACCTCTCCCAGGTAGGCCCTCTCATCATTGCAGAGATCAGGCCCACCACAGCTGTGTCGTCAGCAAACTTGACGATTGTGTTGCTGTTGTGCTTTGCCACACAGTCATGCGTGTAAAGCAAGTAGAGGAGGGGGCTCAGAACATAGCCCTGGGGGGCACCTGTGTTCAGAGTGATAGATGAGGAGGTGCATTTACCTGCTCTCACCACTTGAGGTCTTCCTTTCAGGAAGTCCAATACCCACTGGCAGAGGTCATAGTTCAAGCCCAGGAGCTTGACAACGAGCTTGGAGGGGACTATGGTGTTGAATGCTGAGCTGTAGTCCTGTTGACCTGTTGGGGGGGTATGCACATTTCAGGGGGTCCAGGGTGTTAGGGAGGGAGGGACAGGTGTAGCCCTTCACTAGCTCCAGTGAGAGCTACAGGGCGATGAATATAATACATTTTCTTTGTTTACAAAACCTGGCCAGCGCTTTAGCTCCTTCTATTTTATAAACCTATGCATTTAAAAAGTATGTATTTCAGTTAATTACATCAATATTGTGCTGTCAGAACAGTATTATGTTTGCAGGTGAAGTATTTACCTACCCTGTTTAACAACCAGGAAATGGTTAAATTATTAACCAAAATTATTGATAAATAAATTGATAAATTATTGTAGTCCATAGTACAAAATAGTCCATAGTTACGAATATCTTGGTTAGTTTTGGGCAAAACTAGTTTGTTTATAGTGGTGACTTGCTGCCCTCTAGTGGACTGTATTTGGACTGCATTCATATAGTGCTTTTATCCAAAGGGCTTTACAACTTATGTCTCACATTCACACACCGATGTGCAGAGGCTGCCATGCAAGGTGCCAACCTGCTCATCAGGGGCATTTAGGGGTTAAGTGTTTTGCTCAAGGACACGTCGCCAGGAGGAGCCGGGAAGCTTCCGATTACCTGACAACAACTCTACCCCCTGAGCCACTGTTTCCTCTAGTGGTCAGAAAATAATCATTGCAGCTTTAATATACTATATGGAAATATACACATTTGGCCTAATATTTTGACATAATAAGTCGATATTGGTCCTCCAGTGTGTGTGTGTGTGTGTGTGTGTGTGTGTGTGTGTGTGTGTGTGTGTGTGTGTGTGTGTGTGTGTGTATGTGTGTGTGTGTGTGTGTGGTTGTGTGTGTCAGCTTGTTGACTTGGGGCTCCTGTGGAGTGGTGGACACAGGTATAATGGAGAGACAGGCTGACAGCAACATGTCAGACCTGTTTAGTCTACAGTACGGGCAGGGCAAATCCCACCACACTCTTTTTCATTCTCTCTCTTCTCTCTCTCTCTCTCTTTCTAGATCCCTCTTTCATTCTCTTTTTCTGGGTACCTCTCCCCCTCTCTCTTTCTCGCTCTCTCTGGATCCCTCTTTCATTCTCTTTCTCTGGGTACCTCTCACCCCCCCCCCCCTCTCTCTCTGTGCTTACTGATTGACAGCCTGCCAATCACAAACCGCCATCCAGACGAGAGGGGAGGAGAAGAGAGGAGTGGAGAGGGGAAGGGTGCAGATGAGTGGAGGAGGATGGAGGGGAGGAGATGAGTGGAGGAGAAGAGAGGAGTGGAGAGGGGAAGGGTGCAGATGAGTGGAGGAGGATGGAGGGGAGGAGATGAGTGGAGGAGAAGAGAGGAGTGGAGAGGGGAAGGGTGCAGATGAGTGGAGGAGGATGGAGGGGAGGAGATGAGTGGAGGAGAAGAGAGGAGTGGAGAGGGGAAGGGTGCAGATGAGTGGAGGAGGATGGAGGGGAGGAGATGAGTGGAGGAGAAGAGAGGAGTGGAGAGCAGAGGGGGGGGGGGTGAAGAGAAGAGATGAGTGGAGGAGAAGAGAGAAGTGGAGGAGGAAAGAGGGGAGGAGAGGGGGAGAAGAGAGGAGTGGATAGCAGAGGGGGAGGTGAGGAGAAAAGATGAATGGAGGAGTAGAGAGGGGAGGAGAGGAGAGGGGGAGAAGAGGAGAGGGGGAGAAGAGAGGAGAGGGGGAGAAGAGAGGAGAAGGGGAGAAGAGAGGAGAGGGGGGGAGGAGTGGAGAGCAGAGGGGGAGGTGAGGAAAATATATGAGTGGAGGAGTAGAGAGGGGAGGAGAGGAGAGGGGGAGAAGAGGAGAGGGGGAGAAGAGAGGAGTAGAGAGCAGAGGGGGAGGTGAGGAGAGGGGAGGAGAAGAGAGGAGTGGAGAGGGGAGGGGAGGGGAGAGAAAAGATGCGTGGGGAGAAGAGGAGTAGAGAGGGCAGGAGGTGAGAATAGAATAAAATGAATAGAAATACTTTTATTATCCCGTGGGAAATTTGACACTGCAAATCGCTCAACATTTAAACATTTAGACAGGACAGGTCACGAATTAGAATAATAACACAAATCAAATCAAGTTGCCTAGGATAAGAGTAGAGTAAAATAGAATAAAAATGAAATAAAATATACAGTAAATAAATACAGGTAGTAAACAGGTAGTAAAAAACAACACAGCAGTGTAAACAAATTGGTCAATATAATTAACTATCTAACTAACTAACATAAGGTGCAGTATGCATCAGGTAGTGTATTGTCCTCCTTGGGTTCCTATTAGTCCTAGGTCAATGTCTGGCAGCCGTCTGCCCCCTGTTGTGGAGCCTAGAGGCCGCTAGTCGCGGCCTCCTGCCACTATTGAGCTGCCGCTCTGTGCTCAGTGATGCAGTGAGGCACAGTGATGCATTGTATAGTCTGATGGCTGTTGGAATGAAGGACTTCCTGTGCCGTTCAGTGCTGCATTTGGGTAGAGTGAGCCTAGCACTGAACATGCTCCTCCTGTCAGCCAAGTTTGTGTATAGTGGGTGGGTGGGGTTTTCCCTGATGGCCTGGAGCTTAGCAAGGCTCCTCCTCTCCGCCACACTCGCTACAGAGTCCAGCTCTACCCCAACCACGCTGCTGGCCTTCCTGACCAGCTTATCCAGCCTGGTTGTGTCCCCTGCTCTCAGTCCGCTGCCCCAGCAGGTCACAGCGTACAAGAAGGTGCCCGCTACCACCGACTCATAGAACATCTTCAACATCCTTGTACATACATTGAAGGATCTCAGCCTTCTGAGGAAGTAGAGTCGGCTCTGGCCCTTCTTGTACAGTGCCTCTGCATGTTTTGACCCGTTCAGTTTGTTGTCGATGTGCACACCGAGGTATTTGTACACCTCAACCATGTCCACATCAACTCCCCTGATGGAAACGGGGGTCACAGGTGCACTCCTCCTCCTCCCCAGCTCCACAACCAGTTCCTTGGTCTTCGCCACATTTAGCTGCAGGTGGTTTTTATCGCAGCATGTGACGAAGTCCACTACCAGTTCCCGGTATTCCCTCTCGTAACCGTCCTTTATACATCCCACTATCGCAGAGTCATCAGAAAACTTCTGAAGGTGGCAGGACTCTGACCGATAGTGGAAGTCGTTGGTGTAGACAGTGAAGAGGAAGGGAGAGAGGACTGTCCCCTGCGGGGCCCCGGTGTTGCTGACCAGTCTGTCTGACACACAGCTCCGTAGGCGCACATACTGTGGTCTGCCCGTCAGATAGTCCACAACCCAGGACACCAGGGGGGCCTCTACTTGCATCGCCTCCAACTTCTCACCCAGTAGCCCAGGCCTTATGGTATCAAAAGCACTGGAGAAGTCAAAGAACATGACTCTCACAGTGCTCCCCGGCTTGTCTAGGTGAGTGTAGGCTCGGTTCAGCAGGTAGATGACAGCATCCTCTACCCCCAGTCGGCGCTGGTAGGCGAATTGGAGTGGGTCTAGGTGGGGTTTGGTCACCGGGCGGAGTTGCTCCAGGACTAACCTCTCCATGGTCTTCATTATGTGAGAGGTTAGAGCCACCGGCCTGTAGTCCTTGGACGTGCTGGGACGCGGGCACTTAGGGACAGGGACCACACAGGAGGTTTTCCACAGTGTCGGGACTCTCTGCAGCCTCAGACTCATGTTGAATATGAGCTGGAGCACATCACACAGCTGAGAGGCACAGGTTTTGAGTACCTTTGGGCTCACCCCATCAGGACCTGCAGCCTTGCCTGCGTGTAACTTGCTCAGCTGTGTACTCACCTGGTCTGCAGAGAGCCACACTGTGGGGGTCTCAGGTGTTGGGGGGAGGAGCGGGTCTTCAAGCCGCGGGGGGCAGACAGGCTGCACCAGAGATGAGGGGGCGTGGGCAGTTGGGAGGAGGGAGGGGGTTGCTCGAGTTGAAGGGCTGAGAGGTGTGGGGGTGGGCAGGGCAACTGGAGTAGTGTCTGGGGGGAGGGGGGCCAGACTGGCCGGGGCCGCTGTATCAAACCTATTGTAAAACAGGTTTAGCTCATTAGCCCGGTCCACATCTCCATCCACTCCCCTTCCCCCCGCTGGTTTGATGCCAGTTATGGTCTGCATTCCAGTCCACACTTGTTTGATGTTATTGTTCTCCAGCTGACCTTCCAACTTCCTCTTGTATTTGTCTTTGCCCTCTCTGAGGTTGATTCTCAGATGCCCCTGAACTCTTTTGACCTCCTCCTTGTTACCTGCGTTGAAAGCCCTCTTCTTCTCGTTCAGTAGGGCCTTGATGTCCTTAGTGACCCATGGCTTGTTATTACGGTAGCAGGTAACAGTCCTAGATGGAACATTGGTGTCCACACAAACGTTGATGTAGTCTGTGATGCACTCTGTGAGCCCATCAATGTCCTCTCCGTGGGGCTCACAGAGTGCCTGCCAGTCTGTGACCTCAAAGCAGCCCTGTAGTGCCTCTTGAGCCTCCTCCTCCGACCACCTTCTTACAGTTATTTTGGTCGCAGGCTGTCTTCTGACCAGAGGCACATAACAGGGGTTGAGGTGAACCAGGTTGTGGTCCGACCGGCCCAGCTGTGGTAGTGGTGAGGAGCTGTATGCCTCCTTGATGTTGGCATAAAGCAGGTCCAGGGTCCTATTTTCCCTGGTGTGGCAGCTGACGTATTGTTGGAAGTTTGGTAGTGATTTGTCCAGTTTTACATGGTTAAAATCCCCTGAGATGAGGATTAGAGCCTTCGGGTGTTTCGTCTGGAGACGTGCAATAGCGCCGTGGATGACGTCACACAGGGCCGTCGGGTTTGCCGAGGGGGGGATGTAAACGGCCATCATGATAACATGGGGGATTTCTCTTGGCAAATAGTATGGTCTGAGTCCTACAGCTAACATCTCTATATCCGGGTCACAGTGTCGCTCTTTGATCGTAATATGGCTGGGGTTACACCATCTCTTATTAATAAATAAAGCAAGCCCCCCTCCTTTACGCTTGCCGCTCCCGTGGTTGCGATCAGAGCGCACAATCTGAAACCCGTCTATAGAGACATTGCTATCGGGAATATCTGTGTGCAACCATGTCTCAGAGAAACACATAATGCTACACTCACGGTATTCCTTTTGACTGCCGGTAAGCACGGCCAGCGGGAAGAGGAGAAGACATGAATGGAAGAGAAGATAGGAGTGGAGAGGAGAGGGGGGGGGGGGGTGAGTGGATGTTAGGAGCCTCTATGACATGCAAGTCAGCTGTCCTGTAACTCCTGCTTGACACAAATGATCCTCTTTGTCTGATGATCATAGGTGTCAAACTCATGGCCCGCCGTCATTTGATGTGGCCCCCCAAGAGCCCTGGTAAAAAAAAACAAAAAAAAACATTAATCTTGGGTTAAAAAATAGCGGCGTTAAAATAATTGTGGGTTAATGCGTTAATAAAGCTTTAACTTTGACAGCCTTAGTTATTACACATTCTTACACATACATGTATGTTGAACATCTGAGGTATTGATGAAGTAACAAAGGAAAAAAGCCAAAAGCACTTACTCCTCAGACATTCTTTGACAATTTTACAGCCCAAAATACAAAAAAGATCCAGGCGGAATAGGTAACAAAGGGTTGAAGAAATATTGTCTGAACTGTCAGATGAAAACTGGCTGTGTGACATAACCGAGCATCTCGCTCAATTGAATAAGAAGCTGTAGGGACGCAAACAAGTCCCACCCAAAACTTGACCAATATAGTTGTGAACTGAGACAACCCTTATTTTATTATTTTTGAGTACAGTTACAGTTGTGTGTTCATGCAGACACATAATAGCAATTTCATTACGAATTGAAAATGGGGGACCCTGATGTAAACAAGTCGAAAGTCTTTCTCTGGTCTGCATCCCCTTAACAATTGTGTGTATTGAGCTGTACTGTAGTGTACCTGTTGTGAAGGGCCAGATTAAACCGAATATATATATTTATTTATATATATATATTTAATTGTATTTGTATATTCTCTAATATTCCCTGATATCCCTTGTATATTCCTTGTACAATATGCATTGAATATCCATTCTAGCCTACTGAACATCCCATAATAGTCTCCATTCTACTATTGGTCGAGACCTTGGTGCCAGGCTGCCATACCCCCCAGACCCAGTTCAAACGTACCGCTCAACATGTACGAACAAGTCCTAGTTCCGCGTAGGAATCTGGCTACCGCACCACTAATGGTACTATTTGTTCATAGTGCGTATATATACTGCGCTACTAAAGTAGGACTTCCTTTTTAGTCCAGTTTCTTACCCTCCAATAGAGTGACAGACGTAAAGCCTCCCCGCGACGCCACGTGTGGGAGTAAGGCCAAGTTCGGCCTACCATCGGTATTGAGACATCGTGTATATTAATATTTGAATAGTCATATTTGGCACTATATCGTCGAGTTGGACGTAGTCTATTAAGCTAATAATAGTCTATTCATATGTAGTGCTTCGTGCGGTGAGAATACTATCGTAGTCAGTACCCCCATCGTTTCGGGTAGAACTGGCTGCTTATCCAGGGTGGCCGACCCCATGTGAGGCTGCACCCGAGGAGCCCCAGAGCCGACGAGCGAGTGGACCTGCATACCGGATTATTCTACCGACGACAGCCCGCCTTCCCAGGCACGGATTATGCTTTGTATACAGTGATTATTCTATGGATAAAGACCAACACTGCCGTGTGTTGGAAAACCCCCCCCCGGAGAGGACGACAGGTGAGGAGACGCTCTACACGACGAGGTCGCTTCACGTCTCTCCATCGTGGACCGGAGGAAGCCGGCCCACAGAGAGTCCAACTGCTTTCATCTGTGGATCGAGGATCGCTGAGGCACCGAGCCGCACAACCGTGGGTTCTCCCAGGATACCCTCGGCCAGACGGATACAGCCAGACTCTACCCCCCCCCCCCTTCTCCAGTTGTCTTACAAGCGACCGGAATTCCCCCCTAGTGTATCCAGTTCTATAATCATTAAAGTATCATTGCTATTATTCCTTAAATATTCCAGGTTGTATATTTACCGCCTGCGCCACCAGAGATTGGACGTTCTCTATTGATATACCAACGAATACTCATTTGCCATAAAAGTGCATCCTATTTCAAATCATAAATGTAATTAAGTGATTGCTCTACATACCTTTTGCTATGTATTAATTATTATTAAACGCAGACTTTCGACTTTCGACTTGGTACATTTGTGTTGGATCGTTTCATCTACGTGGGAGTGTTTACCATAATTATTTATGCCTAGTACTGGGTGGCCAGAGTCTAAAGTACAAGAGGTAGTGGTAGTAAGTATCATATCTAACAATACAGTCAGGGAATTGTACCCCTCAGTTACAATTGGTCCTTCGAGCCGGATGGTAATTAGTGTAATATTAATATAGTGTTATTAATATTGAAATGGCCTATGATGAACACTCCACGAAACGATCCTCCTAACCAACGCCCGCAGCGCGAACGACGGCTCCCTCAGTACTTAGAGGCTTACGCTGTCAGTCAACAACCTAGTCTTCTACTAACAGTAAACGCGGTAAAACTAGAAAGTAAAAGTATGTCTAACCCCAACGCCCAGACTACCCCGACCATAGAGGCCCCTACGGGTTCTAATGTAACTGACCAAGCTCACGGTGGGGACCAGTGGGAACCAGACATGACTTCACACCCCGCCAGTACTGAAGAAGTAGTCCCCGATGAGTCCCGGGAGGAATACAACGCTACCGAGAGAGAACTCGGCACGGAAGAAGACGGGGAGAGCACCGTGGAGATAGAGCTCCAAGGCTCCGCAAGGAGTACCCCGAGGGAAGGCTCCCCTATACAACCGCCTTCTCCCAGCGAGGCAGAGAGGACCCTACAGCAGGCCTTCCTCATCAGCCTGAACGCCGCTGCTGAACGCGACCGACTGCAGATCCAGCAGCGGAGCGAAGAAGAGCATATACGTCTAGAAATAAGACGCATTCAGATGGAAGAGAATGTGGCCCGAGACCGAGCAGACAGCCAGCGAGCAGCTGCTGGTGCTCTACGGGACGCAGAGCGCGACAGACAGCAAGCGCAACTAATAGAACAGCTGATCAGACGGACAACACCCTCTCCCTCCGCCAGAGGCTCCAGGAACTCGTCTAGACACACCTCCAGGGCGGCATCCCCTAGCCGAGTAAACAACCCTGAACTTGACCAACAGACGAGGTCTATACCCCCCACAGACCACCTCCCCCCACCGGTCCAAGCGAGACCTAGCAACCGGGAAGGAGCAGCATATCCTGTGGAGAGGCTAAACCAGAGACTACAAGCACTGGATGACCTAACTGAAGACGAAGAGGAAGAGGAGGAGAACCACGCCCGACGACAGCACAGTACTCTACCGGACCAGGAGGTCCGGTACAGCCCAGGCTATACTCCCGCGGAGCTGCGCTACAGACCCCCGACTCTATACACGGGTGAGCACGACGCACGACCCGCACCGAGGAACAGCACCTGGACAAGCGGGCCATGGTACACTGCCGGTACCAGCCCATACCAAGGAGCGGGAGGAGACTCGCCTAGGAGGCCTCTCCCCCAACGCTCGCCGATGTATCCACAGTCAGCGTCATACATTGGCACGCCTATGGTACCCGACTTCACCCAAGAGAACCGGGCCCAGTATACAGAACTCCGCATGTGTCTGGAGACCATGTTGGTGGATGTATTGGATGAACGCCATAAATACGCCATCCTACTGAAGCACTTAAAGGTACCCCGCGCACATAATATAGCGCTCGCCTACGCGACTTCCACCACCCCATACACAGCAGCGCTGGTAGCATTGGACCAGAGGTATGGGCGCATATGGGATTACGTGATCCAGGAGATCCGACACATCGACCGCTTACCCCCAGCAATAGACAATCGAGCACTGGACGACCTGTCCATCAGAGTGCAGTCCCTGGTAGGGATGTTGGGAGCGCAGAGAGAGAAGGGGAGGCATGAACTTTACGCCAACTCAAATGTGGAAAGGATCTTGGAGAAGCTGCCGCCCGCTCGACAGGAGCGTTTTAGGCGGCAGAGAGACCACCGAGACCCGAATGGCCCCGAACCGAACCTCCTCGATCTAGCAGACTTCCTGGCGAGAGAAGTCAGCAGCCTACGGCTAGATACATTCGGACGGAGCACCCCTGGCTCCAGAGAAGGAACCAGACGACTAAATGATGGAAGAAGATCGGTGACTGTGATGCACCAATCGGAGTCAGTACCGAGCAGCAGGAGCCACAGTACCCCCTCCAGAACGGAGAAGTGGAAGATAGTGTGCCCCTACTGTGAGAAAGAACACTGGCTAGCGCAATGTGACTCCTTCCCCAAGCTGAACGCGGAGGAAGCAAGTCAATGGATAAAGTCCAACAAGCGCTGTTTTCGCTGTGCGCGCTCACACATGGCAGCCGAATGCCGCTTAAAGAAAAGGTGCACCAAGTGCGATGGAGCCCATCTGGACATACTTCACGACAGTAACAGACGGCGCCCTTCACCCGCACCTTCCAGCAGCAAAGCGAGCGTCATGTACATCGATCCCGCCAGCAGCAGTGGAGCCTGAGTACTCCTAAAAGTAGTGCGTGTGACACTAAGCTACCAGAATAAAGTCCTGGACACTTACGCCGTCCTCGATGACGGGTCAGAGAAGACCCTTCTGCTCGCCTCCGCTGCGGCCCAGCTAGGGCTGCGGGGAAGCGAAACCCAAATGACAATTCGGACAATAAGACGAGATTTGAAGACGATAAAGGGCGAGAATGTCTCATTCTCTATCGCAGCAAGCGGCCAGCCTGAGCGACGGTACCAGATTACAGACGCTTTCACCAGCCAAGAAATAGGACTGTCGCGGTACACATACCCCGTCGCCAAGCTGATGGAGAAATATGCACATCTGCGCAAGTTACCGATCCCGCTCATAGACAATGCTATGCCGACCCTGTTGATAGGCTCCGACCATGCAGACCTCATTGTCCCGATAGACCGGGTTCATACCGGACCCCGAGGCTGTCCTGCAGCAGTCGAGACCCGTTTGGGATGGACTCTCCAAGGCCCGCTCGCCAAATCTCTCAACCGAAGTACAGCCACTAGATGTCTCCACTCCCGAGTCACAGAAGGAGAAACCGCACTCCTGCAACACGTAGAGCGGCTATGGACCTTGGAACAAATGCCCTTTAAGAACGGAAAGAAAGACATTCGCTCTAAAGATGACATTTACGCCATTCACCTCCTCGAGACAGGGACCAAGAGAGTCCCGGTCAACGGCGTGTTGAGATACGCCACGCCACTCCTGCGGCGAGAAGGAATGCCTACTTTCCACGCCAAGACAGACGCCACAGAACGGTACCTGCTGAACACGGAGCGGCGCTTAGCCAAGAACCCCGCCCAAGAGAGTGTATACCGCGCTGAGATTGAGAAGCTCATCACAGCGGGACACGTCACAAAGATGGACATTAAAGAGGCTGACCAGACCACTGAATCGTGGTACGTGCCTCACCACAAGGTCCATCACAACGGTAAAGACCGCATAGTATTTAACTGCAGCTACCAGATCGGATCCCAAAATCTGAATAAAGAGTTACTGCCCGGTCCCACACTCGGCCCCTCCCTACTCGGCGTTCTACTCCGCTTCCGCCAGGAAAAGGTGGCCATCAGCGGGGACATTAAAGGAATGTTCCTGCAGGTGAGATTAGTAGAGGAGGACAAGCCCCTGTTACGGTTCCTACGGAGAGAGAAGCCAGGAGATGAGCACCCAGCCATCTACCAATGGGAAGTCCTCCCCTTCGGAACGACGTGCAGCCCCTGCTGTGCTACATTTGCACTACAGAAACATGTAGCAGAGGACCCAGCAGCGGACGAAGAGGTCCGACACAGCGTAAAGAACAGCTTCTACGTAGACAACTGTCTACAAAGCCTTTCAACCCAGGAAGAAGCCGAGGCTCTCCTGATTAAACTCCGCGCCTCATTGATCAAAGGCGGCTTTGATCTCAGGCAGTGGGCCAGCAGCGATCCGCAAGTACTGCGCAGCCTCTCCTCCGAGGACAAGGCAGCCAGCAGCGAGACCTGGATGGCTACAATCCCGGGAGAAGCCCAGGAGATGACCCTGGGATTGGTGTGGCGATTCAAAACAGATTCGCTTCACTACAGACACAAGCCCCTGACTACGGAGCAGGGAAGGCCGGCGGCGGCGCCGACCACCAGACGGAGTGTGTACACAACACTCGCCCGACAATATGACCCGCTAGGATGTATTCTACCGTACACCACCAGGGCAAAAATGATTGTACGAGCATTGTGGGACAAGGACCAGGGCTGGGACGACCCCATTCCCGCACACCTTGCATCCACCTGGAGAGAGTGGGCGATGGAGCTCCACTCACTCCCAGGCGTTAACATGCGCCGAAGCTACTTCCCACCCACGGTGAGGCCAGAGACATGTAAAATGGACTTACACGTCTTCAGTGACGCCTCAGAGGTCGCATACGGATCAGTAGCCTACTTGCGGGCCCAAGAAGAGGGGGGAGAGATCTACACAGCATTTGTCCTCGCCCGCTCGAGAATAGCCCCACGCAAGCAACAATCTATCCCACGTCTAGAGCTCTGCGCAGCCCTAGCCGGAGCGCACCTAGCCACGCTCATCCAACGTGAGCTCACCATACCGGTGTCTAGAACAATCCTGTGGTCAGATTCCACGACAGTACTCGCCTGGATCAAATCGGACTCATGCAAGTACAAAGTCTTCGTGGGAGTCAGAGTCACCGAGATTCAAGACTTAACCGAAGAGTTAACCGGAGAAACAGAGTGGCGCTACGTTGATACAAAACAGAACCCAGCTGACGTCATCACCCGGGGAATGCCCCTAGATGACCTCACCCGTCGCAATGTCTACAGTGACGGCCCAGCATTCCTAAAGCTCCCGGAAGGAGAGTGGCCCACGCCTATCCCGAGGGAAGCCAGTCAAGAGGAGGCTGAGAATAAGAAACCTATGTTCTGTGGATTGAGCACTGTTATCTCCGCAGACCCCAACATAGATGATTGCACTACCATAGAGAGTGCACAACAAAGGACATTCCTACTGCACTACCTACCGTCTCTACAGACCCGCCAGAAGTGGGTAAAGGAGAGAGACAATTTGACAGAAGGAACAGTCGTCATGATTATTGATCAATCACTGCCCAGAGCTATGTGGCCGGCCGGCCGCGTAAGCAAAGTGATCACCGGTGCCGACGGCAAGGTCCGAGCAGCTGAAGTGCTTGTCCAGGGTCGCACTTACACCCGTCCCGTGGCGAGGCTCATAGAACTGCCCCGACTCCCAGACACAATCGATGATGACCATGACCCTATAACCCTATGACTTTGTGAAGTTGACTGACCCCTACAGCAAACCCTTATGTGTAAATAGACAACGCGATTAATCTGTCTCTGCTTAACTGATTAGGTCTGGGACCAATCAGGGGGTGGCTGTTGTGAAGGGCCAGATTAAACCGAATATATATATTTATTTATATATATATATTTAATTGTATTTGTATATTCTCTAATATTCCCTGATATCCCTTGTATATTCCTTGTACAATATGCATTGAATATCCATTCTAGCCTACTGAACATCCCATAATAGTCTCCATTCTACTATTGGTCGAGACCTTGGTGCCAGGCTGCCATACCCCCCAGACCCAGTTCAAACGTACCGCTCAACATGTACGAACAAGTCCTAGTTCCGCGTAGGAATCTGGCTACCGCACCACTAATGGTACTATTTGTTCATAGTGCGTATATATACTGCGCTACTAAAGTAGGACTTCCTTTTTAGTCCAGTTTCTTACCCTCCAATAGAGTGACAGACGTAAAGCCTCCCCGCGACGCCACGTGTGGGAGTAAGGCCAAGTTCGGCCTACCATCGGTATTGAGACATCGTGTATATTAATATTTGAATAGTCATATTTGGCACTATATCGTCGAGTTGGACGTAGTCTATTAAGCTAATAATAGTCTATTCATATGTAGTGCTTCGTGCGGTGAGAATACTATCGTAGTCAGTACCCCCATCGTTTCGGGTAGAACTGGCTGCTTATCCAGGGTGGCCGACCCCATGTGAGGCTGCACCCGAGGAGCCCCAGAGCCGACGAGCGAGTGGACCTGCATACCGGATTATTCTACCGACGACAGCCCGCCTTCCCAGGCACGGATTATGCTTTGTATACAGTGATTATTCTATGGATAAAGACCAACACTGCCGTGTGTTGGAAAACCCCCCCCCGGAGAGGACGACAGGTGAGGAGACGCTCTACACGACGAGGTCGCTTCACGTCTCTCCATCGTGGACCGGAGGAAGCCGGCCCACAGAGAGTCCAACTGCTTTCATCTGTGGATCGAGGATCGCTGAGGCACCGAGCCGCACAACCGTGGGTTCTCCCAGGATACCCTCGGCCAGACGGATACAGCCAGACTCTACCCCCCCCCCCTTCTCCAGTTGTCTTACAAGCGACCGGAATTCCCCGCTAGTGTATCCAGTTCTATAATCATTAAAGTATCATTGCTATTATTCCTTAAATATTCCAGGTTGTATATTTACCGCCTGCGCCACCAGAGATTGGACGTTCTCTATTGATATACCAACGAATACTCATTTGCCATAAAAGTGCATCCTATTTCAAATCATAAATGTAATTAAGTGATTGCTCTACATACCTTTTGCTATGTATTAATTATTATTAAACGCAGACTTTCGACTTGGTACATTTGTGTTGGATCGTTTCATCTACGTGGGAGTGTTTACCATAATTATTTATGCCTAGTACTGGGTGGCCAGAGTCTAAAGTACAAGAGGTAGTGGTAGTAAGTATCATATCTAACAATACAGTCAGGGAATTGTACCCCTCAGTTACAATTGGTCCTTCGAGCCGGATGGTAATTAGTGTAATATTAATATAGTGTTATTAATATTGAAATGGCCTATGATGAACACTCCACGAAACGATCCTCCTAACCAACGCCCGCAGCGCGAACGACGGCTCCCTCAGTACTTAGAGGCTTACGCTGTCAGTCAACAACCTAGTCTTCTACTAACAGTAAACGCGGTAAAACTAGAAAGTAAAAGTATGTCTAACCCCAATGCCCAGACTACCCCGACCATAGAGGCCCCTACGGGTTCTAATGTAACTGACCAAGCTCACGGTGGGGACCAGTGGGAACCAGACATGACTTCACACCCCGCCAGTACTGAAGAAGTAGTCCCCGATGAGTCCCGGGAGGAATACAACGCTACCGAGAGAGAACTCGGCACGGAAGAAGACGGGGAGAGCACCGTGGAGATAGAGCTCCAAGGCTCCGCAAGGAGTACCCCGAGGGAAGGCTCCCCTATACAACCGCCTTCTCCCAGCGAGGCAGAGAGGACCCTACAGCAGGCCTTCCTCATCAGCCTGAACGCCGCTGCTGAACGCGACCGACTGCAGATCCAGCAGCGGAGCGAAGAAGAGCATATACGTCTAGAAATAAGACGCATTCAGATGGAAGAGAATGTGGCCCGAGACCGAGCAGACAGCCAGCGAGCAGCTGCTGGTGCTCTACGGGACGCAGAGCGCGACAGACAGCAAGCGCAACTAATAGAACAGCTGATCAGACGGACAACACCCTCTCCCTCCGCCAGAGGCTCCAGGAACTCGTCTAGACACACCTCCAGGGCGGCATCCCCTAGCCGAGTAAACAACCCTGAACTTGACCAACAGACGAGGTCTATACCCCCCACAGACCACCTCCCCCCACCGGTCCAAGCGAGACCTAGCAACCGGGAAGGAGCAGCATATCCTGTGGAGAGGCTAAACCAGAGACTACAAGCACTGGATGACCTAACTGAAGACGAAGAGGAAGAGGAGGAGAACCACGCCCGACGACAGCACAGTACTCTACCGGACCAGGAGGTCCGGTACAGCCCAGGCTATACTCCCGCGGAGCTGCGCTACAGACCCCCGACTCTATACACGGGTGAGCACGACGCACGACCCGCACCGAGGAACAGCACCTGGACAAGCGGGCCATGGTACACTGCCGGTACCAGCCCATACCAAGGAGCGGGAGGAGACTCGCCTAGGAGGCCTCTCCCCCAACGCTCGCCGATGTATCCACAGTCAGCGTCATACATTGGCACGCCTATGGTACCCGACTTCACCCAAGAGAACCGGGCCCAGTATACAGAACTCCGCATGTGTCTGGAGACCATGTTGGTGGATGTATTGGATGAACGCCATAAATACGCCATCCTACTGAAGCACTTAAAGGTACCCCGCGCACATAATATAGCGCTCGCCTACGCGACTTCCACCACCCCATACACAGCAGCGCTGGTAGCATTGGACCAGAGGTATGGGCGCATATGGGATTACGTGATCCAGGAGATCCGACACATCGACCGCTTACCCCCAGCAATAGACAATCGAGCACTGGACGACCTGTCCATCAGAGTGCAGTCCCTGGTAGGGATGTTGGGAGCGCAGAGAGAGAAGGGGAGGCATGAACTTTACGCCAACTCAAATGTGGAAAGGATCTTGGAGAAGCTGCCGCCCGCTCGACAGGAGCGTTTTAGGCGGCAGAGAGACCACCGAGACCCGAATGGCCCCGAACCGAACCTCCTCGATCTAGCAGACTTCCTGGCGAGAGAAGTCAGCAGCCTACGGCTAGATACATTCGGACGGAGCACCCCTGGCTCCAGAGAAGGAACCAGACGACTAAATGATGGAAGAAGATCGGTGACTGTGATGCACCAATCGGAGTCAGTACCGAGCAGCAGGAGCCACAGTACCCCCTCCAGAACGGAGAAGTGGAAGATAGTGTGCCCCTACTGTGAGAAAGAACACTGGCTAGCGCAATGTGACTCCTTCCCCAAGCTGAACGCGGAGGAAGCAAGTCAATGGATAAAGTCCAACAAGCGCTGTTTTCGCTGTGCGCGCTCACACATGGCAGCCGAATGCCGCTTAAAGAAAAGGTGCACCAAGTGCGATGGAGCCCATCTGGACATACTTCACGACAGTAACAGACGGCGCCCTTCACCCGCACCTTCCAGCAGCAAAGCGAGCGTCATGTACATCGATCCCGCCAGCAGCAGTGGAGCCCGAGTACTCCTAAAAGTAGTGCGTGTGACACTAAGCTACCAGAATAAAGTCCTGGACACTTACGCCGTCCTCGATGACGGGTCAGAGAAGACCCTTCTGCTCGCCTCCGCTGCGGCCCAGCTAGGGCTGCGGGGAAGCGAAACCCAAATGACAATTCGGACAATAAGACGAGATTTGAAGACGATAAAGGGCGAGAATGTCTCATTCTCTATCGCAGCAAGCGGCCAGCCTGAGCGACGGTACCAGATTACAGACGCTTTCACCAGCCAAGAAATAGGACTGTCGCGGTACACATACCCCGTCGCCAAGCTGATGGAGAAATATGCACATCTGCGCAAGTTACCGATCCCGCTCATAGACAATGCTATGCCGACCCTGTTGATAGGCTCCGACCATGCAGACCTCATTGTCCCGATAGACCGGGTTCATACCGGACCCCGAGGCTGTCCTGCAGCAGTCGAGACCCGTTTGGGATGGACTCTCCAAGGCCCGCTCGCCAAATCTCTCAACCGAAGTACAGCCACTAGATGTCTCCACTCCCGAGTCACAGAAGGAGAAACCGCACTCCTGCAACACGTAGAGCGGCTATGGACCTTGGAACAAATGCCCTTTAAGAACGGAAAGAAAGACATTCGCTCTAAAGATGACATTTACGCCATTCACCTCCTCGAGACAGGGACCAAGAGAGTCCCGGTCAACGGCGTGTTGAGATACGCCACGCCACTCCTGCGGCGAGAAGGAATGCCTACTTTCCACGCCAAGACAGACGCCACAGAACGGTACCTGCTGAACACGGAGCGGCGCTTAGCCAAGAACCCCGCCCAAGAGAGTGTATACCGCGCTGAGATTGAGAAGCTCATCACAGCGGGACACGTCACAAAGATGGACATTAAAGAGGCTGACCAGACCACTGAATCGTGGTACGTGCCTCACCACAAGGTCCATCACAACGGTAAAGACCGCATAGTATTTAACTGCAGCTACCAGATCGGATCCCAAAATCTGAATAAAGAGTTACTACCCGGTCCCACACTCGGCCCCTCCCTACTCGGCGTTCTACTCCGCTTCCGCCAGGAAAAGGTGGCCATCAGCGGGGACATTAAAGGAATGTTCCTGCAGGTGAGATTAGTAGAGGAGGACAAGCCCCTGTTACGGTTCCTACGGAGAGAGAAGCCAGGAGATGAGCACCCAGCCATCTACCAATGGGAAGTCCTCCCCTTCGGAACGACGTGCAGCCCCTGCTGTGCTACATTTGCACTACAGAAACATGTAGCAGAGGACCCAGCAGCGGACGAAGAGGTCCGACACAGCGTAAAGAACAGCTTCTACGTAGACAACTGTCTACAAAGCCTTTCAACCCAGGAAGAAGCCGAGGCTCTCCTGATTAAACTCCGCGCCTCATTGATCAAAGGCGGCTTTGATCTCAGGCAGTGGGCCAGCAGCGATCCGCAAGTACTGCGCAGCCTCTCCTCCGAGGACAAGGCAGCCAGCAGCGAGACCTGGATGGCTACAATCCCGGGAGAAGCCCAGGAGATGACCCTGGGATTGGTGTGGCGATTCAAAACAGATTCGCTTCACTACAGACACAAGCCCCTGACTACGGAGCAGGGAAGGCCGGCGGCGGCGCCGACCACCAGACGGAGTGTGTACACAACACTCGCCCGACAATATGACCCGCTAGGATGTATTCTACCGTACACCACCAGGGCAAAAATGATTGTACGAGCATTGTGGGACAAGGACCAGGGCTGGGACGACCCCATTCCCGCACACCTTGCATCCACCTGGAGAGAGTGGGCGATGGAGCTCCACTCACTCCCAGGCGTTAACATGCGCCGAAGCTACTTCCCACCCACGGTGAGGCCAGAGACATGTAAAATGGACTTACACGTCTTCAGTGACGCCTCAGAGGTCGCATACGGATCAGTAGCCTACTTGCGGGCCCAAGAAGAGGGGGGAGAGATCTACACAGCATTTGTCCTCGCCCGCTCGAGAATAGCCCCACGCAAGCAACAATCTATCCCACGTCTAGAGCTCTGCGCAGCCCTAGCCGGAGCGCACCTAGCCACGCTCATCCAACGTGAGCTCACCATACCGGTGTCTAGAACAATCCTGTGGTCAGATTCCACGACAGTACTCGCCTGGATCAAATCGGACTCATGCAAGTACAAAGTCTTCGTGGGAGTCAGAGTCACCGAGATTCAAGACTTAACCGAAGAGTTAACCGGAGAAACAGAGTGGCGCTACGTTGATACAAAACAGAACCCAGCTGACGTCATCACCCGGGGAATGCCCCTAGATGACCTCACCCGTCGCAATGTCTACAGTGACGGCCCAGCATTCCTAAAGCTCCCGGAAGGAGAGTGGCCCACGCCTATCCCGAGGGAAGCCAGTCAAGAGGAGGCTGAGAATAAGAAACCTATGTTCTGTGGATTGAGCACTGTTATCTCCGCAGACCCCAACATAGATGATTGCACTACCATAGAGAGTGCACAACAAAGGACATTCTTACTGCACTACCTACCGTCTCTACAGACCCGCCAGAAGTGGGTAAAGGAGAGAGACAATTTGACAGAAGGAACAGTCGTCATGATTATTGATCAATCACTGCCCAGAGCTATGTGGCCGGCCGGCCGCGTAAGCAAAGTGATCACCGGTGCCGACGGCAAGGTCCGAGCAGCTGAAGTGCTTGTCCAGGGTCGCACTTACACCCGTCCCGTGGCGAGGCTCATAGAACTGCCCCGACTCCCAGACACAATCGATGATGACCATGACCCTATAACCCTATGACTTTGTGAAGTTGACTGACCCCTACAGCAAACCCTTATGTGTAAATAGACAACGCGATTAATCTGTCTCTGCTTAACTGATTAGGTCTGGGACCAATCAGGGGGTGGCTGTTGTGAAGGGCCAGATTAAACCGAATATATATATTTATTTATATATATATATTTAATTGTATTTGTATATTCTCTAATATTCCCTGATATCCCTTGTATATTCCTTGTACAATATGCATTGAATATCCATTCTAGCCTACTGAACATCCCATAATAGTCTCCATTCTACTATTGGTCGAGACCTTGGTGCCAGGCTGCCATACCCCCCAGACCCAGTTCAAACGTACCGCTCAACATGTACGAACAAGTCCTAGTTCCGCGTAGGAATCTGGCTACCGCACCACTAATGGTACTATTTGTTCATAGTGCGTATATATACTGCGCTACTAAAGTAGGACTTCCTTTTTAGTCCAGTTTCTTACCCTCCAATAGAGTGACAGACGTAAAGCCTCCCCGCGACGCCACGTGTGGGAGTAAGGCCAAGTTCGGCCTACCATCGGTATTGAGACATCGTGTATATTAATATTTGAATAGTCATATTTGGCACTATATCGTCGAGTTGGACGTAGTCTATTAAGCTAATAATAGTCTATTCATATGTAGTGCTTCGTGCGGTGAGAATACTATCGTAGTCAGTACCCCCATCGTTTCGGGTAGAACTGGCTGCTTATCCAGGGTGGCCGACCCCATGTGAGGCTGCACCCGAGGAGCCCCAGATCCGACGAGCGAGTGGACCTGCATACCGGATTATTCTACCGACGACAGCCCGCCTTCCCAGGCACGGATTATGCTTTGTATACAGTGATTATTCTATGGATAAAGACCAACACTGCCGTGTGTTGGAAAACCCCCCCCCGGAGAGGACGACAGGTGAGGAGACGCTCTACACGACGAGGTCGCTTCACGTCTCTCCATCGTGGACCGGAGGAAGCCGGCCCACAGAGAGTCCAACTGCTTTCATCTGTGGATCGAGGATCGCTGAGGCACCGAGCCGCACAACCGTGGGTTCTCCCAGGATACCCTCGGCCAGACGGATACAGCCAGACTCTACCCCCCCCCCCCCCTTCTCCAGTTGTCTTACAAGCGACCGGAATTCCCCCCTAGTGTATCCAGTTCTATAATCATTAAAGTATCATTGCTATTATTCCTTAAATATTCCAGGTTGTATATTTACCGCCTGCGCCACCAGAGATTGGACGTTCTCTATTGATATACCAACGAATACTCATTTGCCATAAAAGTGCATCCTATTTCAAATCATAAATGTAATTAAGTGATTGCTCTACATACCTTTTGCTATGTATTAATTATTATTAAACGCAGACTTTCGACTTGGTACATTTGTGTTGGATCGTTTCATCTACGTGGGAGTGTTTACCATAATTATTTATGCCTAGTACTGGGTGGCCAGAGTCTAAAGTACAAGAGGTAGTGGTAGTAAGTATCATATCTAACAATACAGTCAGGGAATTGTACCCCTCAGTTACAGTACCCATTCTGCAATCTGTTAATTAAAGTTCTGTGCCACACTAGCTCACGCTCAGCGTTTCATGCATAATCTCGCTTCAGCGTATGCACACTGAATACATTTCAAATGTACCTTTAAATGCCAGCATTCATCTGGCCACACCCCCATCCGCCTACCTACATAAGCCGGGATGGGCCACACACTCATCTCCTTCGCAAATTTCATCACAAGCAACGTGTTGCTCATATGCCCACTTGACGTGGAGAAAAATATTGCTCTAAGGAAAGGACGAATAAGGAGAATACGTTGACATCATATCTTTATTTTCTCTCTCACTATTTTAAAACGAGAAAATACGGCGATATTGTCTTCGTACTGGAGTGTCTGGAAGATGGTGATCATTCCACAAACTCCACCGGTTTCGTATTGGGGGTTCACGCCGCTACATACCTCCCAGCTACAGTCTTCTTTGATGCGGCTGGACGGAGTGAAACCCTCCGGCGGTGCAGGGACTGTAGTGGCGCGCCGCTGTTGTGAGAAGCGGTGCGTTCCAGGTTGGGTGAGTAGTGTTTTGCTGGCAGGCTCCACTTGTCTGTTAGTGCTATGGGGACTAATTGACAATGTTTATGAAAACCGGGCCCAGGCTAGGGTCCTTTGTTCAGTCTCCTAGACCAGTGGTTCCCAAAGTCGGGGTCGGGCTCTTTTTGTCATTACATCGTATCATGGGTGTGGGGTCGTAAAGGGGTGAACTGGTAACCTTTCCTCTCCTCCTTGTTTCTGTCGGTCAGGGGTACACCCCCTGTCCTTCAAGGTTCCCGTCACGTGGCGGTTCGGCACGTTACGGGGGGGGGAGGGAGTTTCCTGGTCCCACGGCCTGGTATATTGGGCGTGTGCACCGCAGGAATTCCCCCGCCATAGAGTACGTCACCGTGCGCGTCTCTGTTGGTAGGACTTCCGTGTGCTGTTCAGGTCCATGTGATGGGTGTGTATGGGTTCAGTGCCTCTTCCCCGGAGAGCCCTAAAACCAATTTTTTACATGGCTCAAGGTGCAATATATTCTTTTCAATCTGTACAGCTCGCGTGGGAAGTCTCTCTGGGGATCCCCGTCTCCTTCCTATGGGAGGGTGGTGGGATGTAAAAATTTGGACAATTTTGACCCCCGGCTGTGTAGACTGGGATACATACTGTTGATGCTTCCTTCTTTTCTATTCAAAAAGTGTTGGAGTTAGGAAGTGTCACACCCCTCTTGTCGTTCCCCTGGGCGCCTTGGGGATTCAATGACGGGTCTAAATAGCCTGTTCATTGATGGGGGTGTGTCCCGACGCACGTATAGTGCTAGCTCGCTGTAAACAGGCGACCAAATCCCACGACCTGGGTTGGTTTTCGACGGATTCTCATTCATGTCTGGGGGATGATGACGGAATGGATCTGAACATATGTAGAGGGGTCTCACGTTCATGTTAAGATCGACACGCATATCTGCCCTTTCTCCTGGAGTAGGCATGTCGGCGTGGTTAGGGCACGGGACTGGTTCTGGTCACGCTGGTCCGGATCAGTTGAACCCGTTGTCCGCCGGGGATGCAGATCTGCTGTTCTGGTACCCTGAGGGACTTGGGCTTTTTTCAGGGGGAAAAATGCCAGGTCGGTCCGGGTGTCACAGGGTTAAGCGCTATGGAGACCCTGGTTGGGTATGTTTTTACTCAGCACTGTCGTGATGGCTTACGGCCATGCCAACCTGTACACGCTCGACCTCGTCGGATCTCGGCCGCTACACAGGTTGGTCCTGGTTAGTACTTGGTTGGGAGACTGCCTGGGAATACCAAGTACGGTGTGCTTAGGGGCTGGTTCTCCATTCTTTTTCGCTCCCCTCTCACGCTTGGCGAAGAGGGGCCTGTTGGGGTGGTCTTGACCTCCTCTGGTGACCCTGTGCTTCCCGTATCGCCAGGCCCGGTCCGAGGTAATGTTTCATCGACCCGTAGGCCTGGGTTAACCCTTTTTTGAAAACTGAAACACTTGTACTGCGGTATAGCCGGTGTATACCCGCAGGTGTGTTTTGGAGTTTTTTCTTGAGGGGTTATGGAACAACCACCGCATTGGGTAACACCAAGGTGGTTGATTCCCTGGTGTGTTGGAGCAGTGTCAACTCCCGGGTTCACCGTTTGAGGGTGCCCCTGCACGTTCATGACGTCTGCCAATCATGTCAGCCTTCTCTGCCTCAACCCCTCTGGGTGGGGGTTTTTAAATGGAGGCTTGGTCATGCAACTACGCCAGCATACGCCCCTTCCGCCGGGGCGGCTGTGTTCAGCTGTCCCCTCTGGCGCCTGTCTCGTCCGCAGTCTCCAGGCTAGGGTTAACAGCCTGTTGCCTGGTTTTTCCCCGGTGCGCTGCCTGCTTCCGTTGGTTAACCTTTTTTGTGTGCTTACGGCCATGCTGACTGCCTGTTCTGCAGGGTCAGTGTACCAGGCGGTGTACTATTGGGGGGACAGGGCCCGCTCGGCTGAGGGGCCTTTGTCCGAATACGCTGGCGATGTGGGGGGCGGGGTCACTAAGTGCCCACCTGGTGGGGTCTTGATGCTGGCATCATGGACTTCTCCGGGCCCCCGTTCCAGGGGTCCAGTCCCTTTGGTGGGTCTGGGTCTTCCTTCGCGCTCCGCTGCTACGGCCTTGCCACGGGGTTGGGTTTGCCCTTGGCCCCGTGATTCTGGGGGCAGTAACGAGGTTGTTTCCTCCGTTCATTCCCGGGTGGCATGCGGGTTGTGCGTGTGTGTAGTCGTGGGGTCAAGCCACGCTCTGCTCACCCTGTGCGTTAAGTTGCTTGAGTGCCTCTTCGCACGGTCGGGTCCGTCGCCCTCTTGTGAAGCCACCAATAGGGGGGGTGCCCTCCATTAGAGTGGGTCGGGGGGGCTCGGCCCTCCCTGGTCTGATGGTTGTGGGGGGCCTCAGCAGGGTACATTTGTCGAGCTTCTAGCTCCCGCTCAGCTCCTATTATGCATAAAACGCTGAGCGTGAGCTAGTGTGGCACAGAACGTTAGGTTATGACTATAACCAAGTTCTGTTAACACTTAGTGAACGCTCAGCGTCTAGACGCTGCTGCAGGCCCTTGATTTTTCATTGTGATGAAATTTGTTGGGAAGGAGATGAGTGTGTGGCCCATCCCGGCTTATGTAGGTAGGCGGATGGGGGTGTGGCCAGATGAATGCTGGCATTTAAAGGTACATTTGAAATGTATTCAGTGTGCATACGCTGAAGCGAGATTATGCATGAAACGCTGAGCGTTCACTAAGTGTTAACAGAACTTGGTTATAGTCATAACCTAACGTTAATTAAACTATCTTCCATTAGTTGGATGTATGGCCTCTGCAAGGTTGTGTGCAGCCATTTGTTTTTGTAACATCTGCTACATCTGTCCCACGTGTTCTTTGCAGCTCACAGTTGTTAGTTCTGCCCCTCTTGACTGTGACAAAAAGCTTTTGAACAAACTTAATGTCATAGCTTGTATTTGATGATATTCTTCTTTGTTATTTACTTGAATGGTTTGATCATTGATTGATGGAGTAATATGGGGTTCTGATAAACTAAAATTATTTGTTAAAATAACATAAGCTATCATATATTTTTACATCTATGCAAATGCATATGCAATATGTATAACTTGAATAAGTAATAAATACAGAAACAACATGTTTAACAATATGTAAATGAGTAGCTACGTTTATTTTACATTACATTAACATTTATACGGTCTTTGGCCCTTTGAGGGCAACCATAATGCTGATGTGGCCCTCTGTGAAAATGAGTTTGACACCCCATATGATCTTTGACCTTTCAGAGACTGGACTTTAACACCCACCCAAAAGTCAAGTACATAATCATACTGTGTTTCAGTAGCCCACTGTACGCCCCTAAAACCTCATTTCCAAGTTCCATTCAAGTGAATTGAGGAGCGTTGGTCTCTGATTTATTTTATTGAAAGATTAGATCCACAAAGAATGGATTGCAGGGAGCAAGTTGCACCCTTACTTACAATTCATTATTAATTGAAAATGGGGGACCCTGATGTAAACAAGACGAAAGTCTTTCCCTGGTCTGCATCCCCTTAACAATTGTGTGTATTGAGCTGTATTGTACCCATTCTGCAATCTGTTAATAAAATGTTCATTCAATCAATCAATCTGCACGGTGATTGATTAAATGAAAATGTTATTAACAGATTGCAGAATGGGTACAATACAGTATGGCTCAATACACACAATTGTTAAGGGGATGCAGACCAGAGAAAGACTTTCGTCTTGTTTACATCAGGGTCCCCCATTTTCGATTCATAATGAATTGTAAGTAAGGGTGCAACTTGCTCCGTGCAATTCATTCTTTGTGGATCCGATTCTAGCCCAAAGGTTCCCAAAGGCTCAGATACAAAAAAAAGTTAAATGTTAGTAAATGTTTGAGGAAAAGTGTTTTATCTTGATAGAGAAAAATGTATTTCTTTGAACAATTTTAACTAAATTAAAGGCCAGATTTCTCTCATATTTTGAGTGTAAAATCAAACTGATGAACAACAATGTTTTGTTTTGTTCATATTCACCTATGGGTATGTTTTAACAAGGCACATGTACAACATGTACTGTAGACGTATCCACTACAAGCAGGGGTTGAGAGTAGAGCCTGATATAATCCCACAGGAAGAGAGTGAATTTCACAATCAATCATGTGAGCGGGACAGGAGTGGGCAGGACAGGATTAATGATTAATTTCTATATATAGCTATACATTCTTACCTATAAGATGTGTGATGTTTTATTGATTCTGAACAAAATCGTGTCCGGAAACAAAGAGCATCCTATTTGTCACAGCCAGGAACGTACCCCTTAAAAAAAAGAAAACGGGAATGGGACGGGACAGGAGTAATTTTTGTAACTTCCACTGGGAGCAGGACGGGACGGCCTTGTGGTTTGAGGCTCTAGTTGAGAGGCGAGGCGCTGGTGTAATTACTGAGCAGAGAGGCAGAAAACCAGACGCCCTGGTCAGATGTTTTTCTGCACCATTGTGTGTGTTGCTTCACCTTCAGACAACTTCCATATTTGTGGCCCAAGTTAAGTTGAAGCTGCAGTAGGCGACTTTGGAGAAAATGAGAACGAGTGAGTTTATCTGCCCCAGCAGAAATAGAGCAAGCTCTGCATCACTTTTCAAGCCTGTGCACGCACGACACAAAAGGTTTTCCACAGACTCCGAGAGGCAACCAGCAGCTTTAAGCTGAATTATTCAACAGAAATAATAACAAATATAAGTACATTAACAAGGAATGCGATAGTGTTTCTTAGTTTTCCCATGCGAGCCCGGGAACACCTCTCGGCAGGCCAACAACATCTGATTGGTTATTGATGCAGGGGGCTGATGTCTTTAAAGCTGTCGGTGCCTCTGGGAGTCTGAGGCAACCATTGCTGCGTGTGCGTGGGGCTCGACACATGCTCTATATCTGCCGGCACAGGTAAACTCGCTCTCACTCATTCCTCCGAAGTTGCCTACTGCAGCTCTAAGTGGTTCTGAGTGACTGAGACGGGGAATAAATCGGGGTCAAAACACCCCTTTTGATCTTTGTAGTGAAGAAAGCTGACTGCCGACAACGGCTGCGGGTGAGATGCCTCCATGCCCCCCCCCCCCCCCCCCCCCCAAGACACACACGCATCACTGAATCTCTGCCGAAAACATCATGCAAAATCATCTGCTTGGAAACAAACAAGCAGTGGTTCTCTCCCGGAGGACAAGCCTGAGCGGGACAACATCTGAATATTCATACGGACGGTACCGTACCTCCCTCTGCAGTTGATTCCCCGCTCTCCGTTAAGTCTCTTTTTGAGACTCTCTTCTCCTCTCACCATCTGTCCGCCAGTCTGTCACTCACTCGGTTTCTCTCTCTCTCTCTCTCTCTTTCTCCGTCCCTTATCTTTAATCTTTTTTCAACTTTCATCCCTGGAATAATGTGGATAAATGGTGGCGGCAACGTGACAAGGCGTTTAGTTTGAGTCGCGAGGAGGCGTCATTTTGTTAGAGAGGAGATGTTTGTTTCCTGGGCGTGGATACTCCCCCCCCCCCTAAAACAGCAATCCCTGGAAAAGGGACTGCGTTTATATAACAGTTTTTATCCAAAGCGCTTTGCAACCTATGCCTCACATTCACCCATTCACTCACACATTCACACACCGACGGCGGAGGCGACCATGCAAGGTGCCAACCTGCTCATCGGGAGCAGTTAGGGGTTAAGTGTCTTACTCAAGGACACTTTGATATGCTGCCGGGAGGAGCAGGATTTGAACCGGGAACCTTCCGATTACCAGACGACTGCTCTAACTCTTGAGCCACTGTCTGAGATTTTAGATGCAGGAGTTACAAGCTGGAGTCATGAGAAGGTTTTGCTTGCCTGTCTGTTTGCATTTAAAACCTTTATTTACCTGATTTCACTGATCCAGTACATATGGAAACAGTGTCTCAGGAGGATCACTAGGAGCTGCCCAGTACAACCACAGTCTGACACTGTTGACCACTAGGAGCTGCCCAGTACAACCACAGTCTGACACTGTTGACCACTAGGAGCTACCCAGTACAACCAGTCTGACACTGTTGACCACTAGGAGCTGCCCAGTACAACCACAGTCTGACACTGTTGACCACTAGGAGCTGCCCAGTACAACCAGTCTGACACTGTTGACCACTAGGAGCTACCCAGTACAACCAGTCTGACACTGTTGACCTATATGAGCTGCCCAGTTCAACCAGTCTGACAGCGTTGACCTCTAGGAGCTGCCCAGTACAACCACAGTCTGCACTGTTGACCACTAGGAGCTTCCCAGTACAACCACAGTCTGACACTGTTGACCACTAGGAGCTACCCAGTTCAACCAGTCTGACAGCGTTGACCTCTAGGAGCTGCCCAGTACAACCACAGTCTGCACTGTTGACCACTAGGAGCTGCCCAGTACAACCACAGTCTGACACTGTTGACCACTAGGAGCTACCCAGTTCAACCAGTCTGACAGCGTTGACCTCTAGGAGCTGCCCAGTACAAGCACAGTCTGACACTGTTGACCACTAGGAGCTTTGATTGATTGATTGAAAACTTTATTAACAGATTGCAGAATGGGTACAATACAGTACAGCTCAATACACACAATTGTTAAGGGGATGCAGACCAGAGAAAGACTTTCGTCTTGTTTACATCAGGGTCCCCCATTTTCAATTAATCAGGACATATATGACATACATGACATACAGATAGACAATACTGCTACATCTATACATTTATGACATACCAGATTTGCAAATACAGTACTGTTTGTGATACAAAAATAGTCCAGAAAAGGGAGTATATACATTTGACGTAGAAACTGTACATTGGAGGAGGTTGGGTGGGGTTGTGTGGGGGGGGGTTGGGTAGGGAGGGGTTGGGGGGGGGAAACACTGTACAACTGTACAAGCAAACACTGTACATTGGGATATTGACAACCATACTAGGTAATTTACATTGGAGGGGGTTGGGGGGGGGGGGAACACTGTACAAACAAGCAAAACTGTACATTGGAATATTGACAAAACCATACTAGGTAAATTACTGTACATTGGAGGGGGTTGGGTTAGGACATTTACAGGGGCCAGTTTCGAATTGCAGTCTCCCGTAGGTGTTCCTTGAGAGTGGTTTTGAAAGTGGGTAGTGATTCACATTCCTTTACAGCTTTGGGTAGGGCATTCCACATTGATGTGGCATAATTGCGAAACGTGTTTAGTCCCTTGTTTGAGCCGAATCTGGGTTTAACATGATTTGTGGAGCTCCCTCTGGTGTTGTGATCGTGGTATTCACTGACCTTTGGGAAGTATTTTGACATGTACATGGGTACCTTGGTCGTGTAGTGTATCTTGTAGACCAGGCCCATTGCAAGTTGCTGTACTCTGTCGTCTACTCTAAGCCATCCTAGGTTGTCAAAGTGGGCAGGGGTGAGGTGGGTTCTACATGTAGGAGTAAGGTCAAGCAGTAGTCTGACCAGTTTGTTTTGAGATGTTTGTAATTTAGTTTTTAGCGCCTTTGAGGTGCTTTGGTACCATGAGGTGCAAGCATAGTCGTAGTACCCTTGAATGAGTGCTCCTGCCAGAGTCTTCAGGGTATTCCTGATTACCAGAGAGGAGATCCGGTACAAGAATCGAGTTCGTTGATTGACTTTTTTTATTACATTGGATGCCATTTTGTCACAGGAGAGATTAGCCTCTAGGATGGAACCCAGGTAGGTAATTTCATCTTTCCTTGTGACAATATTGTCACCCACTGTAACTGAGAAGCCGTCGGTCTTGCTGAGTTTGTTATTTGAACCGAAGAGAATGGACTCTGTTTTGCCCATGTGTAATGATAGTTTGTTATCAGCGAACCATATGCAGATTCTGCCTAGTTCCGAGCTGATGGTTTTTTCAACCTGTAACTTGTTCTTGTCAGAGACCAGCAGGGCTGAGTCGTCCGCAAACAGGAACAAGTTGCAGTCACAAGATGACGACATGTAATTTGCATAAATTAGGAACAGTAGCGGTCCTAGTATGCTTCCTTGTGGAACACCACAGCTCACTGTGAGGGGGGGATAGGGTACCGTTTACCGCCACCATCTGTTCCCTCCCCTCAAGGTAGGATTGCATCCAGCTCACTGATAGACCAATTGCTTTTAGCTTGTCAATCAGAATGGAGTGATTGACAGTGTCGAAGGCCTTTTGTAGGTCCAGCATGACCATGCCGCAGTATTTGCCTGCGTCCACCTCTTGTTTGATGTGGTCGTTCAAATAGAGAAGACATGTGTCAGTGGAGTTGGAGTTGCCCAGTACAACCAGTCTAACACTGTTGACCACTAGGAGCTGCCCAGTACAACCACAGTCTGACACTGTTGACCACTAGGAGCTGCCCAGTACAACCACAGTCTGACACTGTTGACCACTAGGAGCTGCCCAGTACAACCACAGTCTGATACTGTTGACCACTAGGAGTTGCCCAGTACAACCAGTCTAACACTATTGACCACTAGGAGCTGCCCAGTACGACCACAGTCTTGACACTGTTGACCACTTGGAGCTGCCCAGTACAACCACAGTCTGACACTGTTGACCACTAGGAGCTGCCCAGTACAACCACAGTCTGACACTGTTGACCACTAGGAGCTGCCCAGTACAACCACAGTCTAACACTGTTGACCACTAGGAGCTGCCCAGACGACCACAGTCTGACACTGTTGACCACTTGGAGCTGCCCAGTACAACCACAGTCTGATACTGTTGACCGCTAGGAGTTGCCCAGTACAACCACAGTCTGATACTGTTGACCGCTAGGAGTTGCCCAGTACAACCAGTCTAACACTGTTGACCACTAGGAGCTGCCCAGTACAACCACAGTCTGACACTGTTGACCACTAGGAGCTGCCCAGTACAACCACAGTCTGACACTGTTGACCACTTGAGCAGTTGGGGGGGTTAAGTGCCTTGCTCAAAGGCACTTTAATGCTGGGTGTTAAATCAGGGGATATTCTGCATCTTTTCGAAACATTTATATAACTTCCTTCAATTTGTGGAACACGTTTGTTTGCAAAGAAAGAAGTCTAAATTAAATTGTAATGATTTATTTTCAAGCACCTCTTCCTTCCCCCCTATTAAACACAATGGACCTCATTCACGAACATTGTCTTACGTTTTCTCTTACGACAAGGGAAATCCTACGACAGTTGCCCCCAGATTCATCAACACATGGAGGGAGAGGTTGTCTTAACTTGCCAAATGATCGCAGCTGCGGATCCCTGAATGATACGTTACTCATTTCCAAACTCGGGAGTGTGTTCTCGTAGACCCGATTTGCATACAGACACGCCCTCCAGTTCATTATAATGCGAGGGCCGTGTGCAAAACAAGGGTCAGCATTGCATGTGCTGATCCCAGTATTCAACAGGTAGCATGGGAAGCGCTTTGCGACGGATACAAATTTGATTTGATTCAAATGTATTGTCATCATACAGCACACTATAGCTATAGTGGAATAGACTGTATTAATATTCCATATTTATACCGTCTTGTTTCGTGCTCCTGGCTGCCTGCCTCAGCGTGCGTACTAATAGTCTACGTGCGTAATGACTTGTTTTCTTAGGAGATCGCAGATACTGTATGCGCTGCCCTATAGTAGTCATACTGTAGTTCTACTACAGTACAGTACACTCCACGTCTTAGCGTGACATGATGTGTACTGCACGCAGCGCATAGAGTATCTGTGATCTCCTAATAAAACAAGTAATTCGAATAATATAAGCCTAGCTGGAACGATGCACTGCATACAGTACACCACGCTTATTCTCTGACACCCTTGTTTGAGTATTACTGAAGTGATGTGTTTAGTTCTTGAGAGAAATTGTAAACTGTATCTAATAGTGACAAAAATCAAGTAAGCAAAATTCATGTTTATTCATCCTACATCCCTGCAATTAATCGCTGTCGCACTTGGACAGCACGTCTGTTGTCCGGGCAAGATGAACAGTGGAATGTTTATCCACTGTCTCTTAAAATGTATACAATAAGCAATGTCAAAAAATATAAATAAAACCAACAATAAATAAAAACAATATTTATCTGATTTATTTAGTTATTTATTCACCATCATTTGCATTGTTTGTGTAGTGCTATTATTTATTTTCTGACATCACGATGCATCGTTGAGGCATGACTGTAAATGCAAAATGTTATTTTTTATCATACAAATAGTCGTATTTATTATTATTATTTAATTCCAAGGATGTCTGTAGAGTCGATGTGAACGCAATCACCACGATTCCACCCAAATAAAGCCCTGAAGAACACGGTGCACATCAGTCTGTCCGACTTACGACTGCTCTTCAGCGCTCCTAAATCCTGCTCTTAATCAATACATTTTTTTGTGGAGCTAGGACAAACATTTTTGAATGAGACCTAATGTTTCTGGTGGGTGTACCAAATTATTTCCTTCCCACATAGGGGGGTTGTATTGACAAGGGAAGTGTTGTTTTATTATTGCAATGGTGATATTATAAAGAGGTAATAGGCACACTAGCAATAATAAGGTTTACTGGTATGACTTGTTGCTCGGGCTACCAGTTAGGTCAGTGACTAACAATATTTTTGTTAGGTTTGTGAGTCAATATTTTTTTATTAGCCAACCGCACAGAGGTCTCAAGCATAAAGCGGTATCATAAAACACAACACTCATATCTTCAACCCTCAAGAACACATACCCAAAAGCAAAACTAGGCCAATAAGCAATACAACACCAACAACAGTTCTCAATTCAATGATGTGTATTCACAGTGCAGGCAAAAATTCAATAGAAAAAACACAGTTCCTCACAGAAAAAAAGAAATCCAGTTTGTATTTTACGGTTCAATAAATTCACAATGAATCCACAAAACAAACTAAATAAGAGTCACTTCAAAGTGCCACATTCAGTTCAGTTCACTCGTGGAATATAATAATAAATAAAAATAATATTACTCAGGATTTAGTCAGTCCAGTCCGTGCTTTCAGTCCAGTCAGTCAGGGGGGGGTTTACAAACACTGTGCATGGAACTCCACTGGACGTACAATTGCGATGAGAACTCCAGGGAATTCATTGCCCGGGTGATTAGCAAGAGGGCACCATGGACAACATGCAACGCAGACTACAAAGGAGAAAACAAAGAAGAAACGTTCTGCTTCTGTCAGGACGGTCTCACCACTTCCCCGTAGCATTGCGCCATCTTAGATTTCCACGTCTCCATTATTAAAGAAGAAGGTGAATGAATGGATTGGTTCACAAGGGGCGTGGGTGTGTCGGTGACAGTGTCTCTGGTCACCCCGATCACGGACAGTTTGCCCTCCTTCCCTCTGAGAGGCGCTATAGGAATCACTGCTCCAGGTCAAGCTTCTTTTCCTGAGCTGTCATCTCTCTGATGTCTGTACCTCCCCCGGTCTCAACCTCTCTCTCTCTCTTTCCCTCTCTCACTAACACACACTCCTCCTCACTGTATAAACTCTGAACTCTGCTGCTTATACTCAGTTTATACCTCTCTACTACCTTCACTGCCTACAAACCTTTCACTGTAATCATTGTCTGTAAACCTAGTCTACTCATATAACACTGTATGATAGCCATTTACAATAACACTGTATCGTATATATATATATATATTTATCTACATCCGTATGAATATATCTGCATATATTCCTGTTTACATATTTGTATACATACCCACTCTGTGCATTGTACACACTGTATATACTATTATATAATTTATATACTATCTACATCTGTTTAAATCCCATACCTACTCTAGTTATACCACTGGCCAGTATGGCTTACTACCCTAGTGTATTTATACCTGTATCACTGTACATAATAATACTGTAGATACATTAGATTAGTATATTTACTTAGTAGCTGTTATATATTGTATTGTGAACCGGTGCACTCTGGTAACAGAGAGGTAAGTAGTTCTCTGATTGATGTGATTTCACTCAGATCAGATTGACATGGCGGTAGGAAAACAAGGCCAGGAGGGTACAATTAAAAAGGAGAATTAAATTCAGCCGGGGTTTAAAGGATTAAAATGGTGCTCTGTAGATAAGAGAAAAGCATATCTATGCTAATCATGGTTTTAAATCAGTGGAGGGTCCTGCAGGGTTTAACGGGTTACTACATCCAACCAAGCCAGTTCCTCTGAGGCCAAAGTGTTTCATAAGCTGGCTCCACACGGGCAGTAGCGGAACCACTGCGCTGGCTGAGTCATCGTCTCCCTAAGGGACGGGTCGAGGCGGCAACAACACCAACACTCCCACCCCCCCCCCCCCGCCCCCCCTTCCCCTTGGCATCTCCCACCACTCAAAGTTGCCATTGGATAATTATGATGGTCAGCTACCTTAAAGGTAGAATCTGTAATGTAGTCATACAGTGAGCTCTAGGCAAAGGAGCCCCTTGTGGTATTGCACTTTGTTTGGAGTTTTTGTGTTTGATTGGAGCTGAATGAGGGTTTGCTATTGCTGGCCAGACCTCATGCTCTGCCAAGAGACTACTGGATAGTATAATAAATTACTATATAACTATAATACGCTGTATATATATATATATATATTGAAGGAAATATAGGTTTTTCAATGTGTATATAGTGTTAAATATTGGTGGATGACAGCATCTACTTATAGCCAGGTCAGAGAGGAAGAGGTGGTGGAGGAGGAGGTCAGAGAGCTAGAAGAGGTGGTGGAGGAGGAGGTCAGAGAGGAAGAGGTGGTGGAGGAGGAGGTCAGAGAGGAAGAGGTGGTGGAGGAGGAGGTCAGAGAGCTAGAAGAGGTGGTGGAGGAGGACGACAGAGAGAGTCAGTGTGTTAGCAGCAAGCAGGGTGTGTGTGCATGCCCAGGGTCGTTCAGCAGGTTCATAAGCAAAACATTGCACTGAGCGTGTCACACAGCGTGTCACATAGCAACGAGAAGAGAGGCCGGGCCTGTCGTTGCTATGTCGAGAATATTATAATGTGGAGTTCCTTCCGGGTGTAAGTTAGAATAGGACGCAAGGCTGATACGAGCAGACGTGGACAGAGAGACAGAGCACTAACTAGAGGGTGGTGGGAGGGGCCTCCCCCCCCTCCTATGCCTCGAGGAGGCTAGCTTCGGCTAACAAAGAATGTTTTTTTTGGCTAACGACGAGGCCTCAACCACCATTGGACTAAAAGCAGAAGAGATGATAGAATAATGAATTTAGTTTTCCTTCCAAATACTTTTCAAGGACAATACAGAACTGGTTTACATCTGATGACGAGGCTTTGTTTATGGAATAAACAACGTTTTTCCGAGAAAGGTATCAGGCTGCCAGTGTCGAATTATTATGATTACGGATTGCATTAAAGGGGAATGACAAAGATTGTACAGCCAGTATGAGAAGGTCAACGTCGGAGAGAGAAATAAACACACCGCAGGAACTACACAAACACAGGTGAAGAGGTGATACAAGGCTGATTATGATCAAAATCCAACATATATATATATAATATTATATATATATAGCTAAGATACAATATATGAATATCAATATAGTAACAATATATATATTTTTGTTTCTTTTTGGCAGAGCCTGAGGAGTGGCCAGCAATAGCAACCCATCCCCCTATCCCCACTGAACTCCTAGCCACACATTATGTATTACCAATAATTCCAGGATTTTTGCTAGTCGGGACAGTTTGGAGATTGGTCGTTGACTATTTAGATCACTTCTCCACTATCTCCACCTTTATGTAATGGAGATACATGATATGTTTTCCAGGTACTAGGAACTATGCCTGTTGACAAAGAAAGATGAAATATGTTATTTGCTCTGTAATTAATGGAGCAGATAGTCATGGTTCCTGCCTGGCAGTGCTTCTTCCTTTCTCTCTGTCTCTCTTCCCCCTTCTCCAACACTCATTATCTCAAGTAGCTACAGGTGTGGTGTCAGCAAGGCAGCTGATCTGAGGTCTATGGGAGTATGGGCATAGGTACATCCTGGTATATAACCCCACCCCAGACATGGCGAAGCTGTCAGATCGTAATCTCTTGTTACCCGGTAGTCACGTTATTATTTGCTCGTATTTAGGTGTTCTTTTTCTTGTAGTTGCTTGCCTGGATCTCATGTTCATTCGACCTTCTCTAACTTGTATTCTCATCCTCTCTCATAGCCTGCACAGCGAATACCTGGAGACACTGGTCTGGAGGACCAGGAGGACCTGACCCGGCTAAGACCTGGAGACACTGGCCGGCTCACTAGGAACTGCTCTGACCCCGTCTGTCTGACTCTCTAGCCCCCGTGCACACCCTGGACATTACGACTACCACCCCCGTGTACCGACCTCTGCCTGGACATAGACCAACCTATTAAATACACCCATATTGGGTTTTCTCCAGTTCCGTCTACCGCTTCTCCTTGCTGCATATTGGGTTCAAATACACAACCGTGATAAAATGTTTATTAAAAGCTGAACATATCTCCTTCTGTTCAGATATTACATGTGTAGGTAAAGAAGTAGCTGTGTTTTGGTTATAATTCACAGCTTTCCAAGATTTTGTGGGATTTGAACACGATTAAATCCCAATAATAATTTTATTTGGCATTCCTTACGGATGGGGAGCATTTGTTTCGAATTTGCCTAAATGAAGGCCATTAGATCAGGGCTGTAGCAGAAATGGATTTTTGGACAGGCCTAAATAAATGTGTGTTGTGTTGGGAAATTAGTGCATATAGTGCACCCAGAGCGAACCATCTCAACACTGCAGTACAACCCACACCACAGCTCCCACCTTAACACTTTGAGTGCCAGCGATGAGATTTATCGTTAGTTCATGCCAACCGTTGAGTGCCAGCAACGATAAATCTTGCATTTTTTTTTATTAGCGATTTGAATTCATATTTCATCAATCTAGTCTTGCGTTAGTGCTGCAAACTCTCTCTGAGCTCCATTGGGAAAATACCGCCCCCTGTCGTCTCCCTGTGGTACTGCACCCCTTTGGAATGGATTGAAACGAAACACATGGGGGGAGGGGGAAATCCAGCTTCCTCATTTTACATCTCGGGCAAGCCACCCGAGAGGATCAGATTCATTTCCGAGCCCCAAAACAGCGTGGAATACATATTTCCAGTATCCAGCATTGGATCAATAAACGCGATCGATATTTGGAATGGCGATCAGGAATTGGAATAATCTTTTTGGAGAAGATTTGAAGTTCTGATCTGAGGTAAGGAATCTATTTTACCAGGCTTTTTTCACAGAGATATCAGCGTGTGCCATATGTGTGTGTGTGGCTGTGTGTGTGTGTGCGATCAGCAAATAAGAGATTAGATTTTTCAGCCCGCTTATATAGCATGCATAAATACACATACTATCGATAATCTAGCGTTTATTTGAAAACGATTCATAAATAGGCCAAAAAATGACAACGTTTTTTGTGTATTCCAGAATATTCCAGTAAAGGGAGTTTATCACAGAATCTTTATATTTTCCTGAAACTTAAAAAAAAACGAGTTTTTCAAAATGGTATAAAACGGAAATGAACCGATTAAAAAACAATCCGTTTCGACAATGTTGACTGCAAACAAGTCATTGATAAGCAACGGCCAGATTAGACACATAATTTAAGACATAGTTTATGCGTTTGCAAATATGAGAGCTCTATCATTGAAGTGGACACTGGCATACGGAGCCCTTTAGCTCCCTGCATGGCTGGCACTGAAAGTGTTAAAGCCTGCAACGCTTTGCATCCATGACACGTGTCCTTGTTACTTTTGGTTAGCCAGGCTGTCCACCTGTTTTCTTCGGTTTTTATTTTTTGTATCTTGATTTCAAAATAAAAACCATTGGAACCTTCTACTGCCTCTATCATCCAGTGTTTGGGTCCCACCACACCCCACTGTAACACGGTACTAGATTGATATCATTAGGAGACAAGCAAGGTCCTGATCAGAATGTGAAATCACGCGCTGTAGAACATGCTGTCAAACACACCGTAGAACTATGAGGGGACGTTTAGGCCTTATACTACTGAAAAAGCTGTAGAACAAGCTGTAGAACATGGTGTAGAACATGATGTAGAACATGATGTAGAACATGTAGAACAAGCTGTAGAACATGATGTAGAACCAGATCTCTAGGCGTAGTCTGGTTAGTGACCTCTAGGTGGTGTAGTCTGGTTAGTGACCTCTAGGTATAGTCTGGTTAGTGACCTCTAGGTGGTGTAGTCTGGTTAGTGACCTCTAGGTGGTGTAGTCTGGTTAGTGACCTCTAGGTATAGTCTGGTTAGTGACCTCTAGGTGTAGTCTGGTTAGTGACCTCTAGGTGTAGTCTGGTTAGTGACCTCTAGGTGGTGTAGTCTGGTTAGTGACCTCTAGGTGGTGTAGTCTGGTTAGTGACCTCTAGGTGTAGTCTGGTTAGTGACCTCTAGGTGGTGTAGTCTGGTTAGTGACCTCTAGGTGTAGTCTGGTTAGTGACCTCTAGGTGGTGTAGTCTGGTTAGTGACCTCTAGGTGGTGTAGTCTGGTTAGTGACCTCTAGGCATAGTCTGGTTAGTGACCTCTAGGTGTAGTCTGGTTAGTGACCTCTAGGTGTAGTCTGGTTAGTGACCTCTAGGTGGTGTAGTCTGGTTAGTGACCTCTAGGTATAGTCTGGTTAGTGACCTCTAGGTGGTGTAGTCTGGTTAGTGACCTCTAGGTGTAGTCTGGTTAGTGACCTCTAGGTGTAGTCTGGTTAGTGACCTCTAGGTGTAGTCTGGTTAGTGACCTCTAGGCATAGTCTGGTTAGTGACCTCTAGGTGTAGTCTGGTTAGTGACCTCTAGGTGTAGTCTGGTTAGTGACCTCTAGGTGTAGTCTGGTTAGTGACCTCTAGGTGTAGTCTGGTTAGTGACCTCTAGGTGTAGTCTGGTTAGTGACCTCTAGGTGGTGTAGTCTGGTTAGTGACCTCTAGGTGTAGTCTGGTTAGTGACCTCTAGGTGGTGTAGTCTGGTTAGTGACCTCTAGGTGTAGTCTGGTTAGTGACCTCTAGGTGTAGTCTGGTTAGTGACCTCTAGGTGGTGTAGTCTGGTTAGTGACCTCTAGGTGTAGTCTGGTTAGTGACCTCTAGGTGTAGTCTGGTTAGTGACCTCTAGGTGGTGTATTCTGGTTAGTGACCTCAAGGTGTAGTCTGGTTAGTGACCTCTAGGTGGTGTAGTCTGGTTAGTGACCTATAGGTGGTGTAGTCTGGTTAGTGACCTCTAGGTGTAGTCTGGTTAGTGACCTCTAGGTGTAGTCTGGTTAGTGACCTCTAGGTGGTGTAGTCTGGTTAGTGACCTCTAGGTGGTGTAGTCTGGTTAGTGACCTCTAGGTGGTGTAGTCTGGTTAGTGACCTCTAGGTGTAGTCTGGTTAGTGACCTCTAGGTGGTGTAGTCTGGTTAGTGACCTCTAGGTGGTGTAGTCTGGTTAGTGACCTCTAGGTGGTGTAGTCTGGTTAGTGACCTCTAGGTGTAGTCTGGTTAGTGACCTCTAGGTGGTGTAGTCTGGTTAGTGACCTATAGGTGGTGTAGTCTGGTTAGTGACCTCTAGGTGTAGTCTGGTTAGTGACCTCTAGGTGGTGTAGTCTGGTTAGTGACCTCTAGGTGGTGTAGTCTGGTTAGTGACCTCTAGGTGGTGTAGTCTGGTTAGTGACCTCTAGGTGTAGTCTGGTTAGTGACCTCTAGGTGGTGTAGTCTGGTTAGTGACCTCTAGGTGGTGTAGTCTGGTTAGTGACCTCTAGGTGTAGTCTGGTTAGTGACCTCTAGGTGTAGTCTGGTTAGTGACCTCTAGGTGGTGTAGTCTGGTTAGTGACCTCTAGGTGTAGTCTGGTTAGTGACCTCTAGGTGGTGTAGTCTGGTTAGTGACCTCTAGGTGTAGTCTGGTTAGTGACCTCTAGGTGTAGTCTGGTTAGTGCCCTCTAGGTGTAGTCTGGTTAGTGACCTCTAGGTGGTGTAGTCTGGTTAGTGACCTCTAGGTGTAGTCTGGTTAGTGACCTCTAGGTGTAGTCTGGTTAGTGACCTCTAGGTGTAGTCTGGTTAGTGACCTCTAGGTGTAGTCTGGTTAGTGACCTCTAGGTGTAGTCTGGTTAGTGACCTCTAGGTGGTGTAGTCTGGTTAGTGACCTCTAGGTGGTGTAGTCTGGTTAGTGACCTCTAGGTGGTGTAGTCTGGTTAGTGACCTCTAGGTGTAGTCTGGTTAGTGACCTCTAGGTGTAGTCTGGTTAGTGACCTCTAGGTGTAGTCTGGTTAGTGACCTCTAGGTGTAGTCTGGTTAGTGACCTCTAGGTGTAGTCTGGTTAGTGACCTCTAGGTGGTGTAGTCTGGTTAGTGACCTCTAGGTGGTGTAGTCTGGTTAGTGACCTCTAGGTGTAGTCTGGTTAGTGACCTCTAGGTGTAGTCTGGTTAGTGACCTCTAGGTGGTGTAGTCTGGTTAGTGACCTCTAGGTGGTGTAGTCTGGTTAGTGACCTCTAGGTGGTGTAGTCTGGTTAGTGACCTCTAGGTGTAGTCTGGTTAGTGACCTCTAGGTGTAGTCTGGTTAGTGACCTCTAGGTGGTGTAGTCTGGTTAGTGACCTCTAGGTATAGTCTGGTTAGTGACCTCTAGGTGGTGTAGTCTGGTTAGTGACCTCTAGGTGTAGTCTGGTTAGTGACCTCTAGGTGTAGTCTGGTTAGTGACCTCTAGGTGTAGTCTGGTTAGTGACCTCTAGGCATAGTCTGGTTAGTGACCTCTAGGTGTAGTCTGGTTAGTGACCTCTAGGTGTAGTCTGGTTAGTGACCTCTAGGTGTAGTCTGGTTAGTGACCTCTAGGTGTAGTCTGGTTAGTGACCTCTAGGTGTAGTCTGGTTAGTGACCTCTAGGTGGTGTAGTCTGGTTAGTGACCTCTAGGTGTAGTCTGGTTAGTGACCTCTAGGTGGTGTAGTCTGGTTAGTGACCTCTAGGTGTAGTCTGGTTAGTGACCTCTAGGTGTAGTCTGGTTAGTGACCTCTAGGTGGTGTAGTCTGGTTAGTGACCTCTAGGTGTAGTCTGGTTAGTGACCTCTAGGTGTAGTCTGGTTAGTGACCTCTAGGTGGTGTATTCTGGTTAGTGACCTCAAGGTGTAGTCTGGTTAGTGACCTCTAGGTGTAGTCTGGTTAGTGACCTCTAGGTGTAGTCTGGTTAGTGACCTCTAGGTGGTGTAGTCTGGTTAGTGACCTCTAGGTGGTGTAGTCTGGTTAGTGACCTCTAGGTGTAGTCTGGTTAGTGACCTCTAGGTGGTGTAGTCTGGTTAGTGACCTCTAGGTGTAGTCTGGTTAGTGACCTCTAGGTGGTGTAGTCTGGTTAGTGACCTCTAGGTGGTGTAGTCTGGTTAGTGACCTCTAGGTGTAGTCTGGTTAGTGACCTCTAGGTGGTGTAGTCTGGTTAGTGACCTCTAGGTGGTGTAGTCTGGTTAGTGACCTCTAGGTGGTGTAGTCTGGTTAGTGACCTCTAGGTGGTGTAGTCTGGTTAGTGACCTCTAGGTGGTGTAGTCTGGTTAGTGACCTCTAGGTGTAGTCTGGTTAGTGACCTCTAGGTGTAGTCTAGTTAGTGACCTCTAGGTGTAGTCTGGTTAGTGACCTCTAGGTGGTGTAGTCTGGTTAGTGACCTCTAGGTGTAGTCTGGTTAGTGACCTCTAGGTGTAGTCTGGTTAGTGACCTCTAGGTGTAGTCTGGTTAGTGACCTATAGGTGGTGTAGTCTGGTTAGTGACCTCTAGGTGGTGTAGTCTGGTTAGTGACCTCTAGGTGTAGTCTGGTTAGTGACCTCTAGGTGGTGTAGTCTGGTTAGTGACCTCTAGGTGGTGTAGTCTGGTTAGTGACCTCTAGGTGTAGTCTGGTTAGTGACCTCTAGGTGTAGTCTGGTTAGTGACCTCTAGGTGTAGTCTGGTTAGTGACCTCTAGGTGGTGTAGTCTGGTTAGTGACCTCTAGGTGGTGTAGTCTGGTTAGTGACCTCTAGGTGTAGTCTGGTTAGTGACCTCTAGGTGGTGTAGTCTGGTTAGTGACCTCTAGGTGTAGTCTGGTTAGTGACCTCTAGGTGGTGTAGTCTGGTTAGTGACCTCTAGGTGGTGTAGTCTGGTTAGTGACCTCTAGGTGGTGTAGTCTGGTTAGTGACCTCTAGGTGTAGTCTGGTTAGTGACCTCTAGGTGTAGTCTGGTTAGTGACCTCTAGGTGTAGTCTGGTTAGTGACCTCTAGGTGGTGTAGTCTGGTTAGTGACCTCTAGGTATAGTCTGGTTAGTGACCTCTAGGTGTAGTCTGGTTAGTGACCTCTAGGTGTAATCTGGTTAGTGACCTCTAGGTGTAGTCTGGTTAGTGACCTCTAGGTGGTGTAGTCTGGTTAGTGACCTCTAGGTGTAGTCTGGTTAGTGACCTCTAGGTGTAGTCTGGTTAGTGACCTCTAGGTGTAGTCTGGTTAGTGACCTCTAGGTGTAGTCTGGTTAGTGACCTCTAGGTGTAGTCTGGTTAGTGACCTCTAGGTGTAGTCTGGTTAGTGACCTCTAGGTGTAGTCTGGTTAGTGACCTCTAGGTGGTGTAGTCTGGTTAGTGACCTCTAGGTGGTGTAGTCTGGTTAGTGACCTCTAGGTGTAGTCTGGTTAGTGACCTCTAGGTGTAGTCTGGTTAGTGACCTCTAGGTGTAGTCTGGTTAGTGACCTCTAGGTGGTGTAGTCTGGTTAGTGACCTCTAGGTGTAGTCTGGTTAGTGACCTCTAGGTGTAGTCTGGTTAGTGACCTCTAGGTGGTGTAGTCTGGTTAGTGACCTCTAGGTGGTGTAGTCTGGTTAGTGACCTCTAGGTGGTGTAGTCTGGTTAGTGACCTCTAGGTGTAGTCTGGTTAGTGACCTCTAGGTGTAGTCTGGTTAGTGACCTCTAGGTGTAGTCTGGTTAGTGACCTCTAGGTGGTGTAGTCTGGTTAGTGACCTCTAGGTGTAGTCTGGTTAGTGACCTCTAGGTGTAGTCTGGTTAGTGACCTCTAGGTGTAGTCTGGTTAGTGACCTCTAGGTGGTGTAGTCTGGTTAGTGACCTCTAGGTGGTGTAGTCTGGTTAGTGACCTCTAGGTGTAGTCTGGTTAGTGACCTCTAGGTGTAGTCTGGTTAGTGACCTCTAGGTGGTGTAGTCTGGTTAGTGACCTCTAGGTGGTGTAGTCTGGTTAGTGACCTCTAGGTGGTGTAGTCTGGTTAGTGACCTCTAGGTGTAGTCTGGTTAGTGACCTCTAGGTGTAGTCTGGTTAGTGACCTCTAGGTGGTGTAGTCTGGTTAGTGACCTCTAGGTGGCGTAGTCTGGTTAGTGACCTCTAGGTGGCGTAGTCTGATCTCTTCTACTGCTCTGTCACACATAAAAGCTATCAATTCAGTTATCCAGTTGTACAGTTTAAATAAGAACACATGCCTTCTATATATTATTCAGAAAAGTAAGGATTTTGTGTCTGATCTCTCTGGATCTCTGGTGTCTCAACAACCATAAGTTGTTTGTACTTTTATTATTATTTTATTAATTAAATCACATTTCGTGATTTAGAAATATTGTGCAAAACCACAGGTATTCTGAGATATTTAATAGATCATTTAGAAACATGGCAGGTGGTTGTCGATAGTCTGAAGACGTGACAGCTACTTTTGCTTAACAAAATAGTACACTTTTAATAGGTTTACTAAAGTACTAAAGTAATCACACTTAAACAAATATATATATATATACATCTATAGAGCTTTTAGAAAGGTGCGTAATAAAAGTATTTTCCCCAAAAGATTATTGATTAATGAATTTATCATTTACAATATTTGGCAGGTCCATGTTGTTTTTAATGAATGAATTCATTTTTATTTACCAAAGACATGTACACACATTCATCCAACAGAAAATATACAATACAAAACAACAAAAATTACATGCTGACACTCTGATATGACCAACAATATCACTTGCCCTTAGCTTCCAGAGTTGTACCCTTCCTGCTCACTACAGAACTTGTAAATGGCCTGTCCTATGTGAGAGACGTTCTCAGCCAGTTGAGAAAAGAGAAAACAGTGTGTCATCGTGCCAGCGCTGAGAGACAGTGTGTGTGTGTGTGTGTGTGTATGTGTGTGTGTATGTTTGGTGTGTGTGTGTGTGTCAGATATTGTGGTGGTGGGAGGGTCATACCTATAATCTGTGAGATTAATGGGTGAGGGCTACATAGGGTTAGCCACAGGATTCGGCAGGGTTAGAGCTAGGCAGAGTTATGGGTTAGACAGGGTTAGCGGTTTGACAGCGTTAGAGGATAGGCTGGGTTAGGCAGAGTAAGACAGGGTTAGGGGTTAGACTGGGTTATGGGTTAGGCAAAGTTAGACAGGGTTAGGGGTTATACTGGGTTATTCGTTAGACAGGGTTAGAGGTTAGGCTGCGTTAGGCAGAGTTAGACAGGGCTATGGGTTAGACAGGGTTAGGGTTAGACTGGGTTAGGGGTTAGGCAGAGTTAGATAGGGTTAGGCAGGGTCATGGGTCAGGCAGGGTTAGATGTTATTCTGGGTTAGACAGAGTTAGACTGGGTTATGGGTTAGGCTGGGTTAGGGGTTATACAGAGTTAGACAGGGTTAGGCGTTAGGCAGGTTAAGGGTTAGGACGAGGATCTCATATATGATATATGGGACTTGACCGGGAGCCAGTGGAGGTAGAAAAGCAGATGGGCTGAGCAGATGGTTTGGTGGTGAGATACAGCTGTGTGTCGTCGCCATAGTGGAAACTTAGTATGGTGAAAGATAATCTGTGGATGTAGAAGAGGATGAGGCCTTGAGACAGAGCCTTGAGGTACACCCTGGTTGACTGGGGGTGGGGTTTCCTGCTGGAGAGATAGTAGTGGAACCAGGAGAGAGCTGTACCAGTGAGGCCAAGGTGAGGCAGGATTGGGGACTAGACAGGGTTAGGCAGTGTTAGACCCACACTAATAGAGAGCATCTGTGTGTGATCTGGACAGTGAGGACATGGTATTTTAATGTGTAATAATAACCTCTAGCCTCGTAACACCCCCCCCCCCCCCCGCTCTCTCTCTCGCTCTACTGACAGGGCATGGCAGGTCCCTCTCATCTCACTCAAATGACCATCGTATATCACTCTGACATGACCTGCCGCTAACTGAACCTGCCCACACACACCCATCTACCCAGGAGACATGATCCTGAGAGAGAGACACAGAGAGAGAGAGAGAGAGAGAGAGAGAGAGAGAGAGAGAGAGACAGAGAGAGAGAGAGAGAGAGAGAGAGAGAGAGAGAGAGAGAGAGAGAGAGAGAGAGAGAGAGAGAGAGAGAGAGAGAGGAACAGAGAGACAGAGGAACAGAGAGAAAGAGACAGACAAATATATAATAATGCAGGACCTCTTTAGAGGTCTTTATTCGGCATGCAACGGGAGCGGCACACACACACACTGGAATACACAGACACACAAATGCATTGTCTTTTTCTCAGAGAGAGAGAGGGAGACAGAGAAAGAAACACACACACAGAGAGAGAGACAGAGAGAGGAACAGAGAGAAAGAGACAGACAGACAGACATATAGAGAGAGAGGGAGATAGAGAGAGACACACACAGAGAGAGAGAGAGAGAGAGACACACACAGATAGAGAGAGACACACAGAGAGAGAGACACACACACAGATAGAGAGAGAGAGACACACACAGAGAGAGGAACCACGAGAAAGAGACAGAAGGAGAGACAGAGAGAGGAACAGAGATAAAGAGACACAGACATACAGAGAGAGAGGGAGATAGAGAGAGACACACACAGAGAGAGAGAGAGAGAGAGAGACACACAGATAGAGAGAGAGACACACAGAGAGAGGAACCATGAGAAAGAGACAGAAGGAGAGACAGAGAGAGGAACAGAGAGAAAGAGACACAGACATACAGAGAGAGAGGGAGATAGAGAGAGACACACACACAGAGAGAGAGAGAGAGACACACACAGATAGAGAGAGAGACACACAGAGAGAGGAACCACGAGAAAGAGACAGAAGGAGAGAGACAGAGAGAGGAACAGAGCGAAAGAGACAGAGGGAGAGACAGAAAATACTTTTGCAATATTTAGAAAGTACGTACTGTAAGAGAGAGGGAGGAAGAGAGAGAGAGAGAGGGTGGACAAGGACGTATAGCCCCTTTCAACATAGCACCTACTCAACAATCATCTGCCAACCTACCTATTATATACACTAAAGTACCTATAGGCCTACCCCCCTCTTTCTCTCTCTCTATCTCTCTCTCTGTGTGATCTGGAGGAGAATGGGAGCCTGGTGACAGCCATTAAAAGCTGATCCTGTGTGTTGAAAGGCTCACAAAGTCTCCCATTTTACCGGCGAGTCAAGTCTATCGCAGGGATCGAGCCCCTTGTCGTGTGAGACGGAATAGAAAGAGATGAGAGGAGATAGAGGATCAGACCACAGTGGTTATTATCATCTGGAAGCAGAGGCCGATCCCACCACTTGGTGGCACACTAGCAAGCCAAAAGCCAGATGCAAAGAGGCGGAGAGAGTGTGTTTCTGTATGACTCTGCCCTGTGCCCCACAGACAGGTTGACTGCGAGCGTCCTCTGTTTTCATAGCGTAAATATTAGCAATGGAAAATTCGTCCCCAGCAGACCATCAAAATAAATCATGACATCTTGTTAAAGTGCAATTGAATATTTCAGTGTGTGCCAATAATGTGAAGGCAGCGTGAGCCTTGAATATGGTCTCTCTCTCTCTCTCTCTCTCCCTCTCTCTTTATGTGGGGCTGAGCCTGGGAATTGGCTTTTTGTATTCAGTGAGAATGTAACAAGCATTCAGTTTAGTTTATTTGACAATTATTAAAATACATGTTACATTAAGACATGCATCCTACGATTATCAAGGATGGCACAAAAAAGTCACAGACTTATTTCCATTGTGGTCCTTTGTGGTCTCAGCAGCACAAGTATTTATATGAACATTAGTATCATCAGCCTAACATAGGTCATCGCTAAAGGTAAATTAAACAAATACAACATTGTTAATAAAATATGTACAAAATGTACAGATCTCATACATTAAAGCAGGAACCCTGCCTCCGCCTCCCTCTCCTGAGTTTACTCTGGGACCTTTTCTAGAAGCCGATTCCAACGTTCACCTTGAAACTGTACAGGTTCAAGCCCTGTTTAATGGTCAAACGCAACACATTCCACTCATGTGCTTCTGTGTGAGCCAATGATCACTGTCCCATCTTTGTTCTCCACCTTGGAGGACGCAGGTTTGCTAGGCTATATCTGGCCCTGTGGCTGTGTAATTCCCTAACACTAGGAAACTAGTTGCTATGCTAACATTATGGTAAATCTATGCACACACCGTATAGTGTGGTTCTTTCATCCTGCTTCTATGGGTGACTTCACGAGCAGAACAGTGGTGGGTAATAGAGATGTAAAAACGGCGCTCTGTGATTCAGTCTAAATGTCATTATCGAGGAGTGCAGAGACTCACGGGCACCAGGTTAATTGGAGGAGCTCCAGTCATGTGACCCGCTATGCCGGGTTCTTTCCGAGGTGGTGACCAGAAACCTGATTGGTCAGATTAGTTATGCCCCCACACCCACCCACGCACAGAACACATTATTCTTGCATCATTATTGTTATCCTTGTGATGCGGACTATTGTCTACATTCAATACAGTAGGCGACAGTGGCTCAAGGGGTAAAGTGGTTGTCTGGAAAACAGAAGGTGCTCAGTTTGATTCCAGCTGCTCCTGGCATTGTATGAAGTGTTTAGGGTAGGGTGTTCTTTGTCAATTACATTTATTTTATTTGTCAAATTAATTATATGGTTCAGCACCAATTTTATGTTGTATTTAGAAATGGTTATTTAGTTATATTATTATATTATTGTTGTTGTTATTATTATTATTTCAAGCACGAAGTGCAGAAACCCTATTGTGATTTTTTTTTTTTTTTGTATTAATCTCCTTCAGAAATCCTTTTGCAAATTCCTGTGAGATGGTAAATGGTAGCAACAGGAACTTTGACCCATTGATTGGAAGTTGTGTGTAAAATGTAACGCTCTCCAACAAATATGACCCCAATTGGCCTAAAGGGGGCGCTATAATTAAAGGTACAACTTTTGAACTTTGAATGGTCAGAACTCCTCTACGCCATAAGTCCGATTTACAGAAAACATGGTACAGACATCCATCTATATTCACTCTAAACATGTTCCTCAAGGACACATAAAGTTTGCCATATTGGATTTTATGTAAAACACAACTTTGACATCTCCTAAACCGTATGTCCGATTGCTATAATATTTGCCGTGGAACATTATTTGTTCACAATATTAACCAATGAACTTCAAGAAGGCATGGCTCAGCACATAAATAGATGCAAGTTAACAACCGTTATGCCAATCATAACCAAATATGCAGGATATGTCCAGCCGAAACATACCATACAAATTACATTGAAATTGAACAATAGGGGGCACTACATATGTACAGAATGTGTGTGGAATAACACAAATCGGCATATATTTCAACGTTTTCAACATTACAAAACTTGCGGGACATTTTCATAACACTGCTGAACTGTGTGTGTGTGAACTTATTTTGCAATCATAATGATCAATATTGACTTGAAACCCGTTGATTAATATTTATTATTGTCATTTGCGGGTGGGTTGCCGACTTGCAAATGTGGAGAGGACTGGAGGGAAACAGAGAAAGACACACACATACACAGAGAGAGAGAGAGAGAGAGAGAGAGAGAGAGAGAGAGAGAGAGAGAGAGAGAGAGAGAAAGGTGGGGTTGTAGCAAGTGGAGAGACAGAGAAAGGGAGGGAGGGAGACAGGCAAGGTGATAGACAGAGATACAACGGAGAGACACTCACTCTCTCTGGACTGTCCTGTCCGTCTGAGACAGGTACAAGCAGAGGCAGAATGGTTTCAAATCATGGGTTTTTTATTGAAATTTTAATCCAACGATTACCAAGTTCTTGATTTTTAAGCTCAGTACGAACTAGTAGTGGGACCTGTAGTGAGTCATTAGTGATACGAGGAGCAATTTAGCATAGATGTGATGTAAGATATCAGGGCCTTGTAGATCAAATACCTATCACGTCTCTCAGACAGACAAGACCACCCAACTATTTCATATAGGATGCAATGATGAGTGCTATAAACATCACCAGTAATAAACCTAAGAGCAGAATGATAATATATTAGATGATTATAGAAGTCTTTATTTGTCATGCAGCAAACACACACATGTACGATGGGCGACACACAGGAACACACACAGACACATGCATTGGGTAGCTGATGAAATTCCTCTCTGCGCTTGACTAATCCCATCGTCCTTCCCCCACAAGGGCAGCCGGGAGCAGACATGGGCCGCGCCTGGGGACCAATCCAAGTGCTCCTATCCGTCTTCGTCAGGAGATGAGACGGCGTTAGCGATCTGTTCTGCATGTTTTTCCATTGGGTTTATCTCTTTTAGAGTGAGTGAATTCCGACTTAAAAGAACACGCCAACATTTGGCGAAATTAGCTTATCGAGGGAGACAATAAGATAGATACCAGTTTCCTCTCTGTGCGTTCAGTAGAAAGCTATATGGCTGCATGTTAGCCTAGCTTAGCACAATGAATGGAAGCGGACATGACGGGTTAGCCTTCGGGAGAGGTGTGAGTTGGAAAATGCCTAGGCTAACCAGTTAAGTCCGCTTCCATTCATTGTGCTAAGCTAGGCTAACATGCAGCGAGATAGCTTTCTACTGAACGCACAGAGAGGAAACTGGTATCTATCTTCTTGTCTCCCTCTGGAGAAGACGATAATCTAATTTCCCAAAATGTTGGCGTGTTCCTTATCTAGCAAGGGCCCACATTGAGGACGATTTGCCCACCGGCACTTTGGCGACCACTAGTGTGTGCATATTTTGTAATACAATATATATATATCGAATTAAAGCCCCATTTGTTGCCTGTTGATAGCCCTTTCAGGTGACAAAATCCGTTCAGTGGTTCTCGAGTTACATGCCGATATTTGAGGCTTGCACAAAGTACTGTACACGGTATTGCGCAAATACTACTAGTTCCGTCAATCATTTGGCTATCTCAAATCTAATTTGCTGCAGCTCAAATGTATCCCCTTGCCCCACTTTGCCTTTTATGTCTCTGTCTGTGTTTTGTGTATTTTGTGTTTTTGTTTTTGCTGCCATTTTGGCCAGGTCTTGCTCGAAAAAGAGATCTTTGATCTCAAGTGACTACCTGGTAAAATAAAGGTAAAATAAATAAAAAATCTCAAAAATGATTGGACAGGGTTGTAGCCAATGAGTGTGGCTTTCCAATGATACCCCAACTAGGGGTGTACGAATCAGGGCCCTCATTTATCAATGGTGCGTACGCACAGATATGTGCGTAATCCGTACGTACGATCATTTCTAAGCAAAGTGTGGGACTTATCAATTTGAACGTGTGCTTGACTTTGTGTGTATATCTACGCACAGCTCAGACCATGCGTACCTGGCGCCCAGCGGTAGAATATGAATACTGCAATGCGGAAATAAGCTTTCGTGCATTAGTTTGACTGACGTGTTCGGTATGACCCGTAATTCATTATAGTTAATTGTAAAATAGCGACAGTAGTGTAATTATAACGGGCTCACGCGCGAACAAGAGGTTGGCCTGCTTGTTTGGCACGGGGGGGGGGGGGCAGGCGCAGAACACCCACCTCCAAACACGATTAAATATTGTTTAAAATAAAGAGCGAAATACAATTATTTTGTGTCATTTCTCCAAATAAGATTGGTCACAACGAAATGCTTTCTACTTCAATTTGTTGGTTAGAATAGATGACCTCTGTTGAAACTTCACTGAGACTAACACAGTCTATTTGTGAGCTCCCGCACAGACGTGATAATAATAATAATAATAATACTAATAATACTAATAATAATAATAATAATAATAATAATAATAATAATAATAATAGCTTAATTTTATATAACGCCTTTCAAGAGACCCAAGGTCGCTTTACATAGGGGGGGAAATAACAAAGTAACAAACATAGTGGACAGACACAACATATAAATATGATGATGGAATTCAAGTTCGCGTTTTTATTGATCACATAGGCAGGCTATGCATAGCGTAGGCTACATGGCAGTGAGATTAATTGTTCTTGTATGCTCTCGTATTATTGTTATAGTATATGCTATTGTCAAGAAGGAAGTACATTCTTTTCAATCGTGGCTTTAATTCGTATAGCCGAGAAGCAGTCTCCTATCAGCTTCATTAATCCCGACCCATCTCAGCCACAGCATAACTGAGACCGGCTATGGAAACAAATCATAAATAGACTGCTGTAAATAAAATAGCCTATAACATTATAAAGGATAGGCTATAGCAGGGGTTCCCAACCTTTATTCCCCAGAGCCCCACGATTCCTTGGAGACATATATGATATAGGCTATACTATACTGGGTCCGTCAGCGAGGAGATTTATAGCCTATAAATATTATTAAATGTTTTCATAAGCGTAAAGATACAAGGACAACAGTTATATTAACACATTGGGGACGAACAACGGATATATACTGTACGTGTTTCGATTCCACCCGTTATGGACAAGTTGTTTTGGCTTTTATCCCATTTTAATAACCTATTCAAGGTCGCCGAGCTGCACTACAGATGTACCCTACTCTTTGAATTCGAGAAAGTGCAATACCGGCCAGATCCTCTTAGGGGTGCTGTCGCGATAATGCAGTGTGCCCTGTGGCTGAACGGAGCATTATTTTTTTTGACTTTCAATGGAGTTTTCAGTTAGCTGGATTCTGGATGTGCAGCCTGTAGCTTGGATTACGTTTTGGATCATGGATTTCACTATGCAATAAGGGGATTTATCATCAGCCAATGGACATATCGATCTACCAGATGGCGATCGATAACGGGGAAATGCTCGGGGGGATCCAACCGGCTCATGGTAAGATCTTTTTCACGTAAATTACAGCCCAATCGGGCCTTGTTATGATACTGAACCAGGCGATCGGCCTATGTGGCTACTTAGACGAACACGGTTATTGGTAATCAATAATAAGAAACAACGTCCCCCGCCCCCCCCCCCCCCCCTTTCATGCATACATGCTTGACGATCGTGCCGATCATATGCAGTTTGAGTTTTAACTGTAGCATCTGTATAACGGAAATGCCATTGGATATAACGTTAGTAGCTATTAGCCCTTTATCTCGCCTTCCAGGAAATATCCTAGCCGGAATCCCTTATACCGCTTATATTCACGGCGCTATAAAATGAGAACGTATTGATGAAAAAAATAATTCTTTAAGCCATTTTGAAGGGACGGTTTATGGTCTCGATTGACAATGAGAATGGACAGATAGCAATACTATAAAGTATAGATTTAGCTCTACAAACAGCCCCAAGTCTGTTTACATTTGCTGGTCCTCTTGAGTGATATTAGACGCATCCCAATGGCCCCAAATGTGTTAATGATCAAGTTAGTTTACTGTATGCAGGCTTCGCGGGGCTCCGTGTGACATGTCTGTGCCATGCTGCGTTATGCGCAAATTACTGTTGCATAATGTAGGCTATGCATACATAATTTATATAGGCTATACCTAATACCGACATCAAAATAGATTGTATGCCTCTACGAATCATATTAAACCATGCAGGTAGAAAATTTACGAAAAATCCGTCGCAATTGGGAATCAAATTGACGAAGAACTTTAATCCCTGGGTAATCGAACTTTAAAAGAACGAAACGAAAAAGGGCATTCATATTCCAGCATGGTTATTATTAATGACACCAACGCCAAACAGTGGTTCTATATCATACTGGCTGCCGCTCAGCGTCATCTGCAGTAACCTTACTTCGTGCACAGCACTGAATAAAAATCCACAATGTACCTTTACATACCAGCATCCGTCTGGCCACACCCCTATCCGCTACCTTCATAAGCAGGTGTGTGGTCACCTACTCGCCTCCTTCTTCACTTTCACCACAAGGAAGTGCCTGTTGTATACCCCACTTGACGAGGTTGTTTTAGCTGAAGAAAGTTGAGTTACGTGTTTAAATGTTTTCTTGGTTTTTTCTTTCTCTCATACATTTTAAAAGAAAAAAGCTAAGTCATAATGTTTTACCTCGGAGGGTCGCGCTAGCAACGTTACCCTTCACCAGCGGTTCTCCATTGCCTCCTCTGTCGTGCGTCTTGGAGCGGGGTTGAGGCCTCTTTCGTGGTCGGCAGCCGCGCCCGGTAGGCGTCCGATAGATAGTTTGCCTCTCCAAGGAGCTGGTGCACCAGCGCCGTCTCCTGTGCTGTTGGGCGGCCGGCTCCTCTGGTGGCGGAGGATTTGAGACGTAAACCTTTTGCGTCGGCTCGCTCCCGTCGTAAGATGGTGGCTTGTAGACGCGAACGGCCTGGTTTTGGTGAGTTGCTGGAGCCGGATGAGGATGCGTCTGATTCTCCATGGCCAATGGAAACAGAGGACTACATGGTGGAAGCGGACGGGTTCTTGTTCGACGCCCCGGTGGAGACATGTCCGCCGCCCGTCCAGGTAACACTGGAGGGGGGTGATAGGTCTCCTTGGGGTTCCTCGTACGTGGATGTTGGGTTAGAACCTCCGACTCGGCGGCGGGATGCCCTGCTATCAGCCACATCAGAATGTGGCTCTTTAACCGGTAGTCTGCTGCATGTGAGGGACGCGAGCTCGGTGGGGGAAAGTATGCAGGGGGAACTGCGTGCTTTGTTCCCCGAGCTCATGGCGGCGGTGGCAGTTGCAAACGGCGTGCCGCTGCCGCAGCCACTGCCTGTTCCTGATGATCTTTTTTTTTTATCCACTTTTTCTCCCATTTTCTATATTTTCTCCCATCCCAATTTCGTATCATCCAATTCAACCCTCCCCTGTCACGAACGCTGTTTCTTGCCTCCCACAAGCCGGCTGCAATGTGGACTAAGTCATACATAGCACAAGTCCCCTCTGGTACTTGAGGTAACAGCAGTTGCATCTTTTCACTTGCGCAGCTCGATCTCTCAGTGGCGAGGAGTAATGCGTGGGAGGCTCACGCTGCCCCCGACACTTCCTGATTCTACTGCGCAGGCGCACCAACCGACCTGTAGGAGTCGCTGTCCACAACGCCCGATCCCCACCCATCAGTTTCCCACCCCCTAATACGGCCAATGTGTATTAGTATGAACGACCAGCTAAACTGAAAGCAATGTGGAGCGCTGGGCTCGAACAGGCGAGCCCAGCGTCTCTGCATTCGTGGCGAGCGCCTTGCCCACTACGCCACGTAGCCGCCCCTGTTCCTGATGATCTTATAGGTCATCTATGGCAACGCCGTCCTGTGAGAGAGATGGGCGTTGTCTGTCCATTTTTCCCCTCGATGGAGGCCTACGTCCATCAAGGACAGGTGGTCTCCCACATCATGGGCCTCACCCCCGCCTACGTGCGAGTCACGAGGGTGGTGGGTTTGGTAGACGGCATGAAGGAGGAGGTGCCTTGGCTTGATAGGCCGATGGCAGCTCTCCTTTGTCCTGAGGTGGTGTGGGAGCCGTTACGGAAGCCGGTTCCCCAAGGGAAATCGGCGAGGCGGTTGGCTTTCTGGAGTGAACAGTAATTTATCTCCGCAACTCAATCTTCTAACATCGCGCAGCTGGCGAGATTCATGTCCGGGATACTGACGGGCGGTACGGAGCTGACCGATTTGCAACATGATCAGCTCGCCCAGTCGGCAGGAGCCATCCTGCATCTGATCCAGCCGCAGGCTATCGCCGCTGGGAAAGTACGCGCCCTGGCCACTCTAGTCCAGCGCCACCTTTGGCTGGAGCAGGCGCGTGTGCCGGAAAGGAAGAGGACTCCACTTCTGACGGCACCCCTCTCCGATGCTGGACTTTTCGGGTCGGCACTGCAGTTGATGACCTCGACCTGCAGGGAGATGCAGGAGGAGCGTTCCGTGCTCCAGCCTCATTTCCCCTCGCCCGATGTCGCCGGTGGAGTCAGACGGCAGGCTCGTCGTCGGGGTTCCGCCGCTGTAGCCGCCGCTGCTACCACCGCCACTGCTGGACCTTCGGCAAAGAAGGCCAGGAGGAGAGAGGGCGCCTCCGCCACTGCAGCCGGCCCATCTACGCCCGGAGGTGACGGTAGGGATCGTCGTAACCAGCCTCCTATCCTTTACCGTCCCTCCGGGGCTCCCCGGGGTGGCAAGTCCCGAGCGGCTCGTGGCAGGCGTCGCTGAAAATGACTTTTTCCCTCTGTGGTCCCCCCCTGTTCCCTTCCCGGCCCAAACATATGATTTTGATTATGAGAAATAAAAAGTCCCTCCTGAAAGGTTACAAACTGTGTGTTTATTCACTAACATATGATGGGGATACGACGTGTGAACCTTTCGCTAGTGTGGGTTTGATAGAAGGGCTAGACTTTAAGTCTTGTTGGTCGCTACATTCATGTTAGAGCTTAAGCAAGGCCTGCAGCTTACACTCGGTTGAAAAAGGTTTTTTCTGCCTCGACCTGAAGGTTAGGTCTTCACATAAAGGTAGAGGTTAGTTGTGTGCTCTGTTGCTTAAACAGTAATATTGAGCCGCAATACTGTTGTGTTGGTCTGCAGTAATGCTCGTGTGAAAAGGTACCGCGGTTCAGGCCGCTCTCTCTCTCTATCAGATTTTCTGTGTCTTGCAACATAAACACGGGTGTCGGGTTCACACATACATAACTTGGCCTTGTTATAAACCCTGTTCAAGTCAAGTCAAGTCAAGAGTTTTAATTGTCACGGCATACAAGTATACAATGAAATGCGGGTGGTCTTGCCCGCAACGATGTGCAATACAGTGTTACAACATATAATAGAATCCAATAAAAAAACAACATTGTGCAATAAACAGGTAACAGGTAACATGGTGTGACATCTCGGTATCTGTACATAGTTATTTACAGAGCATATAGGACATGCTAGGTAGCTTTGGTAGTGCAATACACTGTTCCTGTTATTCTAATTTAAAGTGGCCTTTCCTTTTGGCCATAAGTGTGCGGCATGAGTGTGTGCCCGCTCATGTTAAAGTGTTAAGTGGCTGCTAGTGTGTGAGCGTGCACAGCGTGCGTGTCGTGTGTGTGTGTTCATGTGTGCTTGTGTGTGGATAGTTCAGTGTTCTGTGGCACTCAATGTTCATTGTTCAGGGCTCTGATGGCCTGGGGGAAGGACTTGTCTGTGGCTAGCGTGCCTTGAATTAGCTTTGCGCTGTTCATTAGCATACTGGCTACTTAAGGTATCATAATGCTATTTGTTGTTGTCGTATGCAAGGGTTGGGCTTGCGAGGGGGTACCGGATAAACCCCTCCTTGCCTCCTCTGATTGGTCGGGTTTTTTTTTGGACTCTCTTTTCATTCGGTCAAGGCCAAGCTGTTAGGCAGCTTGGCACGGGGGGGGGGGGGGGAGGGTTTCCCTTACTCCGCACCTATCACGGGCGGTTGAGTCATGGGTTTCCCCCCGTCATAGACAACGTCACTAGGCACGTTTCTATTGGACGACGGCTTCCGTGAGTTTTTTCAGACCCATAGGTAGGGTCTGTCATTGTCAAGTTGTCGGGGCAGAGCGTAGGAACTTACTGTTCTGCTACGCTCGATATATGTGTAACTTGAGTCTGTTGGTCACATGGCTCAATGTTACCGTGACTTTTCAATCTGTGGCTCACGTGGGAAGTCTCTCTGAGGATTCCCGTCTCCTCTCTGTGGTGAGGGTGGTGGGATGTAAGAATGTAAACAATTTTTACCCTCGGCCGCGTCACGTGGGATTCATGTCAGTCGGTGTTTCTTTCTTTTTAATAAAAAGAGTGAAGAATATGAAGCACGACAACTCCTTGTCGTTCTCCCAGGCGACTTGAAGGACCAATGTCTGGTGTCTGGTTAGACTATCCATTGATGTTGTAACTGAGGGGTACAATTCCCTGACTGTATTGATAAGTATGGTATCATTAAACCACTACCGCTTTATGTACTTTAACTACTGGCCACACAGTACATGATATAGATATGATGAACACTTTCCCACCTGATGAAACCAAGTCCACACAAATGTATCCGTCGAATCTTTAATATATAGCAAAGGGTATATACAACGTTCACGTAATGACATTTATGATTTGAATGCACTTGTAAGGCAAATGAGTATTCGTAGGCAAATCAACATTGAATGTCCAATCTCTGGTTACGCAGGAAGCAAGTATACAACCTGGTTCTTTAGGGAACTATAGCGATGGTACTTAATGATTATAGCTGGATACACTAAAGGGGGTCCCGCTGGTTGTAAGTCAGTAGGGGGGGGGGGGGGGTTAGGAGAGCCGCTGGCGATATCCCATCTGGCCAACGATTTCTTGGGAGAATTCAGAGTGCTGAACACGGTGCCCACAGAACCTTGGTCCACAGATGAATACAGTTGGGCCCTCTTGTAGACGGTAGCTGCCGGTCCACAACGAAGAGACGTGAGGCGACCTCACTCGGGTTAGAGCGCCGTCTCACCTGGACTCCTCTTGGGGGTAGTTCCAACACTTACCAGTGTTGGCTGTTATCCATGGCATAATCAAAGCACCCAAAGCAAGTAGATAATCCAAGCCGTGTAGGGCTCGCCGTCGTCCGGGTAAGGTAATCCAATGTGCAGGTCCACTCGTCCTTGCCCAGAACTCCTCGGATGAAAGCACCACACGTGGTCTGCCCAGCCTGGTTAAGACTCTAGATAACGCGAGGAAAACGATGGGGGTACTGCTCACTTTATAACTCTAACCGAACGATGCACCATACATAATAGACTATTATTAACTTAATAGAAATACGTCCCACTCGACGGTATAGTGCCAAACTATGACAATTCAACTATTAATCCACACGATGTCTCAATGCCATTCTGAGGCCAAGTTGACCATACTGCACCACACGTGTATCGTGGGTGAGGCTTAACGTCTTGCCACTAGGTTGGAGGGTAAAGAACTAAGGGCTAAGGGAAGTTCTACTTTACTTGCGCCATATATATATGCGCTGTGAACAAATAGTACCATTCGTATTTCGGCAGACGTATTCCTACGCGGAACCGGGGCTAGTAACGACATGTTCGTCGGCACGATTGAACTTGAACCAAGGGGCTTGGCTGCTGGCGCCAAGTTCTTGTCCAATGAGAGAATGAAACTATTATGGGCTGTTAGTAGACCAAAGGGATATTCAGTGTATATGTACAAGGAATATACAAGGGATATCAAACGATATACAAATACTATTAAATATATATCCATAAATAAATATATATATTCGGTTTAATCTGATCCTTCACAACAGATGTGTTTGGGTCTCGACGCGTACATAGTGCTGGCTCGGGGTGTTTCTGATAAGAATCACGCAGGAGGCTAGTACGCCTTCGTTGCTCATTATTAAAACAGCGTTTTTATAGGGCAACTGGGATGGGGGTTTTTCTCTTCCGAGCACCTGTTACTAGGTCTCGACGGATTCTCGTTCATATCTGAGGGATGTTAACGGAATAGATCAGAACATAGGTAGAGGGGTGGGCCACTGAGCGCGGTACGAATGGGACCGTCTGGGTGGCGCCCTCTTTTCATGTTTTAGATCGACACGCGTACCTACCCCCTCTCTTGGAGTGGGGATGTCGGCGTGGTTAGGGCACGGGACTGGTTCTGGTCATGCTGGTCCAGGTCAGTTAACCCGTTGTCCACCGGGGACGCAGGTCTGCTGTTCTGGTACCCTGAGGGACTTGGGTTTTTTTCGGGGGGAAAAAATGCCGGGTCGGCCCGGGTGTCACAGGGTTGGGCGTTATGGAGACCCTTTGTTGGGTACATGTTGTACCTGGCACTATCATGAAGGGGCTGGTTCTCCTTTCTTTTCGCTCCTCTCTCACGCATGGCGAAGAGGGGGCTGTTGGGGTGGTCTTTTGGACCTCCTCTGGTGACCCTGTGTGCTTCCCGAGCCGCCGGGCCCGGTCCGAAGTAGTGTTTCGTCGACCCGTAGGCCTGGAATAACCCTTTTTGAAAACTGAAACACTTGTACTGCGGTATAGCCAGTGTATACCCGCAGGTGTGTTTTGGAGTTTTTTCTTGAGGGGTTATAGGAACAACCACCGCATGGGGTACCAAGAGGGTGGTTGATTCCCTGGTGTGTTGGAGCAGAGTCAACTCCCGGGTTACCCGGTTGAGTGTGCCCCTGCACGTTCATGACATCTGCCAATCGTGTCAGCCTTCTCTGCCTCGACCCCTCTGGGTCGGGGTTTTTTGGTGGAGGCTTTGTCATGGTGCGCAACAATGCCAGCATACGCCCCTTCCGCCGGGGTGCTCTTTTCAGTTGACCCCTTTGGCGCCTGTCTCGTCCGCAGTGCTCCAGGCTCGGGTCAAACGCCTGCTGCCTGGTTTAAGGGATCGACCCCTCTTGGGTCGTCTCCCCGGTGCGCTGCTTGCTTTCGCTGTAGTTTAGCCTTTTGAGTGCTTCAAGTTACGGCCATGCTGACTGCCTGTGTTGCAGGGTCAGTGTGCCAGGCGGCGTACTAGTGGGGGGAAGGGCCCGCTCTTGGAGGGGCCCTGTCCGAATACGCTGGCGATGTGGGGGGCGGTGTCACTAAGTGACCGCCTGGTGAGGTCTTGATGCTTTGGCGTCATTGACCTCTCCGGGCCCCCTTTTTCCGGGGGATCCAGTCCCTTCAGTGGGTCTGGGTCTTCCTTCGCGCTCCGCTGCTACGGCCTTGCCACGGGGTTGAGTTTGCTCTTGACCCCCGTGATTTTGGGGGCAGTAACAAGGTTTGTTCCTTCCGTTCGTTCCCTGGTGGCATGCGGGTTGTGCGTGTGCGTAGTCGTGGGGTCAAGCCACGGTCTGCTCACCCTGTGCGTTGAGTTGCTAGTTTCTCTTCGCACGGTCGGATCCGTCTCCCTCCCGTCCTCCAATAGGGAGGGTATCCTCCATTAGGGAGGGTCGGGGGGCTTGGTCCTCTCCGGTCTGATGGTTGTGGGGGGCCTCAGCGGGGTACATTTGTCGAGCTTCAGGCTCCCGCTCAGCTCCTGTAGTGCAGATGACGCTGAGCGGCAGCCAGTATGATATAGAACGTAAGGTTATGTATATAACCAAGTTCTATGAATACTGGTGACGCTCAGCGTCGGGACGCCACTGCGGCCCTTGACCTCGCCTTGTGGTGAAAGTTTGGGAAGGAGGCGAGTAGGTGACCACACACCTGCTTATGAAGGTAGCGGATAGGGGTGTGGCCAGACGGATGCTGGTATGTAAAGGTACATTGTGGATTTTTATTCAGTGCTGTGAAGTGAGGTTAGTGCAGATGACGCTGAGTGTCACCAGTATTCATAGAACTTGGTTATATACATAACCTTACGTTAACAGTCTTTATTAGTGTTTGCGCTGCCCAGGCAGCAATGGTCTTTAGGAAGTTAATAGATATCATACCTGACATCACCGTGTAGTGTACACGTCTGTCAGCCTGTCGCGTATTTCTCCCACGCGTTCGCTCGGTTTAGTCCACTTTTCCACATTTCATGGGGGTGTTTCATTACCGTATATGGTTAATTACAGGCGGTTCTATATGCAAATACTTAAAATCGTGCACGAGCGCGGAGCATAGAACAAGTGGCATTTATCAACATGGAGTACTTGCAGGTGTGCGTAGGACCTGTGTACGCACGTGTGATAAATCCAGATTTTTCTGTGCGTAGAGACATTCAAAATTCTGTGCATAGGAACGGAAATAGAACACTTTCTACGCATTGTTGATAAATGAGGGCCCAGGGATCTAGATAAAAAGTTACACGCGAAAACAGGAAGAGAAAAACCGCTGAATGAATTGAAGTCTATGAGAAAACAGAGCTTTTCTTTTGTACAGTTTACCAAAATCACTCCTAATCACTCATTTCTGAACGGATCTTTATGAAATTTGGACATGTACTATATAAGACTTCAGGCTATGGACCTTTAAGCCATACGAAGATCTGGGGAAATACTACTTCTGGACTACTAACTACTACAGAAAAACTTTAGTAACAAGTTTTTCTACAACTCAAGTTCAGACCTATGTTACTCTATTTCATTACCACTAAAGGCGAGTTTTTCTTATTGTATCGGAAACTTCAGAATGTCATCTTTCAAAAGAGACCAGGCTCATGCATGTGGTATAAGTATAAAGTATAGTATTTTGGTTTGCAAAAAGAGTATGCAGTCCTCAAAAACGAAAACTAAAATGGCCAATTTTGGCGCCTGTTGAGGTTAAAACTGCTATAAATACTTTTTCTTTACCACATCAATGTGGGGTGTTTTGATGTTTTGGAAAATAGATAACACTTCCATTTCACTCCAGTGTTTACAAACTTAATGTAAACACATCTTTTACAGCCACACAATACAGAGAATATTATTAACACTATGATCGCCGATGACGAGTTAAGACGTCATTCCTAGTCATTTCAGGCATTTCTCCATCCCATAATAGAACAAATTCTGTTCCACGCTCATCTGCCAGCGGCACGAGGAAGCCACGGTGAGTTGCAGCGTTATATTCTAACGTGTTCCATATAAACTGCTATGATGAACATATGACCCACTCTGGATGAATCATCTAACGCTGCCCACGGAATTATAAACGATCCCCCGCCCATCCGGTCATCATCAGATGATACGTAGTAACTTCTAGAACCACGTCCAGTTGAAATCTTTTATCTTGCGCCGATTGCTATCAAACTGTATTTCATCATCAATATAATGCATTTGGAGCTATAAATCAAGTTCTGGAGAAAGCTGCAGAAAACAATAAAAACATACTTATACTTTAGAGTGACCATATTTTAGTATGAATGTGAATGAAAAAGTTTAACGTTGCTACACCCTGAACAATACATATAGGACATTGAATGGGCCATAATAATGGCAATTTAGCAATAGAATTTAAAAAGTTATAGCCCTGAAAAAAGAACTTCTCCATAGACAAATAGAGCTGGCTAGGGATGGTAAATTATGAATTTAACCCATGGCGATCAAAGTGTTAAAAACCCTATTTATCTTGGGGTTAGGTCTAGGTTGTCAACTAGAGTGTCTCCATTTTTTTTTATAATTTTCTTGGGTGGTGTTTATTTACACTGATTGTGGCTTTAAACTGAATCAGAGAATTACAGCTTATAACAAAACTAAACGTAAAGGCAGGAAGACTGAACAAACTTCTGAACCGAAATGGCAAGAGATGTCTGAATATCAAACTACTGTAAACTCTAGCTGTCAGCTTAACATCTAGGCTGACTTGTGTTGTGTGTGGGAGTTGAGCAACTAAAGCCAAGTAGCCAAAGCATGATACCATGATTCAACCACAGAACAAACCCTTTACAAGGCTAACTCAACCACACAGGGCCCCATTCCTCATTCACAAATATATTGTACACCAGTATTCCTTACATTGACTTAATTCTAATGCTTGTTTTTCAGGGGGGGGGGGGGGGGGGGAGATCAATAAATACAAAGGCCAATCGTGCCAAATATAATGCAGTATAACGTAATAAGAAGGCATCACTGGAAGGAAGACATTATTGACACGATTGTCTCACTGGCTTGTTTGAAATCCTCAAAGCAGAAAGCCTTGAGCCAAGTTTCTCTGTTGTGCCATGCCAACTCCTAGATGAAGCAAATGTTTGAAATTACCTTCGAAAATATCACCATTTGCTTAGTAGAGAGAGAGAGAGAACAAGGGCGGAGGGGGGGCTATCCATACAGTGGAGGACAAAAGTGGAATCCCAAACTTTGAGTACATGCCCTATTTGTCTTCTCTCTCTGTTCTTTCTGCTCCATTTACACAAGCTAGGTTTATTTGTCTTAGTCTAGACCAGGGGTAGGCAACCCTAGGCACGTGTGCCTGCATAGGCACGCGGGGGCATTTTCATAGGCACAGGGGGCAGCATTAAAAAAATAAATAAAAAATTATATATATATATTTTTTTTAAATATTATAGTGAAATATTTTGCACTGTTGTCGCATTTATCTTGTTGAAATCCTCCCACAGGTTCTTTTTACTACCACATATTTAATTGAGACCCTTTATTTGTTTATTATTTCAATTGAGCTGGAAATACATTGCTACATCATTCAGTAACATTTGCAGAGCCTTATAACAAAAACATTATTACGGTCACCATTGTGACCAGTGGGATTAATCAACTAATTGCATTATTTATTTTTCTATTTCATTGAACATTGCACATGTTAAAAGCCATTTTTGTTACTCAAAATGTGAGTATTACCAAGTCAACTTGTGTTCTTAAAACAATGACAATAAACATAGTTTTATTAGGTTGAAATAATGTGGTTGTGTACTTATTTTTCTGTTAACTTATTATGGATTGAAAACTGAAAACCTTAATGCACAGTAACTGAACTCAATATTTGTAAGTTCTGGTAACTTATTATTATAAAAAAATGTACAGTGTAGTCTTGCGATCAATCAAAACTTATTTACACGATATACCTCACATTCACCCTCCATTCACATCCTGGTGTTCTCCATTAGGCCTGTAGGTGGAGCTATGACAGCACACGTACAGTACACACACCGATGGTGTGTGATGTGTCCAAAAATGAATGGGCAAATGTGAGTGAAATGGTCGCACTGTATGCAGCTGTTTGTCTGCATTGCATCCCCCCCCCCCCCAACTCAGATTTAGGGTTGATACAACCATCATAATAATATTGTTAATAATAACAATAACAATAATGATGTAATAATGTAAAAATTATCATTAAAAAGACCTGATTATGAGAAAGAAAATTACGATGCATGGAATATTGTTGAGGCACACTAGTTACAACTATATTTCAAACAGGCACTCCATGTCAAAAAGGTTGCTGACCCCTGGTCTAGACGCTGAGGTGAAGCACTAGAACTGTAGAACAACAACTGGTCACATTCACAAAACCCTGCTTTTGCTACTCATGAACCGAAACATTTTCTTTTAATATATATATGAATAAGGGCGACCCAGTGGCGCACCACGTTAATACACATGCTGCATAATCGCAACGTCATGGGTTCGATTCCGGCCCAGGACATGTGTTGCATGTCCTCCCCCATTACTCTCTTCTGATTTCTCTCTCTGACTGTCCTATGAATAAAGCACAACAAATCTCGCTATAACAAACAAACAGCGGAGGGGTGTGTGGAGAGGTCTCTTCAGCGGCTAAGGTATGTGCTGGAGAGGTGGCCAGCCTGCATGTGCTCTGTGGGGCTTTAGTCCCGAGAGAGTCACTGGACAGATGCCTCTCAGTTTTACAAACACTCACAACAATACATTAATTTAATGTTTAAAAAAAACAAAAAAAAAAACATTGGAACGCTCGGTATAGAGCAAAGACATTGTGTAACAAAAGCATTGTGGAGAGATGACACTTACTGATGTAGATAGATACAATAGAGATAGATAGATAGATAGATAGATAGATAGATAGATAGATATAGACAGATAGATAGATAGATAGATAGATAGATAGATAGATAGATAGATAGATAGATAGATAGATAGAGACAGATAGATAGATAGATATAGACAGATAGATAGATATATAGATAGATAGATAGATAGATAGATAGATAGATAGATAGATAGATAGATAGATAGATAGATAGATAGATAGATAGATAGATAGATATAAAGCTCTTCTATGGTAATCATGTTGGCAACCTGTTGATACAATGGCCCATATTTTAATCCCAGATGAACCGTGCATCGACTCAAACATCTAAACTCATACCCAGTTTGTCTTGCGGATAAGTTCCATCATCATATGAGAGGAACCTGTGGAAGGAGTGAGGTTCCAAACCACTTGATGCATTGGCAACTTTGACCTCCACCTGGGCAGCTGTTTATTCAGATCAGCTCCCCTGAATGAAATGCCATTAGGCCTAGCTGTTTGGTGTGTGTGTGTGTGTGTACTGTGTGTGTGTGGTTGGGGTGGAAGGGTTAGATGGAGGGAGGAGGGTGGGAGTGGAGGAGTGAGAGACAAATGCAGGACCGCAACATCATTTGTTTGCCCAATTAGAAAAGCCAGGTCTTGGAATGGCTCTTTAACCTTGCCAAGGCTTAAGCAGGTAATTAGCAAGAGAGGAGGGGAAACAACTGCCTGTCTTAAAAAACAACCCCTCCTCCTCCCTCCCGCAAAATAATATATCTGTGCCCTGTTTTCAGACACAGAAGTGCCATCTGTGAAAATAGACAGTCCTGGCTTCAGCAGAAGCGTTAGGGCAATATTATTTAGCCAGCTACGCTATGAGTTAATCACTTATTTTTATTCATTCATGCGTGCGTGTGTATGTATGCGTGTGCCAGAGTCATTATCATCCGTCCAGGGGACTCTGGGCGATGGCTCAGTTAGCCGCCACGGCCTGGCACTCGGTTGCTGCAGGCATACTTCAGGTTCCGCAATCTCCCCCACGCTGATGGCGCCGCAGCGCATCAACGGAGGAGGTTGTTTGGATTTAATTGCTCATCAAATCGCGGGCGTAATGATAAGATATGAGCGATAGGAAGGGTATTGCGGCGAGTGGCCCAATAAAAAAATAAAAATAAATTGCGTGCCACACCTCCTGCCGGCGCCAGGCAATGTGCGGTTTTCACATCTACGGGTGCTCTTTAAAACAAGCGCAGAGCCTATAATCAGCAGACGCTATATGCTGTGGCCGGTAAGGAATCCACTGCAGGGCCCGTTTAAGCGCTAATCAGGAGACGCTATACAGTGTGGTGTGGGAGTCAAGATCCACTGAAGGGCTTTGTTCTCCCCTTCAGCCAGAGTGACAGGCCCATTATACAGCACACAGGAATCTACAAGATGATCGCTGCTGATGGGCTGGATGCCCGTTGTTCCCCCTGCAGTGTTTTCTATGGTAATGATGCCTGGCTTTTTGCCGACGCGAGAGGCGTCGGCCTCGTGACTCCCCCCCGCCCCAGAGAGGAAAGTGATTGTTGACAGCTTCATTAAGGGACACAAAAAAAATTACAATATTGTCTCTTCTTATGGCGGCTGGGTGGCGCAGCGGACATTGCGCTCGTCACCAACGCATGAGACACCGGTATCGAATCCGGCTGTCGGCGTTGCCTCCGGCTTGGGCCGGCCGTCATACTAACTCAATTGGCAGAGTTAGCGGGTGGGAAGTCGATGGGTGGTAATCTGGACGTTGTAAACAGCGACTTCTACAGGTCGGTTGGGGCGCCTGCACAGCAGAGACAGGAAAATGGCGGGGGTAGTGTGAGCCTCCCACACGTTACTCCTCGCCAAATGATAGTCCGCGCTGGCAGGTGAAAAGATGCGACTGGCTGCCTACACATGTATCGGAGGGGACATGCGATGGGCTTCTATCCTCCCTACAACCGGCCAGTGGGGGGCACATGCAAGCAACGATCAAGACAGGGGAGGGGAGAATTGGCACGGCTAAATTGGGATGGGAGACAATTTAAAAAATAGGAGAAAAAGTGGACAACAAATAAATATTGTCTTCTTTTCTGCCTCCTTTCGCCCCAGTGTGTCTCTCTCATCAACCAAGTGTGTTCACGTAGTATTCTAGTGTTGCTGCTGAACAAGCTCAGTTTTTCATGTCTGATCATTTTTAGCATGGTGTTACTGTATTCAAAGATGCAAAGAAAAATCCTAATTCATATTCTCCTTTGTTTCATCACTATTTAAGCAAGCCTAGTAATAGACACACTATGGCTGACACTGGGAATACATTCCCTGAGGTCCATAGATGTCCCTAGATACCAAGAAAATAGGGCTAGGGCATAACAGGTTAAGCCACCACAACCAACTAGCACTACATTAGCAGGTGCCGGCTGGACACGAGGGAGAACACCAGCAGTTTGCAACTTCTGTTCACCCTCCTCACTGAGCGTAGATGGCATACTACCAGCGTCTAACATCCCTTTCATTGTACACTTGTCACTGACTAACACTGGAGCATAAAACAGTTCACTAGCTCCGTTTACTCTCTGTGACCCAACAAAGATGGCTGTTTTGTCATCTGGACGTAATCTGCAGCTGTTTACAGAGATGGCTTCTGGTTCTCTCACGAGGGTTTCATTCACTTTGCCCATACTATCCCTCTCACTGCATGGGCTGGCTAGTTTAAAAGGGACAGCATTGACAGGATGGGCTGGGGCAGGACTGTTGGAGGGAGATGCTGATCCAGCTGATGGCTGGGAGATGCCAGGGCATGAGTCCTCATAGTGACCAGGGCGGAAACAGTGGTGGCACAGTCGGTAGAGCATACAGTGTTGATGAGTGCTATGACTGCTGTCCTGACACACTCAGCATGGGCTGCGCTGGTAAGACTGCCGACCGGGACTATGTTGGTTGCGCGGGTGAAACTGCTGATTGGATCTGGGCTGGTTGCGCGAGAGATACGTCTGGTCAGAACTCGGCTGGTTGCGCGGGCGAGACAGCTGACCAGGCTGGGTTCACGCTGCTGGGGCAAGAGAGGCCGAACACAGTGAGAGCACACGGCCTAACAAATCAACCACCTGATGAAGGCCTGGGTCCACAGAGGAGGGACTCACAGGATTAGAAGAAAGAGAAGAAGTTAGAGTCATCAAGATGGGTGTAGGAGGGGCGAGGGCCTGCGCTGCAGCCAAGAACATGTGGGGCTCACCAAGCCGTTCACGAGAAGAGCCAAAGGAGGGAGGCTGCGGTGACTGTACGACAACTGGAGACTGCTGGGCCCCACCATACGGGACAGAAGGAGGGGATGGGCCACCAGCCATGGGGCTCTGACTGCATGTCGAGATGTTAACAACCTGCTGCGCCCGTGAACTGGATCTCCTTTGGTCTCTATGGTAGCCATCCAGACGCTCCTGGACCTCGGCTGCGGTCCACTGCTCTATAGGTTTCAGCTGGAAGGACATGGCTAGACTGGGATCCGGACAGTGGGAAATGAACATCATGACAACCTCAGCGCTGGAATCATCAACACACCGACCCCCGGCGATGTAGACTCTCATCTGCAACATCGATGGCTTTATTCAGCCGGACCCAGTGATCCATCACTCCCTCACTAGGCCTGGAACCGTGGTATAGAAGTCGGCCATGGGCAATTGGAGTAGTTATGTTACAGGTAGGGCTGGGACTTTATCGCATTCATTTCGATTAATTAACTACAATAAGAATTAAAAGTAAAAACAATTGATGCATTTAATCGCACGATGATTTTTCTTTATTGTGTAAGAATGTTACCTTTTTTTTTTCAATGGTCAACTGTTCTGGAATGTACTTGAAAGTACTGCGTTTTTCTTTTACCTCGAAAGTGCTTGAGTTTAAAAATTGCATTGATCTTTTGGTCTGTGTAGTAGCTAATACAGAATTTTGCTGCTTAAACGTATGTATAATGTATATTCATTGATTCAGTCGTATACCAAAATGAATTTGAATTGAACATTTTAGCTTGTGTTAATTAATTTCGATTAATTAACAATAAAGTCTCAAATTAATTCGATAACAATCTTTTATCGAGTCCCACCACTAGTTTCAGGATGTCAAACACAGCTGCAGGGGTCATATTGGCAACTCAGTCCGGCTACACAGTGACACCTTCACTATGTCTCTAGCTTCAACCTGCCCCTTACTAGATCACACATTTCTCTGTCGGTTTTACAACTCATCCTATTCAGATATACCAGCATCATGTCTTCCCACTCATGTATAGAGAATGGCTCAGTGCGATCACCTCTGAAGAACGGAGGAGGTTTTGTTTCTGACTGCACTACTACTTTCATTCTCGACATGTCTGCACACCCAGAAACACATTGGGGCTGAGGGGCGGGAGCCTGGGGCTGATAACTGGACTGGTGCATGGCATGTAGGGTAGATGTCATTTGTTCTCCTATTTGTTTAGCAAGGTCTGTGACGAGGCTGCCTAAATCCTTTGACTTGGCAGGCTGAGGGGCTGCGTCATGGCAACGTGTGATGGGAGTAGATGTAGCTACTGGCCCAACTGAACACTGACTGGTGAACTGGCTCAGTTCTGCAGGACCCACTGGTCTTCCCCTCCCACACAGAAAAGCTGTGCTTGACGAATTAATAGATAGTTATGAGGATATCTGTACTGTATGCGCTCGGCTTAGGTATCATAAATATTTTTTTGTATTTATATATAAATACATGGTTCCAAAAGTTTTCAAGGCGCGACCCCCGAAATAACGGTGTCAGAGAGGCTTGGAGGGAGGCTTGCAGTTTCACTATTAATCAGGTTTTCATCTGTTTCGGACATCCATACATGCATTGAATTGATTAACCTTTGGTTTATACCAGTGACACCTTGTTCATCATCAGATAACAGTGCTTGCACAGATAAATGCATTTTCTCAAATGCATTCATCAAATGTGGGGCTGTTTGTAGAGCTAAATCTATACTTTATAGTATTGCTATCTGTCCATTCTCATTGTCAATTGGGACCATAAACCGTCCCTTCAAAATGGATTAAAGAAATAATTTTTTCATCAATAGTTTCTCATTTTATAGCGCCGTGAATATAAGCGTTATACGGGATTTGGTCTAGTATATTTCCTGGAAGGCGAGATAAAGGGCTAATAGTTACTAACGTTATATCCAATGGCATTTCCGTTATACAGTTGCTACAGTTAAAACTCAAACTGCATATGATCGGCACGATCCTCAAGCATGTATGCATGAAAGGGGGGGGCGGGGGACGTCGTTTCTTATTATTGATTACCAATAACCGTGTTCGCCTAAGTAGCCACATAGGCCGATCGTATCGTATCATAACAAGGCTCGATCAGGCTATAATTTACGTGAAAAAGATCTTACCATGAGCCGGTTGGATCCCCGAGCATTTCCCCATTATCGATCGCCATCTGGTAGATCGATATGTCCATTGGCTGATGATAAATCCCCTTATTGCATAGTGAAATCCGCAATACAAAATGTAATCCAAGCTACATGCTGCACATCCAGAATCCAGCTAACCGAAAACTCCATTGAAAGTAAACAAAAATAATGCGCCCCTAAGAGGATCTGGCCGGTATTGCACTTTCTCGAATTCAAAGAGTAGGGTACATCTGCAGTGCCGCTGAATAGGTTATTAAAATGGAATAAAAGCCAAAACAACTTGTGTCCACAACGGGTGGAATCGAAACACGGAGATATCCGTTGTTCGTCCCCATTGTGTTAAAATAACCACTAGTGTGTGTATCGCGACTCCGAGCGTATATATGACGTGCATTATTTAGGTCAAAGTAAATCCATAGGCTGAATATGATTTATTATCAGCATTTTAGGTATATTATTTTACATTTCAAAAGCCCCCTCTAGAAAAACGAATCACAAAAACATAATTCAGAATGGTATAATGGGATCTAGACTGTGAGAATTATTTCAGGAAGCTCTTTGCGAGGGCGTGGCCATGCAGGTTATCGAGCTAACTGAACTAAACCCTGCCCTCGACCAGGTTCAAACTTTTTGATCTGTTGCCATAGCGATTTAGAAAATCCGACGTCGGGGAACGGAAAGGTCTGGCTTAAGTCAAGCTATGCTGAAAATTATCCGGCTAACTCAGTTAGCCAGGTACGAGGAACAGGGCCCAGGCATGGCAGCATCACTAATACTGAATGTATATGCCCCAGACAATAAAATACAAGTGAGAGTGCAATAAACAAAAATAAAGTGATGTCTGAATGTGTCTGTCAAATAGCAACACTCATGTTACTGCTCAGACTCTAAACATTAGATTAGACACACAATTACATCTAGGCCAGTGGTCACCAACCTTTTTAAGCCCAAGATCATTTTTTATTTAGATCTACCTATTGAAGCGTTGAGAGAAAAAGACAGCCAAGATTGTACTTTAAACTAAATGACTTTTATTTGCCTGTATTCTAATTACATACAACGCTTTGGTCCAACATTAAAACGTCAAAGTAGAACTGTAATATGTACTTTCTCAGTCAGTGCTAAGTGCAGTCATCTTATGCAGCATCACTTTTCACATCAAAACAAAAGTAGAACTGTAATGTGGACTTTCTCATATTATTAACATTGACAAACATATTTACAATTAGCATTTTATAAAGTAGAACTGTAATATGTACTTTCTCAGTCAGTGCTAAGTGCAGTCCTCTTACACATCAAAACAAAAGTAGAACTGTAATGTGGACTCTCATATTATTAACATTAGAAAATGCTAATTGTAAATATGTTTGTCAAAGTAGAACTGTAATATGTACTTTCTCAGTCAGTGCTAAGTGCAGTAATCTTATGCAGCATCACTTTTCACATCAAAACAAAAGTAGAACTGTAATGTGGACTCTCAGGGAAAGATCTAAAAATATATATATATATTTAAAAAAAAAATTAGGGAAAGATCTACAGGGAAGGTCTCAAAGATCGACCGCGATCGACGGGTTGGTGACCACTGATCTAGGCTATCGTCAATTCACAATATACCAGAACAGAAGAAAAAGAAAATATCTCATTACTAGCCCACCCAATAAACAAATGACTTCCTAATTATATTTATATACTGTGTCGTATCATCTTGTGTCGTATTCTATTATAATATAGTATTCTATTAATAATATTTATAATTACAATTTATAGTATATCAAACCACCAACATCTCATGTGCGCTTGCCGCTTATCCTATGCGCACACACTATTCATATAGCGAAGCTGTAATGTTACTCAGTACGGCCAGTTGGATGGAGAGGTGGAGTGCAGGCAGACGGAGTGTAGCATCCGGGAGGACCAGACGAGCGCTGTCCGTAGTCTCGGATTTCACGGCACCGAGTGTGACCAGTGTAAATGGTTCTGCGTTGTGTTTTCCATAGACGCCTGCGCAATTGAGCACGCGAAGCAGCTGCTCTACGACTATTGAACATGGGGGGGCAAACGTCTGATTTTGCTCCCCCACTTTTTGATCATATGAAAAATATGATATACCCCCCCTCCCATATATAAATCTAACCATAACTACGTAATTTCAATCAAATTAATAATACACAATGACACTTAATAGCAAGTTTTTAAGTTTCCAAAGATTCCGACCCCCCCCCCCTGCTCCCCCATATGGTTTGATCCAGTGCCTCTCCAAGTCCAACCCCCAGCAGAGCAGTGGCGCACGGCGCTGGCGCTGCAGGTAGGCTGAGTGTAAATATCAAAGGCCACAGAAGTGTGTCATTTGGTGGCAGGCAGGATTTTCCAGTAAGTTGTTTATGATTGTTAAGATTATTTATGTTAGACATGTCGTTTACTATTGAGTGGTAGAGGTTCTACCACGCAATACAATAAAAGTGTTTCACATCCCGAAATGCCATCTGGTCATACCAATAATAATAATAATAATAACAAAGTGTCCCTCTGGTTGGCATTAGCTTTAGTGCTAGCCGCTAGCTAACGTTGTCATAATCTAGATATGTGGTGTCGTCAGCTGGATAACGTTGACTTCGTTTGCAAATTTTAACGTTCGCGAGAAGGGCCGGATTAACGACGGCCGCGGCCCGTGGGCCTTTAGTGACTGCTCTTTGCAGCTGAGGTAAATAGAAGACCCGTCCTATATTTGAGGATTTACGGTAAATCAAGATGTTCAATTATCTTAAGGTACAATACCTGAAATGAAAATGTGTGTGTGTCCAGCCAACCAGGTAACATGGCAGAAAAAAGAAAGAATACAGACATCGGAGCATTTTTCAGTACACCAAAACGCAAAGTAAGAACCCTAGTAGCCTAATAGCTCAAAGACTTAAAGGGCGGGCTCCACAAATAATGGATTGCACTGTGTTAATTGCACCTTTACTTACAATTCATTATGAATTGTAAATGGGGGACCCTGATGTAAACAAAACAAAAGTCTTTCTCTGGTCTGCAATCCCTTAACAATTGTGTGTATTGAGCCGTACTATATTGTACCCATTCTGCAATATGTTAATAACATTTTTAATCAATCAATAACAGATTGCAGAATGGGTACAGTACAGTACGGCTCAATACACACAATTGTTAAGGGGATGCAGACCAGAGAAAGACTTTCGTCTTGTTTACATCAGGGTTCCCCATTTTCAATTCATAATGAATTGTAAGTAAGGGTGCAATAGAAATGTTTCATAATGATGTTCAGTGTATTCATAAGTGTATTGCTCTCCTTAATGTAGAATGATATGGTGACTGTACAGACTCAGGAAGGAGAGAAAGAGACCAAAGAGTTACAGGTAGTGGAAATATCAGACAGTCAGCTTAAAGTGTAGGATAACATAACAAATTAAGACACAAATACTTGGATTATATATCCCCCCTCTCTCCCTTTCTTTACAGAGTAGCATAAAGATTGTGTATTCAAACCGGTTCAGTGTATTCATAAGTGTATTGCTCTCCTTAATGTAGAATGATATGGTGACTGTGCAGACTCAGGGAGGAGGCAGAGAAGGAGAGAAAGAGACCCAAGAGTTACAGGTAATGGAAATATCAGACAGCTTAAAGTTTAGTTAGTTTCTTTAATAGTTGTCATACAGAAGTACAGAATACTTTCATACAAAATGCTTCTTACTGTTACGCTCCAGAGACTGTGCTAGACAAGATAGTATCAAATAACATAGTATAGCATGTAATTTTAGAAGAAGAAAATGAGGTCACAGTGTTCGGTATAGACATATGTACAATGTTCTGAGTTACCATATAATATACAATACTATGCAGTGTACTAATGTACAGTACTATATAGTGCAAAGCAGAAATGGGATGAGGTACAATTTAGGTACAATTTACAGTAAGGTGTACGAGTTGTAGTGCAATCCTTCATCAATAAATATAAAGTGTGGGGAGTGGGTGCTACAGTGTGTTTGTTTAAAGTGGGTGTGTGCTATAAAGTGTGTGGAGTGGGTGCTACAGTGTGTTTGTTTAAAGTGAGTGTGTGCGTGTGGATGTGTGTGCTATGTGCGTTTGGTGGTTGTTGTTGTGTAGTGTTCATTCATTGTTCGTTTAGCAGCCTGATGGCCTGGGGATAGAAGCTTCTTCTGAGTCTTTCTGTGCTTGCCTTGAGACTCCGGTATCGCTTGCCTGACCGCAGCAGTTCAAAGAGGCAGTTGTTCGGGTGACTGGAGTCTTTAATGATTCTCTTCGCCTTGCCCTTGCAACGCTTGTTGTAAATGTTCTGGAGGGTGGGGAGCCCCCCTCCAATTGTGCGTTCGGCTGAACGTGTCACTCTTTGTAGTCTGCTTCGGTCTTGTGCAGTGCTATTCCCAAACCAGGAGGTGATGTTGCCGGTCAAGATGCTCTCTATTGTACATGAGTAGAAGTTCTTAAGGATCTTCTGACTGACTTGGAACTTCCTTAGGCGCCTGAGGAAGTAGAGGCGTTGTCGTGCCTTCTTCACAACACTGTCAATGTGTGTGGTCCATGTCAAATCCTCGGATATGTAGGCTCCGAGGTACTTAAAGCTGTTGACTCTCTCAACCGGTGCCCCGTCGATGCTGAGGGGGCTGTAGTCAAATTAACAAATTAACAAATTAAGACACAAAATTAAGACACAAAATAGGCTATATTTACAGCAGACCCTGTTATTGTTCCTTGTTGGTATTTTTTCTCTCTTTCTTATTAAAAACTTGGCCTATTTGAAAGGAGATTGATTTAATAAAAATAAAAGAGCAAAAAAAAAATATACAGTATATATACAGTATACAAATATATATATATTAATATATTATTATAGTAATTGGCTATCATACTGCAATATAAACTGAGTTTTATAGTGAAAAAAGCAGCTTTATTGGTCAAGATTGAAGGCTCTATATTGCAGGAAATTGCACGTACAGGTTCATTAAATGAAAAAAATATATTGCATGTAAAGAAAAATATAAAAATAAAAAAAAAAATTGCACCCCCACTTTCAACTATAACTAGGCGTCCATGGTGTTTTCAATTATGCACGGGACAGCCAGGAGTCCGCTTGGTGGAACACAGGTTTATTTGTCTCTGTACAAGCAAACAAACACACACAGGTTGAGTCAGCAACGGTGCTCTCAGGCCATAGAACAGTTGCCTTTCTGTCTCATCAATATGACAAGAGAGCATAACGTTATATACACAGTATTGTGGGAAATTAACATCAGGCTTGAGAAATATTCAGACTGACTTTAGACTTATGTCATATATATATATTAGTTAATTGGGAACATTGATTAAGTTAAAGGTCATTGATAAATAGGATTACAGTACAATCATTATCATATATATTTGAGGACATTATATAAGTCGGTTTTCTTTTGAATAGTACACTGAGAGGCTTTTAGGCCAAGGTTAACGGGGCCCTTTATCTCCACAAAGGCGGCTGGTCGGTCCGGGGCTGGTCGGTCCGGGGCATCCTCGAGGGCCTTGTCCGAGGAAACGCCCGAGCTGGATCATATGGGAAAGGACACAGGTGTCTCGCACTGGTCAGCAAGCGTAGACAGTAGGTCAGACAAGTATATCACCATTGGAATAGAGGGAGAAAAAGCTTCTTGCCCTCTCTGCTATATCGCTGCTGGCGGAACAAAACCTCGTAACTAAATTTTTTTTTTATCAACTCAGTAGATCATCCTCCATGTGTGTGTGGTTTTACAAAGTCTACACAATGGGAAAGCATTAAACCAATCATCTGTCTAAACCTCGTAACTCTATTCACCCTCAAATCTGTGTTCGTTTTTTTTCATCTGCTGAAAAGTTGGGTTTTTGGAGTTATGAGGTTTTGTTCCGCCACAGCGACGCTGCTTTGATGTCAACAAGCCTGTCGTGTTCCATGGACCACCCGATAATTCATGTAATTATTCTTTCTGATTATTCAATAAATACAAGACATAATGTTTGAACTCTCTTCCAGTGTCTAACTTTCTATATCCTTCTATCTTGATTCGAGGAGTAAACAAAACTACCCACAGTATCAAAAGTAAACGGTACATCCCCACCCTTTTTTTTTTTTTGCACAAGCGCATTACAATGATACATTCTAAAACCCCTAAGTAAAATGTTCAAAAACAGTAGCAGCTCAAACATACCTGCACAAGCAAACAAACACACACGGGTTGAGTCAGCAACGGTTACAGTTGCCTGTAACGTAAAGCATACACTCAGATGGGGTGCTAATGTGGTAACATTGACTGGCATTTCATAACAAATGTGTCTGTGTAAGGTAACTATGCAAAAACATAATGGGAGCAATTTTTTTAGCAAAGTGGTTTGAACAGCTGACTAAGGGGTGATCATGCAACCCCCCTCTATGTTAAACTTTATTGACAAACAGGAGACAACCCCCCACTCGAGCAACTGCTAATCTGTGAGAACAAACACCACATTCTAGGGTGTGACAGTTGCACCAAGGAGCAAGAGGCTAAATGAAACTAATATGCCTCTGTGAAACAGGACCAATGTGTAAAACTGTTTAAATCCATACAATTACAGAATAAGAGACAAGCAGACTGTTAGATCATCACTGAAACTGCAAATATCTGTTATAATAGTTCATTCAAATAATGCCTTAAGTACATATAGGATACTTGAATGATTAGATCTTTCCACGCTCAGTGTGGGAACCTGTGGACTGTATGCTCAGGCTAACAAGACAATGAAGATGCAAATGTGGTCAGCGCTAAGACAAAGAGAGTAAAATATCACACCTCCGTGGCATCAGATAACAGCAGAAAACAGGAACAGTCAACCAACCCCCCACTCTAGCAACTGTTGAGCTGTGTGACTCAGTGGCTGAGGTCAACTGGTTATGAAGATAATAGAATATGTCATTTCACTCCTTTTGTAAATCTTTATAGAATGTAAGTCTCAGTAACAATACGTTTCAGTCTGGTAAATACAGGTATCATGTTATCCTTAACCTCTGTCTGGTATCAAAATATATACAAAACGTACACTGTGATAATGCTGTAAATATATAATTCATTTACACTGAAGATAAATCTTAGAAATGTTTAAAGATTCAACTGCCCATACAAGAAAGGACTTTTGAGGAATTAGCTCTCTGCCACAGACCCCCCCCCCCCCCCCCCCCCCCCCTGGGCTGTAGGAGCAAACCAGCCCATAGAAGGACAAGGGAACCCAAGAACAGAAGAACTCCTGTTTTTAGAATCAAGAAACCTGATTGGAACAACTCCATATTTGATTGTAACTATGATTGGTTGATGCCATAGTATAAAAACCAGAACCCATTTTGTTAGACAGATAGGCCAGTACCCACCCCAGCGAAATAGCTAGCTAGCCAATGATGGCTATCTCAAAGCATATTGACGGTATGATTAGAATGAATCGACCAGTAATACATAAATTATTTTCAAACAATATATTTTCAAACAATGTATGAATCCAATACACGGTAAAAGGGGTGATTAAACTAAAAAGAGTGAGCTCAGAGATGTGTACCTTTCTTGTGATGGATCACGGTTTATTTATTATAATTTTTTTGTTCTCACTTTTTCTGTATTTTTGCTCCCATCCCAATTTAGTCGTTATGCCAATTCCCTTCCTGGTCGTTGTGCGCATTGCCCCACTGTCGGCCTGGGGAGGGTGTAGAACTACCACATACCTCCTCCGATACATGTGGAGTCAGCCAGCCGCTTCTTTTCACCTGACAGCGAGGACTCTCACTATGGGGGAATGTAACGCGTGCAGAGGTTCACGCTATTTCCCCCCGATCCCCTCCCTGCTGATAAGGCGCCCCGACCGACCAGTAGGAACCACAGTTTACAACGACCAGGACACATACCCCGCCGGCTTCCCACCCGCTAACACTGCCAATTGTGTTAAGATAAGATGAGATAAGATATTCCTTTATTGATCCCCTTGGGGAAATGCAGGCATCATAGCAGCATGGGGGAAGGGGGGTACAGGTAGTAAAAACAACACAAGCAGTGTAAACAAATAGGTCAATATAATTGACTATCTAACTAGCTGAAAAATATATTCACAGTGTCACATAAGGTGCAGTATGCATAAGGTAGTGTTATTGTCCTCCTTGGGTTCCTATTAGTCCCAGGTCAATGTCTGGCAGCAGTCGCTGCCCCCTGTTGTGGAGCCTGGAGGCCGCTAGTCGCTGCCCACTGTTGTGGAGCCTGATGGCCGCTGGTATGAAGGACTGTCCGAGGCGGTTAGTTGAGTGTCGGGGGGGTATGAGTCTGTGGCTGAACAAGCTTTTTTTTTTTTTTACTTAATTTTTTAGCGTTTATCGCTTTCCTGGTCAAGCATGACCGACAGTTGTAGGGTGAAACGGGAGAGAGAGCAGGGGGAGACATTCGGTAAATGACGGCGAGTCCGGGAATCGAACTCGGAGTCAACCAGATCCGTGACGCAGCACGGAGTTCCGCGACGCAGCGCGGTAACATGGTGTGCTACTGGAGCACCCCTGAACAAGCTTCTTAGTAGGGACGACTGACCAAGCCGGAGGTACCACTGACAGCTGGATTCGATCCCAGAGTCTCTGCGGTGGTAGGCGAGTGCTTAGTCCACTTCGCTACCCAGCCGCACCTTATGGATCAGTTTATGTGGGTTTTATTTTAGTTTATCCTAAGGTGCTTTGGCTTTATTTCGTCTTTCTGTGAGGGATCATCTTCTTCTTCTTTTGGGGGTTTTACGGCAGTTGGCCACCAATTGTTTGGGGCATTACCGCCATCTTCTGGTATCCTTTACCTCCTACAATGTCCATTTTCCTTCCCCATCATGAAGTGCAGCTAATGCTGCTACTCCCTGACTGAGCCCGCCTCTGTGAGACACTCCTTACCTCCTGTGGGCTGACTCTGGACTTCTTGGTTACTCACAATCCCCTTCTCTAACTCACTAACCACTTCCTCCCATGTCAAACCATCCATACCCAAGTGTTGAACTGCCACTCTAACAATCATCTTAATACTTTCCGTTCTACCCTTAACCAAAGCCGTAGCATTAACCACTCCTGCCACAATATTCAATTTCTCCTCCCACACCCTCTCTTTATCCTCCTGTACTACCCTTTCTGCCAAATGCCCTTCTCTAAACCCCTGTTCCTTATCTTGATTTCCCTGTCCTACCATCCTAGCTGCCTCTGCATATGAGATCCTACCTTCCCTTCTCACCTTTTGAACCACCATTTCTCGTTTCATCACCTCACAACCCCAATACGCTACACTATGCTTCTCACCACAACTACAACACTTCGGCCCCACTCCCTCTCCACATTTCTCATAGTCATGCTCCCCGCTACATCTTGCACATCTCTGCTTATTCCTACACGTCATGGCTATATGCCCAAACTCTTGGCACTTATAACACCTCAGTGGATTTTGAACAAACTCCCTAACCCAGGGCTGTACAGTGCGACATATATATTGCACGTGCTACAGCAACAGCGGTCTGTGCGATGAATGGATTTACTTCAGTAGCACTGGTGCGACAGGCATTCGGTTCATATTGATACTCTTATTTTGAAAATCCTGTCACAGGTCTCATTTCCGCCTAAGCGCAGTTCCAGTCATGATATATCTAGGCTCCGGCAGCTAGCAACAGTCAGGTTCATATGATACTCTTATTTTGAAAAAACCCATGGCAACTCTGTGATGTCATATCCGCCCCAGACCGTGCTTCTGCCTTCTGCTCTCAGCCGAGCGGAGCGGAGCTGCACAGCAGACTGCGGCTATTTTGCGATCCGAAATAAGTCTGTGGTGTTTTTTTCTCTCACAACGGGTCAAATGCATCTAACACGCTTTGCATCGTCACCATTCCTTTATGCCCACATCGCCCGAAATGAACGTTACATTAGCATAAGCTAACAAGCTAATCCTGATCAGAGGCAGAGCCATAGAGAATTAGAGACAGTGTGGACTGGGGAAAGGGTGTGTGTGTGTGTCGAGAGGAGTGGAAGTTTGAAGACAGACTAGACTACAATATGAAGTCAAAAAGTTAAGTTTGTTCCCTGACTGCAACTAAATAACACAAATACAATAGGCACATTTGTGACTGTTACAAATATAACACGTTTTTAGAAATCTCGTTAGTTCATGCCATGCGTTGAGTGCCAACCGACGAGAAATCTCGTTTTTAATCGTTATTTTTTTTATTATCGATTTCCATGAATTTTTCATCAATCTAGCCTCACGTTACCAGTGGGGATCTGTCTGAGCTCGAACAGGGAAAATAACGCCCCCTATCGTCTCTCCGGATGGTATTGCACCCCATTGGATTGGACTGAATGAAATGGATGGGAAAAAAAGAGTCCGGATTCTACATTTTACTTGTCAGGCATGTAACCGGAGACGATCCCACTCATTGCCCACCCTCAGAACAGCGTGGAATCGGTATTTCCAGTACCCAGCGTTGGATCAATAAACGTGATCAATATTTGGAATGGCGATCAGGAATTGGAATAATCTTTTTGGAGAACATCTGATCTGAGATAAGGAATCTATTTTACCAATCTTGGGATAATCAGAGCTCTTTTCACCTATATCTCAGCGTGTCCCATATGTGTGTGTGTGTGGCTGTGAGTGTGTGTGTGCTGATCAGGAAATAAGATAATAGATTTTTCAGCCCGCTTCTCTAGCGTGCATAAGTACACATATACTATCGATAATCTAGCGTTTATTTGAAAACGATTCATAAATAGGCCGAAAAATTACAACGTGTTTTGTGTATTACAGTAAAGCGCGATTCCTGCAGAATCTTTTTTTTTGTAAGTAAAAAAAAAATAAAAGCGTTTTTCAAAATGGTATAAAACGGAAATGAACCGATTAAAAAACAATCAGTTTCGACAATGTTGACTGCAGATCAGAGTCATTGATAAGCGATGGGCGTATTAGACACATAGCCATAATTTAAGATATAGTTTATGCGTTCGCAAATGTGATCGCCCTCCATTGACTACAGCGCTGGCACTCAAGCACTATTTTTGGCTCCCCCTGCTGGCACGGAAAGTGTTAACAATTGTGTGTATTGAGCCGTACTGTATTGTACTGTGAAGGGTAATTTCACATTCTTAATCCTCTGGGGCCCCACAACAGGGTTGATCGTGAAGTCATGTTATCCTTCTCTCAAAAACTGTTAAAACACTATATCCATTCATTATATTCAGAGCAGGCCAGATAACGCTTGCATCCAAGGCCGCAGCGAGCCCTCCTCAAAAGCCCATTCCATTTGACTCCCTAAATGACCATATAAAGCCAACCCAATCAGAGACGATCAAGGCGTCTCTATTCCACTGTTAAAACACATGACACTTTTGCTTTGTGTCACTTTCACTCTGACAGACCTGTGAATATGCACTCTGACAGACTGAAAGTCCGTCCGTATGGGCGTACTGTATATATATTTTTTCTTTTCCAATAAACCTGTATTGTATTCATTTAACGTGTCTTTTATATCCTGTGCATTATTTCAGAATATCTGATTCGCAGTGTGACACTGTTTTAGGCTGCTGGATGTCCGTGGAGAACCTGGTGGTTTGCACGCTGATTTAAGGCCAATCTCTTTTCTCGGTATTTTACTTAAGCATCCCTGGAGACGTCAAAAATCCACCACAGTACCCATTCTGCAATCTGTTAATAAAACTTTCATTCAATCAATCAATCTGCACGGTGATTGATTTAATAAAAATGTTATTAACAGATTGCAGAATGGGTACAATACAGTACGGCTCAATACACACAATTGTTAAGGGGATGCAGACCAGAGAAAGACATCAGGGTCCCCCATTTTCAATTAATAATGAATTGTAAGTAAGGGTGCAACTTGCTCCGTGCAATCCATTCTTTGTGGATCTAGCCCTTACTATTTCTGTGAGGGATGGCTGTCTATTTCGTTTTTCTGTGAGGGACAGCTGTCAATCACTGGCCTCTGCAGTTAATTGCCATGCGGCATGGCAGGTGTGTGGGCTTGATTGCCACCTGATTGGTCAGGTGTGCACTGCCTTTAAGTAGGTTTGGTTGACTGTGTTCGGATGCTTGTCCATTTCATGTTTTTCCCTCAATGGTAGAGGAGTGTCTCAAGCTCATGCTTCTTAATATAGGGTGTTCTCTGTCTCTAGTGCTATTGTCTTTCTTGTTGTTTTCAACTGCTAGCCAGTGGTGGTTATTTTGGGATATTTACCCAGTTATTTTATACTGGTGTTTTGTGTTTCCTACAGTTTTTATTTTTATTTATTTTATCCTTGTGTTTTCCCCCACCCTCTCATCGCTCAGCGATTCCAGTGGTTACCTCTCTGGGGTAACTTTAAGATTCCCCCTTGTGTGTGTCTTTATCTATTTATTTAACTGTATTAAACAATATAAAACTAATTGGCCATAATTGACTGAGCAAACTAATGCTTACTACTGTAACCTACTAATAACACTTAAGTAAATCTGAAGATTATTATATAGCAGATGCCTTGGAGGATAAGTCGTGGACAACTGTACCGTGTGCTTGTCTATACATAACCCCTTTCATGACTGTGATGCTTGAATACAGGGGCAGGGCTTGCATCACAGTCATGAAAGGGGAGCCCTAGTTTATACAGAGCTGGTGGTATGACTTGCTGGCTGAAATACGGAATGAATGAATGAAAACTTTATTTAACAGATTGCAGAATGTGTACAATACAGTACGGCTCAATACACACAATTGTTAAGGGGATGCAGACCAGAGAAAGACGTTTGTCTTGTTTACATCAGGGTCCCCCTAATGACGAGAGGGAACTAGGTAGCGGGCTATATTACTTTTAACATGTGCTTAAACCCAGTGTTCTCGACAACGGAGTATGGTCGCAGATCTGCTGCTATAAAAACACATATGGCGTTTGTTATTGCTTTGGCCCAGTGTGAATTAATAGCGAGATGCTGCTTGAATGCAACGGATTGCAACGGGGAGCTGGGTTTGCACTAGGATATGTTTCTTCCGTGTACCAGACAGTGATATTCACATTCGGGTGATGCTGTTTCAAATGCGTGATAAAGTTCGCAATAAAGTTGAACAATAACTGGCTTGTCAGTTAGTATTGACTCGCCATACTAAGGCTAATATGCTATGCTGAATTACAGCTCTCGTTCAGTGTAGCTGCGCGCTGCGTGGAATGAACAAACAACATCCGGTTACTCGGTAAGTTGTGCGCGTTATATTAGGGCCGGGGGGATTTAAGTTCAGCAAAAAAAGGTTCCATACCGTTGCAATCGCTCGGTGCACAGCAGGGGCGGAGCTAGGGGGTGGCTACCTGGGCTCAAACCCCGGATGTATTCTGAAAAGCCCCGAATCTATTTAAAAAAAAATGTTTTTTTTTTTTTAACAATTCATCATTGTTACATGAAAATATGTTTGCACCAGATTTAGCAGAAGCTAATTTCCATCTGTGGTCTATCCAGCTGCTAACTGTATTTGAGTGAGTTAAGTCTTGGTGTTATGGTAGACTCAGACCTAAGCTTTAAATCACAATCAACAAGTTGACAAACACTTAATTCTTCCACCTTAGAAACATAGCTAAAGTACGGCCATTTATAAATCAAAAGGACGTTGAAAACCAGATCCATGCCTTTATCTCAAGCCAACTCGACTACTGTAATGCACTCCTTACCGGCCTCCCGAAAAAATACGATGATAACTATTTTATTGCAATGCACTATTGCATTATTTTATTCTATTTTACTAACTATTTTATTGCACTGCACTATTTTACTTTGTATCAGTGAATCATAGACGCCTGGCCATAAGAGCATTCGGAGCATCTCTGCTCTCCCACTATTGAACTTGGGGGAGCAAAGGTATGATCTTGCTCCACCACTTTTTGATTATATGAAAAATATGATATATCCCCCCCCCAATATATAAATCTAACCATAACTACGTTATGGTTAACTGAGTTTTATAGTGAAAAGAGCAGCTTTATTGGTCAAGATTGAAGGCTCTATATTGCAGGAAATTGCACGTACAGGTTCATTAAATTAAAAAAAAATCTGTCGTGGAGGGGGTCGTGCCTGACCGCCTCCAAACCACCCCTTGCCTGCCCAAAAAAAAAAAAAAAAAAAAAAAAATATATATATATAAAAAAAAAGGGGGGGGCCCATCTGGGCTAAGCCCCGGATCTCCTACAATCCTAAATCCGCCCCTGGTGCACAGCCCGTACTGTACCGGAGGACCACATTGAGGCGGTACAGTACGTATCCGCGTACCGTTACACCCCTAATAGGTATGTACATAAGATCCAGTGCCTTTAAGCGATTTATTAACATGTCTATTCTAGTGATCTTTTTATTATTATTATTACTATTGTTTTTATTGCACAATCGAAGCGGGCATGGCCAACCGCATTTCACTGTATGCCCTGGTATGTATGTGATGAATAAAACTCTTGAATCATGAGCATATTCTTCGCACTATCACAGAGCAACCGAACACACATGCTGAGATGTTGAAACAAATACTCAACCATATTCAGAATCCACCAATAGTACAAACTCCTACTCTTTTGGTTCCACAAGCACCTCTGGTCCCCCACTCCATAGTCCTATACCGAGCCGAGCATGCCTACACCGGCCCGTTATGATGGGCATCCAGAGAGATGTAGAGGGTTTATCACCCAGTGCAGGCTGTTTTTTTTTTTAATTACAACCCTCTATGTTCAGCACAGAGAGAGCCAGAGTAGCCTATATAATTGTTCTTCTCTCTAATGAAGCCCTCTCATGGGCTACAGCCATGCTGGATAGGCAGACTCCGGCCTGTGCTGTGCAAATCTTTTCTTTTTTGTAAGCGGCCACGATGCGGCTAAGCGTCTGATGGGTTTACGTCAGGACTCAGTCAGTGTGGCAGAGTTCTCTATTGATTCTGTACCAGGGGAAGAAACTAACTTTTTGGCTTACCAGCCAACTGGCGAGTATCTGATTTTTTTTACCAGCCAAACAGATTTTTTACCAGACAAAAGAAATCGCTAATTGTGATAATTACTTCTTTGTATGTCAAGCCGCGTCAATGTTGTGTATGCATCTGGGTAGGCACACTGTGCCTTTAAGACAGCACGGTGGTTTTACGACAGTGCTGTGAAGTACCGTCAAGTGTTGTGGTAATGTCAGTTGGGTTGGTGTGCTGTTGTGCACAGTGCACTGGTTGAGCTAGCCCCTTTCGTGACTGCGATGTGCAAGCCAGGGGCTTTTGAGCATGAAATAAAATGTCTAACCTTACGTCGTAGTCCGGTGCTTTTTTGGAAACATTATAGTCATAACAGATACACCTAGCTGGCTGCTTTGAGCACACAGGGCTAACGTTAGCTAGCAAGCAGCTATAGCTAAAACGCTAACTAGAAGCTAACCACTGTATACAGTTCCAGTAGACTAACATTACACCTCTGTGATTTAAATGTGTCCTTAGTAACTTATACTCGAGGGTTGTACTAGGGTTGGATGCAGTTCCCAGTTGGTCAGTCTGTCTGTTTTCCATCTTCTGCTGTGTTTAACGTTATCTGTTTGCGAGTGCTCCTGATGGCTAGCCTAGTACCGCGGGACTTTTATTATTATATGTCCGCAGGTTGGCCAGTACTGCGCAAACGTTTATTAAACATTATATGTCCGCGGGTGGTCTTGTGCAGTGCTCTCGTGGCACTGTCAACTAAAGCGAACACTCAGAAGACGCGCACCGTTTGCCAGTGCAGTGATTGCAGAATGTTCCAGCAGGGGAGGAAACTAACTTTTTGGCTTACCAGCCAACTGGCGGGTATCTGATTTTTTTTACCAGCCAAACGTTAAAAATACTAGCATTTGGCCAGTAAAGTGGCCTAATTTCCTCCCCTGTTCTGTACCCTTGCCACTGAATCAGGGTGGAACAGGAAGGCCCTGATGGCAACTTCTACCCATGCCTTGTCAGAGAGAGTCAAAGAATTATCCTCTCGGGACGTTCCCGACACGCTTGAGGGGTTCATTTAGTTGGCTATTAAGATAGATAGCCGAATCCGCGAACGCAACCGAGAGAGAAAGAGTATTCTCACTCGCTCCACGTCGGGAGTGGAGTTTACCGGCTCGCAGGAAGTCACCGAATTGCTCCGCGTCTCTCCTGGGAGTGACAAGCCCATGCAGTTGGGACGCTCACGGCTCTCTCTTAGAACTTGGGGAGGTTCTGCCGAGGCAGAATCATATCCCCACAGCAAGCGATAACCGCACATTGGTTCGGCCCTCCAACACAGTTCAGGTTTCTCATGTGGCCCCTTGTAAAAATGTATTGCCCACCCCTGCTTTAAAGCCTACATAGACAAAGGTTCCCCTGGACATAGTCCATCAGTATCAAGTGTTATACATTTTATGATTCAGGTGAATACAATTATGTGTACGTATGCACGCTATATAGGTGATCTGATATCTGATCTGATATATTTCCTGATCGCTCGCACAGCCAAACAGCCACATCACACATAGGGGAAAAGCTTATATCTCCGTGAAAACAGGTCTGATTATCCTAAGACTGGTCAAATAGATTCCTTACCTGAGATCAGATGTTATCCAAAAAGATTATTCCAATTCCTGATCGCCATTCCAAAAATCTATCGCTTTTATTGATCCAACGTGTATACTGTAAACACATATTACACGCTGTTCTGATGGTCCACAATGACTGGGATCATCTCCGGTTACATGCGTGAGAAGTAAAATGTGGATTCCGGATTTTTCTTTTCTCATCCATTTTCATTGAGTCCATTCCAAAAGGGTGCATTACCATCTGGGAGACGATAGGGGGCGCTTTTTTCACATCTGAGCTCCTGATGGGGCTGGTTTCCCAACGGTAGACTCGGTTGATGAAATATGAATTCAGATCGCTAATAAAAAAAAAATCGCGCTAATTGTTGTGGTGGGCATTCAGGGGGCGGGCTGATAACACGTGTTATGTCGTGGCTGGCATCCAAAGTGTTAATGGGACCTTGAGTACAGAGATCGAGAATGGTCACCTAATTATCTTAACAAAAGTGCATCATTAGCATTATGTTTTGTTGTCTAAAGGGAAACATAATGGTACAATTTAAGATTTGAATGTTATCCGCATATAAAGGACAAATAAAACATTGTTAATTTGTAAGAAACCTCAATGAAAACGGCGCAGGGTAAGTTATATTCGCTATTGTTATGAAAATGTGATAGAATCCTATAAAAATGTGGACGCATTTGGTCACTGTGACGTTTACTATACATTACTCCCTCTATATACATACATAAGGACAGGGTCCGTAACAGGGCTGAACATGGCGTTGCGACAGCTGCGGACTCTGAAGGCGTACAGGCTGTCGGCGTCCAGCCCGGAGATGATGGTGCCGGGGCCGTACACCTGGTCCGTGGCCGTCCAGATCCCACTGTCCTCGCCTCTGTCTTCCTGGGTCGGGGACTTGCTAGGTGCCCCTAGTCTGCGGTACTCCAGGACCTGGTGGTCTGTAGGCAGGTGGTCGTCAGCGAGCCTCCAGCAGATAGTGGCCTCGTTGTAGACTCTGCTGTGGGAGAGGTGGATCATAGGAGGCTCTGGTACTTGTAGGTGAAACATTGTGTTGTTCAGCTTTATCCTTGGCCTGCAGTAGCTGATGACTCAGAGTCCAACTAATTTAAGGAATAAAATAAATACAAACACAAACCGATAATCAATCAGGGTGAAATTGTTATGGTGTCGTCCGTCCCCCAGAAGGCTTTGGCAAACACTGTGTAATCATGCCAGATATCGAGCCGCGTGGGCACCGGGGAGCAGTAGACAGTATATGCACTTGAATTACAATCCAATATCCCCCCCTTCCCTGAGCTCTGTCGCATTGTGATCCTCAAAGTGGGTGGTCTGCTTTCCAATTATCCCTTATTCAAAATGTGAATAGCAAATAACACAAACAATTTTCGAAAAAACATAATGTATTTGCTTCCAATAAGCTGGGTAGAAATGCATTTAGGCTATTTGATCTGCAGACAGCGGAATTGGAGAGCAAGTGGGTGGGTACTCTAAAACTGTAGTTAAACTACTAGCTACTCCCCCCTCTCCCCCATGTCTTGATCATAATGGAATCTTTATTTATTTTTAACAGACAAATAATCAAAATATTAGGTAAAGAGAGAGAGATGCCCCATATTCCATTGCAGTTTGCACGGCCTCCTCAGCGTGCCTCTCCGCGGACCTATATATTTTATGCATAGCGTGGGTGGTGATGATGATGATGATGATGATAGAAACCGCTGTGGCGCATACAGTTGAATGCTGGTATTACACTCATTGAGGGACATGAAGAAGTCAAGTCCGATGGGATTTGGGAATCTCAAATACAAATCGGGATTGGAATAAAAAATTCATTTATATTAAACAATACAGAATATACAGCACTTCTTGGGGTCTGTAGGGTAAGCACTTATTCCCTCCCCCCTGAACATTTTAAGGGCCCTTAAAAATCGGGCTCGCGCGCGGTTAAAAGACACACAGGTATAGTGCCCTTTTCAGCCTTTGAGCACCTGCCCCTCTAAAGTCCTGTGCACGTCCCTGGTCCAGAGGGCAAGACATCGCTGCTGAACTTGTTAACAACCCTGCCAAGGGATGTGCACAGACATTTGGGTGGCAGGTGCTCAACCAAAAAGAAAAGACACATAAATGATGAGTGCGGGTGGATTTTGGCAGTGTTTTTGCTGTGCTGTCTGGCTGTCAAGTTGGCACCCCAGCAACAGGCACACACATGGTTTCCTTAAACAATTTCACCAATAAATTGCGAGACATCACGTACATATTTTTTATTTATCAAGATGAATAGGTCACCCCAATGTTACAAGTCTTAACACATTGTGCGCCATAAACGGCGTAAGTCGTTATTGCCCGCCATGCGGGCAATCGTTTTTGGGATCAATATTAAATTTTTTCGCCATGGCATTCATAATTCATCCAGCCTCCCTCTGGACTGCAACCGCACCCTGTCTGAGATTGCAACGCCTCAATACCGCCGCCTGGTGGATGGTCGGGTGAGTTACACTCACGCTAAACCGGAAGTGGCGATCGGTGCATCGAGGAAATTCCTCCGGCAGTAATATCTTGTTACGTGGGTCCAGACAAACACTTGCATTTGGATCGCTTTCGAAACCAATAATCGATATGATTTCGGCGTTTATTGCGCCATACAAACCGGAAATGGATCAAGGAGATCGACGTCAAATAATTGGGATATTTTTCCTCCAGTCTCATCGGCGAACGGTAAGAGGACACTAACGTTATTTTCAGCCTGATTGTCCATTTATTTGTTTGCAATCAGTCTGATCAATATATCAACCCATACTAAATAAAGACGTTACTGACGATCAAGGAATTATAAACGCCCCCCCCACCCCCCCTTCCTTCACGCATGATGAAGCATAATGTATACCGATCATATACATTTGAATTTTTTAATATAGCGTGTATAGGAAAGAAACGCCAATCGATAATCTATCATATGGGTCAAGGCCTATAACTAGCGTTTTTGTAATTACAGCAGAAAAGCTTAACACATTCGGGGCCATTGGGATGCGTCTAATAAATCTCTAGAGGACCGGCAAATGTAAACAGACGTGGGGCTGTTTGTAGAGCTAAATCTATACTTTATAGTATTGCTATCTGTCCATTCTCATTGTCAATTGAGACCATAAACCGCCCCTTCAAAATGGCTTAAAGAAAAAAAATATTCATCAATACGTTCTCATTTTATAGCGCCGTGAATATAAGAGTTATACAGGATTTGGTCTAGTATATTTCCTGAAAGGCGAGATAAAGGGCTACAGATGAAGCCTTTAGTTTTCATGGACGCTTTGCCGCGACGCGCGCACGGTGATATCACGTCGTTGGAATTAATTAGGAACCCAGGCTGCTGTTCTGTTTTATGCCGCCAGGAGGCGCAACGTCATTAGACGGACGCTACAACGTCCTACAGTACTGTACTGTATGTAACGATCTGTATATGTTTTGTTGTCTAAAATAAATACCATACCATATCTACAGGCGTATATGTGAATAGGCGTTCTAAACCTTTAAATTACAATGACGGCTAATTGCTTAGGAATGCTGAACAATGATCCGCGTGCATGCAGGAATGGAATTTAACTATGGTTACCTGGAACAAAACAACAAGCCGACGTACGTCCATTAATGTCATCAGAAGAAAGCAGTAAAGCGGTTGTGTAAACACGCAATGTTGCTGAATAAAATTATTAACCAGTTAAACCCTGTCGAATGGAGCAGGGCTCTGTTTATAATGGATATATAATGGATGTATTTTGTCTGGTACCGTGGTGTAATGGTTTGTGCACATTCCTCTGAAGCGGACGACCCGTGTTCAAATCCCGCTTTTCTAATATATATTTTTTTTATTATTTATAAAATGAAATTGCCCGCAACGATGTGCATAATACAATAGTAATAATATATAATAAGAATTTAATTTAAAACAACGACGTTTAGCCTATTAAATCGTTTTTATAAGCGTTCGTTTTTATTTGCTGGATAATTCATTTGTATCTCAACGGAGTCACGGATCTAGTCGGGCCATGTAGCATTATGACGACAAAAATCGTGTGTGTGTGAGTCTGCACACTGACGGTAGCGTAGTGGATCAATGGTTGCGTGTGTGCGTTTTGTGTGTGTGTGCGTTTGCGTCGGTTCCTGCATGCACGCATCTTCAAACGCTCAAGCTCGGATCTCTCATTTCTCACAGAAGAGCAAAAGACAAAGTATTTCATATTTAAACTTCAGCTGCATAAGACATCACTTAAATATCGGTTAAAGGTAAACTTCAGGTCTGACTGAAGAGTGCACTCTTTCTCGCTCTCTTCCCCTCCCTGTGTCTCTCTCTCTCTCTTGGTCGGCCCCCAGAGTCCCGCCAAGAGGCAGCATACTTTCTGTAGCCGCATTTCTGGCGAACGCTCTCTGATTGGCCCCTTACCAGGAGAAAATGCCCCATTTGTCTGTTTGAATCTGACATTTTTGGCACGTTAAAAGTAGCCTAGTTTTAAGTTAAAATATTATAAATCTACATGCATTGAGGATGTCATTCTTTATATAGCTCTCAAAGTGCAAAAAAATATTAGAAAAAGGGGGGATTCAAACACGAGTCGTCCGCGTGAGAGGTTTGAGGACTAACCATTAGACCACGGTGCCAGATAAATAAAATATCCATTATATATCCATTAATGGACAAGAGAGCCGTACAGTACACTTTGACTGCTGAATTGACACGTTTAACTTATTCATTCTTTAATTCAGCAACATTAATTCATACAGTCTGTAGACATCCTGTATGAATGAAGTCACCAGCTGTAATCAAACTGAATGCGGGAGCTCCTCCAATGAATGAACAAAAAGCCGGCGCGTTGGGCAGTTGTCACCAGCTGTATGAGAGCGACAGGTCTTAACGGTTTAATTATTTTATTCAGCAACATTGCGTACACAAACTTATTGTTAACAAGAAGCATTACACTAACGCTTTCTTCTTTTCTTTTTTTTCTTTTTTTTTGTCTTTTTCCCCCTCCATTTTCCTCCGATTTTCTCCCATCCCAATGTTAGTCGTATGCCAATTCCCAGTCCCTTCCTGGTCGCTGCGCACTTACCCCCCACAGTCAGATCATCTGGGAGAGTGGAGGCTACCACGTGCTTCCTCCGACACACGTCCAGCCAATCACCGCTTCTTTTCACCTGGCAGCGCGGATTCTCATTGAGAGGGCGTAGCGTGTGGGAGGACCACACTATCCCCCTCATGTCCAATCCGCGCTTAGCAGGCGCCCCGACCGAACTGTAGGAGTCGCTGTTTACAACGACCCGGACCCACCCCGCCAGCTTCTCCCACCCTCTGATACAGCCAATTGTATCAGTGCAGACGGCCAGCCAAGCTGGTGACAACCCCGGAGCTGTGAGCTGGATTCGAACAGGCAAATCCAGCTCAGCTCCGGGGCTGGTGACGAACGCAATCTCCGCTCGGCCACCTAACCGCCCCCACTAACACTTTCTTCTGATGAAATGAATGGACAAGAGAGCAGTACGTCGGGCCGGCCGTCTAATGAAGTTAGATTTGACACGTTTTAATATATACACTTTGACTGCTGAATTTACACGTTTAACTTATTCATTCTTTAATTCAGCAACATTCATTCATGCAGTCTGTAGACATACTGTAGGACGTTGTAGCATCCTATGAATGAAGTCACCAGCTGTAATGGAACTGAATGGAACTCGAGCTTTGTCCAGCGCGGAGCTCCTCCAATGAATGAACAAAAAGCTGGCGCGTCGGGCCGTCGTCACCAGCTGTATGAGAGCGCCCCCGCTGGTCATTGTTACCGTTGATACGGTGCCCAAACGGTCCCCAAACAGTGGTTCCAGGACTTTTTCCGGCTGTATCTGTAATAGCTACTACCGTTATATCCAATGGCATTTCTGTTATACATATGCTACAGTTAAAACTCAAGCATGTATGCATGAAAGGGGGGGGGCGGGGGACGTCGTTTCTGATTATTGATTACCAATAACCACGTTAGCCTCATTCATTGACCGGATGGATGGCTATCAAAACAAGGCCCGATCGGGATGTACTTTACGTGAAAAAGATCTTACCGTGGGCCGGTGGGATCCCCCAAAGCATTTCCCAGTTTCCATTCGATCGCCATCTGGTAGATCGATATGTCCATTGGCTGATGATAAATCTCCTTATTGCATAGTGAAATCTGCGATCAAAAACGTAATCCAAGCTACATGCTGCACAACCAGAATCCTGCTAACTGAAAAATACATTGAAAGTAAAAAAAAAAAAGACTGCTCCGTTCAGCCACAGGGCATACTGCATTATCGCGATAGCGCCCCTAAGAGGATCTGGCCGGTATTGCACTTTCTCGAATTCAAAGAGTAGGGTACATCTGCAGTGCAGCTCGGCGACCTTGAATATGTTATTAAAATGGAATAAAAGCAAAAACAATGGGTGGAATCGAAACAGAGATATCCGTGGTCAGGCGCCATTGTGTTAAAAACATACTTATATTCTAGACTGTATTAACACAAACATTTATGAATGAAAAAATATAACGTTCCCACATCCGGAACGATAGATAATCGATGTAGAATGGGCCATAGTAATGCAGATATAACTATAATATTTAAAAAGTTATAGCCCTGCAAAGAAGGTAAACATCTCCATAGGCTCACAGTGCTGGCAGACTGGGTATAATGATGGGCACAATGCCCGGCGCCCAATGTGTTAACACTTTGGTTGCCAAAAACAAGAATTCTCGTTTCTGGGCCCCAACCGTTCAGTGCCATAAACGAAGATTCTCGTTTCTGGGTCGTTTTTCCTTTTTTCGATTTTAACATTTTGGATGCCACGCCCGAGATTTCTCGGGTTTACCCCCCGCGGGTTGAATGCCCATCACGAGAATACTTTTTTTTTTTATTATTATTAGCGATCTGAAATTATATTGCATCAAGCGAGCCTACCGTTGGAGATCCAGTCACCCCAGGCGCTCAGATGTGAAAAAAGCGCCCCCTATCGTCTCCCAGATGGTAAATCACCCTTTTGGATTGGACTCAATGAAAGTGAATGGGAGAAAGGATTTTTAATTTCAATCAATTAATTTATTCCAACAGGTAGTTTGAGCTGCATGTGAGCCGAGGTCTTTCTCTCCTCTCCGTTGGAGACTAATGTTACGTTAGCTCGAAAAGCACAGAAACGGGCTACAGAAGTTAAGCTGCTAGCAACAGACACTATAACACTTCCGGTCGGGGGATTTAAAAATAAAAGAGCGACGTCTAAAAGCACCGGAAATACGTTTATTTTGTACATTATCTTTTTTAGATTTATCTTTTTTTATTGAAAGAATTAGTACATATTTATACATTTCAGTTATCAAAATTATACAACTTCCATTTCCTTCCCCATTCCTATCCCCTAATCCCACCCATCCCACCCAGTGAGGGCGACGACAAACATACAAAAAAAAAAAAAAAAAATAGATAAAATAAAAATAAAAAATAGACATTTAAATAATTAAACAAAAGTACAGATGTGGCAGACAAAGCTACGCAAAAGAAAAATGAAGTAAAATTAAAATAAAACAAAGATAAAACAAAGATATTTTTATATATACATACCGTAATAATAATATATAATATAAGTGTTACTCTCCATTTTAGTAGCGTAATTTCCAGATGGTAAAACAAATAAAATGGAAAGTAAATTTAACACCCTTAGCAGACCACCACAATGCCATCTCCCCAGCCATGCGTGGGCTAGCAGTGTCATGAAGATAGATAGGGGGGTCATGGGGTCCCAAGTTTGGATGGAGTCATATGGGTTTTGAAATGAGATAGGAAGGGCTGCCATGTTATATGGAAGATATCCGTGTGGCCTTGTGTAGTAAATCTGATTTTCTCTATATGTATAAGAGACATGACATCCCTCATCCAGTGTAAGTGTGAAGGGGGAGTGGCTGCCTTCCAGTTGAATAGGATGAGGCGTCTGGCAATGAGTGAGGCAAAGGCCATGGCATTGGATTGCCCAATAGATATTGCAGCGTTTTCCGGTGTCAAGCAAAATAGTGCAATAAGAGGGCATGGGTCAATATTCATAAAAAATATGTCTGAATAAGATTTAAAAATGGAAGTCCAGAAAGGGGCCAGTACTGGACAATGCCAGAACATATGAATAAGTGAGCCAGGGGCTTGGTGACACCGGTCGCATGTGGGATCCATGCCAAGATTTATCTTCGCCAGTCTAGTCTTTGACCAATATAGACGGTGGAGGAGCTTGAACTGTATCAGTGAATGGCGGGCACATATTGAAGAAGAGTGTATTCGGGCAAGAGCGTTTTCCAATTCTTTGTCTGTAAATTGATGATTTAGATCTGACTCCCAGTTTTGTCTTATAGCCAATACTGAGGAGGGTAGGGATAGGGATATGATGTTATATAGTTTAGATATTGAGCCTTTGATTACAACCTTCACCTCCAAGATGCGATCGATCAAAGTTTTTGGGGGTGTATGGGGGAACTGGTCAAATTTGCTCTTAACAAAATCACGTATCTGTAGATATCTGAAAAAATTTGTTTTTGGTAAGTTAAACTTTAGGGACAGTTGTGTGAAAGACATAAAAGAACTGTCTTGGTACAAATCATAAATGTTCAGAATGCCCTTCTTAAACCAGTTGCTGAAGGTTTCATCCACCATAGAGGGAGGGAAAAGGACGTTTTTGTGGACAGGTGACGATGGTGACATGGCGTGGAGACCAAAGTGTTTTCTAAACTGGGACCAGATCCGGAGGGAGTGTTGTACTAAGAGGTTGTTGGTATACTGGGCGGTTGTGACTGGGAGCGAAGAGCAGACTAAGGATTGCAAAGATGTTCTAGAACAAGATGCCCTTTCCATGTCCACCCATGCCGGTACCCACTGACAGAGTCCGTAGTGGGAGTGACTCCAGTAGAGAATGCTGTGAATATTTGCAGCCCAATAGTAGACCAAGAAATTGGGTAGTGCGAAGCCTCTAGGCTTCTGGAGGGCCATTTTATTTATTCGGACTGGGCGTTTGTTCCAAATAAAATCTGATATTGCCTTGTCGAGGGCTTTGAAAAATGACTTTGGAATAAAGGTTGGAATATTTTGAAATAAGTACAGAAATTTCGGTAATGTGTCCATTTTCACAGTGTTCACTCTGCCAACAAGTGATAAAGGAAGTGATGACCATCTGATAAAATCCTGCTTGGTGCGCTCCAGTAGAGGGGTGAAGTTGGACGCTATGAGATTAGAATGTTTATGTGTTATCGTTATGCCAAGGTAACGGAAGCTGCTTGGGGAAAGCTTGAAGGGGAACCTAGAGGGGGGGATATTTCTAGCTAAGGAGTTTATGGGGAAGAGTTCACTCTTGTTTAAGTTTAATTTATAGCCAGAAAAAACACCAAACTCGTGTAGTATGTGAAGGACACGTGGAAGTGTGGCCGCTGGATCCGCGATATACAACAGGACATCGTCCGCATATAGCGAGATTCTTTGTTCCTGTCCATTTCTAATGATGCCTTGGACATGGCGGTCCTTGCGAAAGGAAATAGCTAGTGGCTCGATCGCTAGTGCAAATAGTAGCGGAGAGAGAGGGCAACCCTGTCTTGTACCGCGTTGTAGGGGAAAATATTCCGAAGTCACATCATTTGTTCGAACTGATGCCACTGGAGAGGAGTATAAAAGTTTGACCCAGGTTTTTTTTTTTTTTTTTTTTTTTTGCTGCCCTTTAATGTACAAAGAAACAAATCAAACACAAAATGCATACATCAAAATCAAAAACACAGAAAAAACCTAATCGACAAAGTCCCTAAAAATCTCCTCTGCCTCGTCCGCCCAGGAGTAGCCGTCCCGGGGGGACGAGACAGCATCATAATCATAGCTCTCGTCCCCCGATGATCCCTCCATGGCCGCGTCCACCTCAGCGATGACCTTGTCCAGAACGCCACCCAGTCTCCTTCGTCTTCTTCTTGCCCCCCGTAGGAGAAACCTCCAGCCCCCGCGCCCTTTTACTGCGGGCTATGATGGCCGCTCCGGGCCTAGACCCTGCCGCCAGCTCGTCCTCTTCCGTAGCCGTCGACCACCGTTGCGGCAACGGCAATGGTCCGACGAAAGGCACCCACCTGGTTTACTCGGCGCCGCCGCCCCCGGAGCCGGACCCGCCCCCGATGCAGCCCTTGGAGGCGTTTTCGGAGGTGCCCTCGGAGGTGCCCTTGGAGGCGTTGTCGGAGGTGCCCCCGATGCAGCCCTTGGAGGCGTTGTCGGAGGTGCCCTTGGAGGCACCGTCAGAGCATCCCTCGGGGCTGCCCTTCCTTCCGCCGCAGCCTCTGCGAAAGTCCTCCTACGAGCAGGACAGTCCTTGAGGAGGTGCCCCTCCGCCCCACAGCCATGGCACTTCTTGGGCACAAGGCAACTCCTGGCCTCGTGCCCCCCTCCGCAGAACCTGCAGGAAGCCCCACTGCAGGCTGCCTCGGTGTGGCCCGACGTCCTGCACTGACGGCAGAAAGGGGGCTGCCGCGAGTAGTACAGGAAACCCCGGTCACTGCCCAGGTTGAAGAGGGCCGGGGGGTGACTGAGGCCCTCTTGCCCCTTCTCGTCCTTATGGAGCAGCACCTGGTACTGCCTGCGGCCAGTCCATATGCCGTCCACAGGGTCGTACACGTACCTCGCCGCGGAGCTTACTTCCCCGTACCTGCCCAGAAAGGCGGCCAAACTCAGGTCGGTCACAAACGGGTTGTAAGTCTGGATCGTGACCAACCTGAAATTTGGCCTGTCCAGACCGATCACCGTGAGGCCCGACAGCAGCCCAACCGTGGCCAATCTCTTGCAATCGGCCAACAGCTTGGCATACCTGGCGTCAGACCTCAGGGTGACGTCGAAGGCTCTTTCGGGCCGGTGAGTCTGCAAGCAGTACACATCCTCCGCCTTGAGGTCGAGCTGCCCCATCAGGACGCCCTTCACCAGGACCTCTCTGTCCATCATTACCCCTGGCCCCTCGCTCTTGAAGCGGGCCGTGCGCCGCAGTCCGACCACGGGGGTCGACTGATCAGAGGCGGGTGCGCTTGTCATCCCGACCAAGCCACCACTCAAAAAACAACAAACAACCTTTCTCGCAATCAGAGGAAGAACCGAACCCCATCCACCGTGCACAGGTGGAAGTGACAACTGCCCTGTCCCCAGACCGCTTACCCACTTGACTTAGCCAAAAGGCCGAGAAGCGATCGATTTCTGACTCCACATTTTACTTCTCACTGATGTAACCGGGGTCTACCAGAGTTCATTCTGGAGCCTTGGTGCCGCGGCGAATGTGTTTTACTGTATACACGATGGATCAATCAAATGAGCGATTTTTTCGAACAGCGATCGGAAATTGGAATAAACCATTTGGATACCATCTGATCTCAGGTAAGGAATCTATGTTATCAGTCTTAGGATAATCAGACTCGTTTTCACGGATATATAAGCGTTTCCCCTATATTAGATGGGAGGCCGAGTCTGTCTAAAGTGAACTTGATTGATCCATGTTGGCAGACTACACAATTCTTTGTGTGATATCTAGTTATTATGTTGAGTCAAAATACGTTTGTTGGCCAGCCGTCTGTTGGTCATCGGTGTTCGTAATCTTACATTTAAATTAAATGTTTGCTCATGCATATCTTTGGACACCTCTAGCTGATAAACCAATCAGGATACAGAAACGGGAAACGGGACCCCAAAATTGTCAACAAGTTAACAACGGAGAATGGATCTGACTGGAACGCTAGTTGGATTATACATTGCAACATGAGACAGTAAATACTATTGTAATAAAACGTTCAAAACTATGTTCAATTTGTGTATTGTTTTGTTACTATAAGATTGTATTTCGCACTGTATTAAGCCATTCTGACGTCACGTCACAGATGAGCTTTAGATGGTTAACGTGATATTAACGTTCTCTATCCGACCTAAATACTATTGTAATAAAACGTTCAAAACTATGTTCAACTTGTGTTTTGTTTCTTACTATAAGATTGTATTTCGCACTGTATTAAGCCATACCGACATGATGGATAACGTGATATCAACGTTAGATGTAACCGACCACAATTTGATTCGAAATGTATTACATACCTCACTTTGTTGGTCTCTCACGAAAGTCTTTCTCTGGTCTGCATCTCTTAACAATTGTGTGTATTGAGCCGTACTGTATTGTACCCATTCTGCAATCTGTTAACCGTTTTCAATCAATGTCAGACGTCCTCTATAAAAAAAACGATTGAATTGCAGAATTTAAAATTATGTCCCCAATAGGACATAATAATATTAATATTCCCCAGTATGACACAATAAACACAGAATGAATGCTACCAAAGAGAATGCTATATGCAATTTGTGTATAAAGTGTGTATTAATCCTGTAACATGAGTCAAGGTCAAATCTAGCCTGGCACAGAGAACAGAATGTTGATTTTTTGATCAAGTTTCTTTATTAGTTGTCATACAGAAGTACAGAATACTTTTATATAAAATGCTTCTTTCTGTTTTGCTCCAGAGATTGTGCTAGATAAAAATAGATAAGTATAAAATAGAAGTCAAGTACGTAGACAAGTGTTCAATATATACATACAATGTACAATGCAGAGTAGAAAAGTAACTGAGTTACAATACAATATACTATACAGTACAATGCAGAAATGGGATGAGGTACAATTTACAGTAAGGTGTAATGAGGTATGGGTTGTAGTGCAAATTCTTTGCCAATAAATATAAAGTGTGTTTAGGTGTTCTAAAGTGGGTGCTGCAGTCAGTTGTTTGTTTAAAGTGAGTGTGTGCGTGTGGATGTGTATGCTGAGAGTGCATTTGATGGTTGTTACATAGTGTTATTGTCATTTGTATGTGTGTAATGTGTAACTAGTACAGTGGAGGGGTGTCCAGTCCAGGGCCCAGAGAGTAGAGAGCTGTGTGAGTCGTCCCCGGACAGCTTATGTGAGAGGATGACCATCCTTGTTCAAAAGTTGAGCTCTTGCAGATTAGCCTGGCCCCACTTCTATCCAGAACAATATATAAGGGGACTGCACATTGTTTATTCACTGTGCTGTTTACCATGGCCTCTCATTCAATCATGATATTCATTGTTTTGGGAAATACAGGTCCTGCAGTTGTCACTCTGATAATGGTTCTTGATATAGAGCAGGGCCAGTCACCTCAAGAGCTCAATCTTTGAGCTTGCATGATTGATTACTATAGAACCCTCAGGCTAGGGTTAATTAGGCCTAGAATATATCTGTTGTGTGGTCCAGGGTTGAGCATCTGGGGAAACAGAAAAACAATCGATACATTTTGGAACATTGTTACTACAATAGATAACGTTATTCATCATATTAACAGATTGCAGAATGGGTACAGTACAGTACAGCTCAATACACACAATTGTTAATGGGATGCAGACCAGAGAAAGACTTTCATCTTGTTTACATCAGGGTCCCCCATTTTCAATTCATCATAACATATTACATACAGTACATGACATACAGATAGACAGTAAACAACAGCACAGGGACCATCCAATATCAAACTATTGTTAAGGGGATGTAGACCAGAGAAAGACGTTTGTCTTGTTTACATCAGGGCCCCCCATTTGTAATTCATAGTGACAACAGCATCTAAAACAATATATTTATATGTATATTTATATATTGGAAGAGTATATTTATGAGACAGTATATTTTGTACATATGTAACGGTTGTGACAACGTCTTGTGACAAACAGTACTGTATTTACAAATCTGGTATGTCATAAATAGATGTAGCAGTACAACGTCACAGGCAACAACACATACCGCTATACCATAGTGTAACACACAGCAAGAATGTGAAACAAGTTACTATTATTAGTATTGGGTTAGTTGTTTGATTTACACTAACGTAATGTTAGATTGCTATCTGAGAAAGTAAAAATACAAACGTAACGTTAGTCTGTGAGCTGGCTACAACATTTTCCAATGTGTAATCGGAAGTCAAAACGGACTGCATATAAACAGCTGATGACTCATAACTTCCTATCACGTTTGAATAATGCTGTAGAGTTAAGTAAAAATGCATTTCAATAGTAATGTATATGAGTATTGAGAGCTTACCGATGCAGAGCTAAATCCAGTGTTGTCAACAGACGAGTCGCAAATTTACTTCCTAGTTTCCGGAGCTTGAGGAATGTCATTGGGAGAAATCAAGTCACCTGACGTTGTAACGCGGTTTGATTGGTTCCGCAGCAACGCCCCTTTTCACAAACGTAGGTAGTTTTTATCTTATCAACACATTAATTTTCATAAAGATATGACCCAAAAACCGTTGCCAACAAACGGAAATGTGTTATTATAGTATATTATGTAGTTCATATTACAATAACATATACTCTGTAAAACCAGATCAATCATTTCATTAACGGAAGCCTCTAGAGACCTTCGGCCCACCGTCTATATGTGATATGGCTGTTTTGACTGTAAAAGCCATCAGGAAATAAGAGCACACATATACTATCGATTATCTAGCGTTTATTTGAAAACTATTCATAAATAGGCCGACAAATGACAACGTTCTAGAATATTCAAGTAAAAGACTATTATCATAGAATGTGTTGTTTTTTCCAGAGAAAACGAGTGATTTTCAAAATGCTATCAAACTGAAATGAAGCGATAAAAAAACAATCTGCTTTGACAATGTTGACTGGAAAATGAGTCTTTGATAAGCGACGGGCAGATTAGACACATAGCCATAATTTAAAACATAGATTAGGCGATATTAACGTTAACATTGGAGTGGATTTGGGCATTCAAGGGGGTAAAAAGGAAAACACGGCTGGCTCTCAAAGTGTTAATACCCTATTCAATATCAGGGAGCTGTGTGTTGCCTGAAAAATGCATACTGGGAATCCGAAGGTGCAGTACCGGCCACATCCTACCAGGTGGCAGTATCGAGCACCATTTCTAACATTGTATCCTGGACTGTGGGATGGCCCCAGGTCTTGGATTTCTTTTTTCCTTCTCGGGCGAGGCGCACAGTTCTGCCGGTTACATTGAAGCCTGTCAACTATGCCCGATCCATATGTTATGGTCGATTATGCCATCGAGCAAATGGACATTGGATCTACTAGATGGCGATCAAGAAATTGGAATATTATTATTATAAACCGGCCACAGGTAAGGGCGATTTAACGTCAATTCTAGCTTGATCCTGCAATGCCTTTACACTGATCGGGCTGATAACCGTTTTTAGTGTTCAATGCGAATGCCGTTACTGACGATCAAATAATCAAACGACCCCCCCCCCCCCCCTTTCATGCATTCATGATGGAACATAATACCTATATTGTATATTTTAATGCGGAACAATAGCAGGTTCAGGCAAGAAACGCTAGTGTCTACAATGTAATCGACATGTATAACCTGGTCACAGCCATTAGTACATCAGCATGTAAGTACATGCAAATAATTGTACATGAGTGAAGCAAATGAAGAAACAATAATAATATTATAGGAATAAAATAATATTCCTCTAAACACAAGTATACATTGCCACCTAATGTTCATTATGCCATGAAACTGGCAAACTGGAGCAGATATGACGTTCGCTTACACCTGCACGCACAATAACCATCTGACGTTTTCCATCAAGTGAACCACGCTCTTCGCACAGCTAGCTAGGTGACCGTTAGCCAGCCTCCACATTTTCCTCATCTACGGACATCTGTCACTGAATTATACAATACAAAATCTATATAATTATGTGAGCATCGATATGCTTGCTTTACATACATTCTGGGAATGTTTTGAGTGATTTACTACTGACCTGTTTGTGAAGAGATAATAGGCTGGTTCCATTTGCTTCCTGTCACAGAATGACAAGTCAAGTCAAGAGTTTTATTTGTCACGGCATACAAGTATACAGTGAAATGCGGGGGGTCTTGCCCGCAACGACGAGAAGCAACAGGAGCGGAAGGAACAGTTCCGCTGTGGCCCAACACTATACTGCCCCCTACTGGCCAAACTAAATAGTCCTTTAGACGTTAATCATAGCAATGATGCCGGTTTATACAAAACAAATAAAAACACTGACCACATAATTGTCACACCAACAGCAGGCGCACTTACGAACCTGAACACCAACACCATCAAAAATGCACTGGTCTTATCCTGCATCACAGTGGATACAGGTTGCTGACTAAGATGCACTTTCTCTGGCTGCATGGCTGTCTCTTACCACCTCTCCATAGAAGGCACAATTGCATCAGAAAAATGGCTTCATCCCTTCCCTCTGAAGAAATACTGAAAGATTACTGGAAAAAATTTAGGTTGAACCTGAACAATATTTTAAAAGCTGTTACTTCCTTCTTATTTACTTTGTAATGCCTCACAACTCCGATAACCTTCAGCTTCTATCCCCATGCTTCAGAATGCTGAATTGACATACTTAATTATTAAATAATTTAATTGTATAATGTATTATTATTATTATTATTATTATTATTATTTTGATATGATATGATACATTTATTTATATTGCGCCCCCCCAACCAATAGTTTGGCCTGGGGCACAGCCCGGGAAAAAAGAAAAACAGAAAAACAGGAACAATAAGAAAACTATACAATAAAAAAATACATGCAGGCCAACCAAGCAGACAGAACAGAAGGACATAATACAGATGTCATACTACAACACAAAACTAGCTCGGCGAAAATGTGTGTTTTGAGCATGGCTTTAAAAGTCTGTAGAGTGCTTGCAGATTTGATGTTTAGTGGGAGCTTGTTCCAGGGTTTCGGTGCTACAACTGCTAATGCCCGATTTCCCTTCTTCACCCTTCTTGGATGTGGGATCTTAAGGCAGATTTGACTGTTTGATCTGAGGGGTCTGGAGCTGGCTGATTGGACCAGGAGTTCTGATCTGAGGGGTCTGGAGCTGGCTGATTGGACCAGGAGTTCCTTTATGTAGGCTGGGGCGAGACCGTTTATGGCTTTGTAAGTGAACATGAGTATCTTGAAATGTATTCTTTGTTTTACCGAGAGCCTAAAGAGGCTAAAATCTAGATAATTTTAAATTAAAATAAAATTTTAGCAAGAACAAGAACAGGCCCCCATGGATGCCCTTTCAATATTGCGTATAAGAAGCTTAAAATCTCAGGCGTGGTTATTGTCCATGGACAGATGAGGGTTGTGACGCCTTAGAGTACCCTCCCCTCGATGACCTACACCTGCCTGAATAACTGGCCATCCTTTTTGTAATAAACAGACCATGGTTTTACCAGGCCCTGTCTGCCTGTCTCTATGTTTTGCATTTTGGGTTAATTACATCTAGCCGTGCCAATAGTAGTATAGACATAGTAGCAGAGTACAGAATAGTAAAAGACAGTAATTCAGATCTGCAGAGTTCAAGGAATGGAGAGTAGGGGGTGTGTGGCACCAACTTTCAACTGAAATGATTCCCCGGTCGGCATAGTTTCTCTTTAGGGAGTGCTCTGCCTGGGTGAATTTAGGCCAGGAGAAGAAGCGGTGCAGGTGAAAGAATCCTCTTCCGACGAACCATTGGGAGCAGATAGGCGTTAATTGTCTTGCTCAAGGACACTGGGACACACTGCCCAGGAAGAGCTGGAATCGAACCGTGAACCTTCAGATTAACAGACGACCACTCTACCTGCTGAGCCACTGTCGGTAATCAAACGACAAATAATAGCTGGCTAATGTCCGTATGAGAAGCCCACACTTTCCAGTTTGGCCTGATGGTGGCACTAGAAGAAAGGTCATGAAGTCACTCAAATATGTTCCCTCTTGGGGTCAGGAATGTGCACAGCAAACAGAGGAAAGGGTGAGAGCATAATGACCTTGGCAGTGATAGGCTAATAAAAAACTATTTAATGAAAGCATGCCTGGCACCGTATACACACACACACAGGCACACACACGCACAAGCACAAACACATGTCTCGGGGACAGCTTGTCATCATCATTGTTGACATATTGATCACGAGTAGCGTTTCTTTTGTGCAGATGGGAACAACGCCATTATTGAATGATCAATGCGGGACACAAAGCTTTCACAGATTGGAGACATATTGACAAGCTGTGATTAAATCAACACTGTTGTCAGCCACATTGATTATAACACTGAGAAGTCATCAGGGACATGAACAGGCTGCTACAGCTTATATAAACACACACACAACACATACTGTACACAATCATACTGTAAGTTGTATCAACTTGATGTTTAAAAGTGACCTTGCTGCATTGCATTTTTTGTTGTTGTTGAATGAACAAAATGGCATTGATCTAAACCTGATATTTCAGATTTACTCATATACGCACACACACACTACAGAATTCTACAAGATATTCATGCATAATTGTTTCCAAACATCACTTGGAATGGTCTCCGCTTCAGCAGTAATATGTCTGAATTAAGGGGCTCCGGCCATACGCTGTCACGCACACAGCCCTCGTCGTGAGCTGCTAAATACATAAATCGGACTTTAAATGAACACACACACCACTTGTCTCTGTCGCTTTGCGGAGTCATTCATCTTCCGACTCCACGATTCAGTTATGCAGTCCAATTGACAAGGAATCCATTGCCGGGCGTCCTTGTTGTCACCATTAAGGTCACTTCTGATGGTGTTGCGTAGAGTAAACGGACGTTCAGCCGCTCGGCTTCCCTCTCTGCCTTGTGGGGGTGGATGGGAAACAGGCCAGACGAGACACATCGATATATAAATGATCTCTATGCCCTTGGCATGAGAATATAAGGGCTCTGTGCCTTTATTGTCAAGGAGTCAATGATTCGATTTCTAGGTTCTTGGTCGATCGAGACGACTCAAGGTGAAGACATAGGTTTTGCCAATTTTTGTCATGTTGTACAGTATGTTATGGGTCGTTCTTATGTTTTAATGACTGGGGGAGACAACAGCTGGGGAGCAGGAACAGGCAGGAAAGGGACAGTCCAGCAGACAGATAATCAGCCATATATACCATCACACTAAACTAGCAGACAGAGTGACTCCATCCATAGAGACACATAACTACCGGTAAGCTAGAGGAGAGAGAGGGTCGCTTACAGCTCTCCAGAGAGACACATCATATTAAACTAGTGAAAACAGAGTCGCTTACTGCTCTCCAGAGAAACATATCATAATATCAAACTAGAGAAAACAGTCTCTTACTGCTCTCCAGAGAGACATAACGTAGTATAACACTAGTGAAGACAGACAGCCAGAGAAGGGGGCCGCAGGTCCAATGAAAATCCTCCTTGTTCCACCCAACTGCATAGACACTTGCTCTGAGCGCTCGGGAACCCTTAGCCCAGGGATCTCAAACTCAATTTACCTGGGGGCCGCTGGAGGTAGAGTCTGGGTGAGGCTGGGCCGCATCAAATATTCCACAAAAAAAGGGTTTCAAGTATTCCAAAAAAAAGTACAACTGATCCAATCTTCTCAATCTTTAGCAATAACAATTCAGAACATGAACAGTTCTTCAGAACATGAACGGTTCTTCAGAACATAGGCTTCTCAGTGGTGTCAGTGGACTCATCCACAGCTATGGAAATGCACTGTGCATTTTTTTTTATTCTATCACAAAGCCGTTTAATAATCACCAGCCAGTATTTCAGTTCTGGTTGCTGTGCGATCTGAGGGGGATTTGCTTTTGTTTGCCTTCAAACATGGTCTCCATCACTTCAGTCATACATTATTTTATTACATGCATCAGAGAGAGAGAATGGCTTCTTGCCACTGAGTGAGGACTTGGTATCTGTATGTCATATATGTCCTGATTAATTGAAAATGGGGGACCCTGATGTAAACAAGACGAAAGACTTTCTCTGGTCTGCATCCCCTTAACAATTGTGTGTATTGAGCTGTACTGTATTGTACCCATTCTGCAATCTGTTAACACTTTCACTGCCACACACGAGCTATCTCGGGTTTCCGATAGTTATGTTGAAAGCCACTCACGCGATTTCTCGGATATATTTTTTTTTTAGCGATCTGAAATCATATTGCATCACGCGAGCCTACCCGAGTATACCCGAGCACCGCCGGCGATCATATGTGGAAAAAAGCGCCCCCTATCGTCTCCCAGATGACATAAGGGATTTTGGAATGGACTCAATGAAAATGGATGGGGGAAAAAATCCGGTACTCCACATTTTCCAGTCCACTGATCCAGCCGGGGTTACCACAGTTCATTCTGGAGCCTCTCAGCCCCGCGGAATCATGTGTACTACTGTATCACGTTGGATCCATACACTTATCGATTTTTTCAAATGGTGATCAGGAATTGGAATATACCAGTTGGATACCATCTGATGTCAGGTAAGGAATCTATGTTATCAGTGTTAGGATAATCAGACAAATTTTGATGAAGATATAGGCTGTTTTGTGAAATGGGCTCTTTCGGTTTCACTGGAAAAGTCCAAGAGGAAATGAACACGCGATTATCCGTGCGCGGTGCGAATGTGCTTGCGTGCACGTATAATATTGATCATCTAGCGTTTATTTGAAAACCATTCATAAATAGGCCGACGAATATCAACGTTCTGGAATAGTATCACAGAATGGTCTAGAATGAACTGTTTTTTATTTCAAAACGGGTGCTTTTCAAAATGCTCTGAAACGGAAATGAAGCGATAAAAAACCAATCTGCCTTGACAGCACTGACTGGAAAAGTGTTCTTTGATAAGCGACGGGCTGATTAGACACATAGCCATAATTTAAAACATAGATTAGGCGATATTAACGTTAACATTGAAGTGGACCGTGGCATCAAGGGGGTAAAAAGGAAAACCCGGCGTGGCACTCAAAGTGTTAATAAAGTTTTCAATCAATCAATCAATACACGTCAATTCTAGCCTCCGATCCCATGACGTCATTTATCTCCTGCGGTTTTTGATTGATTGATTGAAAACTTTATTAACAGATTGCAGAATGGGTACAATACAGTACAGCTCAATACACACAATTGTTAAGGGAATGCAGACCAGAGGAAGACTTTCGTCTTGTTTACATCAGGGAGAGTGAGGATTATAAAATGAACGTGTTTTAAAGTGTGATGCTGTTTGTCATTTTAACAGCAGATACCCGACAGAGCGTGTGACTGGGAGCTCGGACGGGATGTGTTTTGCTTGGTGTTATTATAGCATTAGCTGAAAAGCTAGCGTTAGCTACGTTACATCAAATCAGATGATGGCCTGTCCTTTTTCTCCAGGACCTGACACTGTCCGTCTATCAACAATAATGCACCCACGGTGAATCGTATTTAAGTCAAGTAGCTACTGACTAGCGTTAGCTGACTAACGTTATTAAATGTCAATGTGAAAACCTTGTGGGGAAGACGAGCTAGGTCAGCTAGCTTAGCTTGACAACGGTTGGTGCTATTCATAATCCAGCAATAATGGCTGCAGACCTGCAAGCAAAGTACAGCAAGTTCCAAGTGCCAAGAGATAAGAGTCTGAGGCGGAGTCTCAAAAGAGAATGTTGATATTTATTTTGCATCGAAAATCACAACATTCGAACGTCACTACTAGCCAGAGTCTCTGTGACTGCTACAGACTGGGTAGCGAGTGCAACACCGTCTAATGTCCATGCGGATCATTGGAGTAGGGTATATCTGGAGTGCCGCAGCCCCATAAAACGTCCAACTCTCGCGCAACGACTCAGCAAACAGTTGCGCACGGGCCGCATTAACACTAAACTTTGACGTCAAGTAGGGGGCCGCAAAATATCACAGCGGGCCGCGAGTTTGAGACCCCTGCCATAGCCCCTTATGTGACTGCCAGCGAGCCTGGGTCTCTACGGCAGTCACTCTCACCTAGACTGCGACCATTTGCAACTTATGGTACCAAGCGTGATCACATGGAGCGCGCTGGGTCAAAAATATATCATATATGAATTTCAAAGATACCCAGTGTACAATATGGGTTTAACACAGCTTTACAGTGGGGTCTGGAAGCTCGGAGTTGCTAATAAACAGTTTAAAATATTGTTACTCGACGAGTGGTACTTACAGACCGAACGTCCATTTCCGCCGTTGGTGTCACAGCGCATGCGCACCAGGCAGCCAAATAGCGGCAGAAGAAGAAGACGCCATCTTGGCAAAGTACGTTATGTGAGTACCACTCGTTTTGTAACAATGATTTAAACTGTTTATTAGCAACTCCGAGCTTCCAGACCCCACTGTAAAGCTGTGTTAAACCCATATTGTACGCTGGGTATCTTTGAAATTCATATGATATATTTTTGACCCAGTGCGCTCCATGTGATCACGCTCGGTACCATAAGTTGCAAATGGTCGCAGTATAGGTGCGAGTGACTGCCATAGAGACCCAGGCTCGCTGGCAGTCACGTAAGGGGCTAGGGAACCCTCAGCTCCAGTCGGGAGGAGTTGGCCTATCCAACTGCGGCTGAATGCGGCATGACCGGTGGACGAGTACCACCATGGTACCAATCAGATGGAGGTAAGTGGGACTCCCGAGGAGCAGGCATGACCGTGAGGTGGCTGGGGTTTGATTGATTGATTGATTGAAAACTTTATTAACACTTTCCGTGCCGGCCGTGCCAGTCCTATATACCCTGTTGAGTGCCGACGCTCTATTCAATGACAGAGCACTCACATTTGTGAACGCATAAACTATATCTTAAATCAACATTGTCGAAACGGTTTGTTTTTTTAATGGGTTCATTTCCGTTTTATACCATTTTGAAAAACGCTCGTTTTTTTAAACTTTCAGAAAGAAAAAAAATTCAAGCACGGTGCAGCTGGTAGCTGCGACAATACACCACAAAACATAAAAAGACACATGGAACAGTACAGTACAGAAAAACACCACCTAGAACAAATACATGACAGAAACAGTACAGTACGAAAAACTAGATGACAGTTCAATGTAACCTAGACCAGAAGAAACATAACAGCAGGGGGTAAATTTAGGAGGAGTTGGAGTTAAGCAGTTGTATGGCCTTGGGGAAGAAACTGTTATTGAACCTAACCGTGCGACTGCCCAGTGACCTGAACCTCCTACCAGAGGGGGGGTGTTGGAAAGAGGTGATGAGCTGGGTGCAGGGGGTCACTAATGATTTTGTGTGCACGTGTGATGGTGTGATGTTTGTGTATGGAGTCCAGGGTGTGGGGAGTTTGCAGTTGATGATTTTGGATCCTGTCTATTCAGTGTAGTGTGTGTTTGGGTGTGTTGCCGTACCATACAGTGATGGATAGTGAAATAATGTTTTGTATTATGGCTGTGTAGAATTGTATCATTAAGTTCTTCCTAACCTTATACTTCTTGAGTTGTCTCAAATGAAATAGTCTTTGATTGGCTGTTTTGAGTAGATGAGTGGTGTGATGATCCCAGTTTAGTTTATTGCTGATGTGTACGTATGCACGCTGGTACCGCAAGCTGAAAATCGATTCTTAGTTCCTGATCGCTCGCACAGCCAAACAGCCATATCACACATAGGGGAAAAGCTTATATCTCCGTGAAAACAGGTCTGATTATCCTAAGACTGGTCAAATAGATTCCTTACTTGAGATCAGATGGTATCCAAATGGATTATTCCAATTCCTGATAGCCATTCCAAAAATCGATCCTTTTATTGATCCCACACGTATACTGTAAAACACATATTACACGCTGTGCTGAGGGTCCAGAATGAAGCTGATCGGCTCTGGTTACATGCGTGAGAAGTAAAATGTGGATTCCGGAGTTTTTTTTTCTCATCCATTTTCATCAAGTCCAATCCAAAATGGTGCATTACCATCTCTGATACGATAGGGGGCGCTTTTTCACATCTGAGCGCCTGGCGGGGCAGGATTACCAACGGTAGACTAGGTTGATGAAATATGAATTCAGATCGCTAGTAAAAAAAAAAATCAGAGAATTCTCGTGATGGGCATTCAACCCGCGGGCTGATATCCCAAGAATTCTTGTGATGGGCATTCAAAGTGTTAACACATTGGGTGCCGGCCATTGGACGGGGCCCGCTGTTGTCAGGCCATCTTTCCATTACAAACGTTCACTGTGCGTCATGTTGTTTGTAGAGCTAATCCTATATTTTATATTATAGCTATGGATCCAATATCATTGTCAATTGACAGTATGAACCTTCCGTTCAATATGCCATAAAGAAAAAAAAAAAATCCATCGATACGTTCCCGTTTTATACCGTGGTGAATATGAGCGTTATATCGGAATGATCTGGTATAATTCCTGTGAGGCTATTTATAAGGCGACGCTAATAACGTTAAATCCTTTGGCGTTTCGTCCCTACACACGCTAAAGTTAAAAATCCAAATGCATTTGATCTGTATTTTGTTCCATCATGAATGCGTGAAAGGGGGGGCGGGGGGGTCGTTTGTGATTAATTGATTGCCAATAACGGAATTCGTTATTACCACACATACACGTTATCTGGGGTATAGCTATGAAATACTTGCACGATCAAGCTGAAATTGACATCAAATTGCTCTTACCTTTGGCCGGTTGGATTCCAAAAATAATTTTCCAATTATTTGATTGCCATCTGGTAGATCATAAGTCCATTTGGCACACGCCATAACCATATACAGCATAATGAATCCGGCGTCCCAAAAAGTATTCCATGCGATCTGATGAAGCCCTCACTTCAGGCTAACAGAAAAGTCCGCCCAGAGCATAAACAGTGTGACACCAGGTCTGCAACAGGGGTTACTGCATTCTCGAGACAGCGCCACTACCAGGATATGGCCGGTACTGCACCTTCGGAGTCCCAATATGCCTTTTCCATGCAAAATACAGCTCTGTGACATGGAATAGGATATTAACACTATGGTCGCCGAAAACGCCTTTGGACGTCTTTCCTAGCCATGCTCATTCTGCCGAAGACGCCGTAACTCGTCTTTGATATCAAGAAATATTGATATTTCTCCTCCGGGGACCTGAGATGTACAGCTGAGCTCCACTCAACTCTCTAGCGGTTCAAGAGCGCCATCTGGTGGCCGATCGGCAGATCGCCAACAGGAAGTGACTCGTCAAACTAGAAGTGCTCATCCATATTTCGTCCGGGCACTCGCGATCATTAGCAGGACTCTATCTCAACACACTGGATAATTAATCGCTCGCCCTAACTCAATAAACAACGTTATTTGGACGTATATAGTATTTTACAACCTGGAAATGGTTCATCAGGATCAACATCCCATAATCGAAAACTGTCTACTCCAAGCTGATCGTCCAACGGCGCGAGGAAGATACGGTTATTTTCTAACGTCTTCTATACTAACTGATCTGATGATCATATGACCCACTAGATCAAGTTTTCAAGTTTCAAGTTTCTTTAATAGTTGTCATACAGAAGTACAGAATACTTTCATACAAAATGCTTCTTACTGTTACGCTCCAGAGACTGTGCTAGACAAGATAGTATCAAATAACATAGTATAGCATGTAATTTAGAAGTAGAAAATGAGGTCACAGTGTTCAGTATAGACATATGTACAATGTTCGATGCAGAATAGACGTAACTGAGTTACCATATAATATACAATACTATGCAGTGTACTAATGTACAGTACTATATAGTGCAAAGCAGAAATGGGATGAGGTACAATTTAGGTACAATTTACAGTAAGGTGTACGAGTTGTAGTACAATTGTAACCTACTGTAATTCAACACTATCAGTTCTTTCTGCAGTGGTACAACTATCAACTATAGGTTCAAGGAGACTGGCTCTAAGAAAAAATACACAGGCACCGTGATCTACGTTTTACCTTTTATATAACTTAAAAGGGTTCACCAGGTTCAGTACATATTACAACATCATAGCTTCCATGCAATGGTCCACATTTATAGAAAATAATAAATGAAATAAAAAGGGTACCCAATAAAGTCTGTTTTGAGTGCACTCAATTAAACAAAAAGGGAACGTCACCAGCCGACCGTTGGGTGATGGTGAGTGGAGAAGGTCAATGAAGAAGACCACTTCAGTTGATGCAGATCCGTGTTCACTGAAGGGGGTAACAAAAACAGGATTCTTCCATTTGTTTATCAGTCTTTCAATTGGCAATGGTTTCTCCTCCAATTCGGTCTTCAAGTCAGCTAGTCTTTTCTTCTCTCTTTCTTGTCCAGTTCCAGCACGGAATCCTCTCTTTATCCTCTATCTTTCATCTTCTGTCCAAGTAGTTCTTCTGTCCAAGTAGTTCTGTTCAAGTATACCGTTTTGTCACTTTTCTAATATTCTCCAACTGCTCCAATAGTCTGTCTCTAGCTTGCAGCCAGGAACAGTTTTCAACACGCTGCTCACAAGCAGGCTGTACCACGTAAATCTCAGGGGAGCGTCAACAAATTACACTCTTCCAGGGAGCGTCACCCAATTCACAGTCCATAATGAATGTTTCAGCTAGACAAGAAAATAGCATGGGCTACATACTCCCCCCCCTAGAACGCTTGAGTCCCTTCATGCGCTTACCACCTCTCAGGTTCTGGGAGGAGGCCTTCCAAACTCTTGCAGAATGCAACAATTGCCAGAATCAGGGGTCTCCCAAGACTCTCATAGTGTAGTCTATCAGGCTGTTGCCGTGATCTACTTGACCTTCTGACTTCAGCTTGTGGCTCTAGGTTGCCCGACTGTTCAGCTTGAGACACAGGATCGATGGCTGCTGCCACATCTTCTACGGCTGAGTGGTCTGATCTTTCATTCCGTTCATGTTGATCTTCGTCCACAGGCTCAGCATTGGTAAGAGGTTCCATTGCATGTTCCTGACAGTCACCTTGGAGTGAATCACGTTGGTCACTGCAGACACTGTCAACATCAGCTTCTAGGGTCCCAGCAGTAGGAGTCTGATCTATGTCTGTTTCTTGTCTGGGGGGTCTCCTCTTGGCTCCCATCTCCAGAGTTTCGATGAGAGGTTCCATCACAGTGACTTCGGGCCTGTAGACAACTGTATATTCCTCTTCGTCGCAGCTGCTACAGACATCATCCTCTTCATGGCTCAGCGTGTTGCCTCCTGTATCCATCACCGGCTGCTCCCGGGATCTCAACTTCATCCTCTTAGTGGACCTTTTTTGTTCGGTTTCCTTCTCCTCTGTGATGGGTAGGAACCCACACGGTAAGAGGGGGTCTCTGTGGAGGGTGCGTACAGGCCCAATCCCCTTTTCTGGCTTCACAACGTACACTGGTCCATCTCCCATCCTCTTCTCCACTACATAAATCTCTCTCTCCCATCTGTCCGCCAGCTTGTGCTTTCCTCTGATGTTTACGTTCCGTACCAAGACTCTGTCACCTGCCCTTAGTTCTGCAGCTCTGACCTTGGAGTTGAACCTTGTCTTGTTCTTTTCCCCCATCTCCCGTGCACTCTCTGCAGCTAGAGCATAGCTTTCCCGAAGCTTCTCTCGAAGGGCCTTTACATACTCAGAGTGAGTCCTGGCAGGATTCCCTTGTGGCTGGAGTCCCAGGACAAGGTCAATGGGAAGAGTCGGTTGCCTGCCGAACATCAGTTCATAAGGAGAGTATCCAGTAGTGTTGTTCCTCGTGCAATTGTATGCATGAACGAGTGGTTTTACAAAGTCTCTCCAGTGGTACTTATCTTTGTCCTCCAGTGTTCCAAGCATGCCAAGCAGGGTTCTGTTAAATCTTTCAACTGGGTTCCCGCGGGGGTGGTACGGGGTAGTCCTCACTTTTTTTGCTCCCATCAGGGAACACAGCTCTTTGATGGTGTGACTTTCAAAATCCCTCCCCTGATCACTGTGAAGGCGAGCAGGGAACCCGTAGTGAACAATGAAGTTCTCCCAGAGTGCCTTGGCTACGGTCTTTGCTTTTTGATCCCTTGTGGGAACAGCCACAGCAAATTTTGTGAAATGGTCTGTAATCACTAATACATTTCGTGTATCTCTGCTGTCGGGTTCAATGGACAAATAGTCCATACAAACCAACTCAAGGGGGTAACTTGTACTGATGTTCATCATGGGAGCAGCCCTCTCGGGATTTGCTTTCCTTCTGAAGCACCTCTCGCATGTGTGACACTTCACATCAATCGCTTGAGCCATCTTTGGCCAGTAGAATCGGGTGCGGGCCAAGTTAAGGGCGCGCTCAAACCCAAGGTGGCCAACTTCATCATGCACCCCTTCTAGTGCTTTGGCTCTGTATTTCTCAGGTAAGACTAACTGGTAGCCCTCTGTTCCTCTGTCCACATATCTCCTGAACAGAACTCCCTCCTTGAGTTCAAGTCGGTTCCATTCTCTGAGGAAGCACCTCACCTCCTAGTCTAGTCCTGTACAAGCCATGCAGTGTCTACAGTTAAACCAGAGACCCCCAGGGGGCCCCTCGCATGCATAAAATCACTTTAAATATGAAGTCAAAACTAACCCCAAAGTGGGGCACAAAGGAAATAAAAAGACCTTGTGTTTTCCTCTCATTTGAATCCCAATAATCCACACAATGACGCTCCCTAACACTCACCAGTCAAGTCACAAATTATCTTGTGTTTTCAACATATTTCTTTTCTCCCAATCCCTTGTTTGTTTCACTTCCTCCTCTGGAAGGAAATACCATGCAACAGTTTTAATTTTTTCTATTAATGAGAAACACACGCTGTTGGTTCTTGTGGAGACGAAGACGAGGGGGCGTGGCTAGGACCTGGCGTTCCTCTCATGGGTATGTCTCTGCCAAGCACTCGCGTACCAACCCCAGGGCGTGGTTTATATCTCGCTTCAGTCTGTCCATGGCGCTCTTACTCAAAGGGTATGTCGGCGGGATCTCCTTGCCCAGCTCCTTGATGATGGCCAGCAGCTCTGCATATTTGCTCTGTAGCACCATATCCTCTACTAGATAAAACGTCTCCTTGGGCTGCGCAGGACGGCCGGGGTTGGACTTATCACGCTGTGCGGTAGAGGTGGTGGCGTTGGGCCGCTGCGCGGTGGAGGTGGACCGCGGATATGTGCCTATGCGACCCATAGTCTCTATTATAGAAGGCGTCTCCTCGGGCTGCGCAGGACGGCCGGGGTTGGACCTCGGGTGTCAAGTTCAACCACTGGTAGTCGATACGTCTGAATGGACGTCTGGAGGGGGAGGAGATGAGGTCGAGCCTGTAGATATCCTTTTTTTGGACAGGACTGCCGTCAAGACGTGTCGGCTGCGCGGTGGAGGTGGAGGCGGAGGTGGATGCCTGCGGGGAGGTGGAGGCGGAGGTGGATGCCTGCGGGGAGGTGGTGGTGGATGCCTGCAGGGAGGTGGTGGTGGAGGCGGAGGTGGATGCCTGCGGGGAGGTGGTGGTGGAGGTGTTGGAGGTGGAGGTGGTGTTGGAGGCATCCTGACTCGACGACATTTTGCTAATTTTGTTAGCAGACCTGTTGAATGATGCGTGACTTACTGACCAACACTCTCTCATCAAGACATGGCGGTGTTCGAGGGGACTCAGGCGCCAGAGTTTCAATTGTCTCTTCACCTGCTGTGTCACTATCAGTCATCTGAAGTTTAGAAAGATAAGTTTGGAGCATCTGGATTTGACTGGTCTTGCTTAGACCTGCTACTGCTGCAGCAAACTTTTGTTCATCAACGTTTCCTTGTTCTTCTGTTTCCTGAACTGTCTCGTTTTGTATGGTGGTGATGTACCATGTGGCATCATCAGAAATGAATGGTTCAGTGAAGAACGCTGGATCCATACGAGCTATTACTCTTTCATCTTTATATTGGACCAGAGCCCTGCCTTTAGGTTTACCTGGTTCATTAGGGACTCGTACACATTTCACTACTTCTCCATGTGTCTTAAAGACATTAGCAATGTCAATTTCCAAATACTTATCATCGATATTGGAGACAAAAAGGCAGCCCTGCTCATGCATTTTATAATGGTTACAATATTCCATTTTGTATTACCAGTCTCCTGGCTAGCTCGCCACTTTATGTAACCTACTGTAATTCAACACTGTCAGTTCTTTCTGCAGTGGTACAACTATCAACTATAGGTTCAAGGAGACTGGCTCTAAGAAAAAATACACAGGCACCGTGATCTACGTTTTACCTTTTATATAACTTAAAAGGGTTCACCAGGTTCAGTACATATTACAACATCATAGCTTCCATGCAATGGTCCACATTTATAGAAAATAATAAATGAAATAAAAAGGGTACCCAATAAAGTCTGTTTTGAGTGCACTCAATTAAACAAAAAGGGAACGTCACCAGCCGACCGTTGGGTGATGGTGAGTGGAGAAGGTCAATGAAGAAGACCACTTCAGTTGATGCAGATCCGTGTTCACTGAAGGGGGTAACAAAAACCAATCAGGATTCTTCCATTTGTTTATCAGTCTTTCAATTGGCAATGGTTTCTCCTCCAATTCGGTCTTCAAGTCAGCTAGTCTTTTCTTCTCTCTTTCTTGTCCAGTTCCAGCACGGAATCCTCTCTTTATCCTCTATCTTTCATCTTCTGTCCAAGTAGTTCTTCTGTCCAAGTAGTTCTGTTCAAGTATACCTGTAACTGAGGGGTACAATTCCCTGACTGTATTGATAAGTATGGTATCATTAAACCACTACTGCTTTATGTACTTTAACTACTGGCCACACAGTACATGATGTATATATGATAAACACTTTCCCACCTATGAAACCAAGTCCACACAAACGTATAAGTCAAACTTTAATATATAGCAAAGGGTATATACAACGCTCACTTAATGACATTTATGATTTGAATATGATTTGACATTTATGAATGCACTTGTAAGGCAAATGAGTATTCGTTGGTAGATCAACATTGAATGTCCAATCTCTGGTTACGCAGGAAGCAAGTATACAACCTGGTTCTTTAGGGAACTATAGCGATGGTACTTAAATGATTATAGCTGGATATACTAAAGGGGGGTTCTGCTGGTTGTAAGTCAGTAGAGGGGGGGGGGGGGTTAGGTGAGCCGCCGGCGATATCCCATCTGGCCACGATTTCTTGGGAGAATTCAGAGTACTGAACACGGTGCCCACAGAACCTTGGTCCACAGATGAATACAGCTGGACCCTCTCGTAGACGATATCTGTAGATCCACAACGAAGAGACGTGAGGCGACCTCACTCGGGGTAGAGCGCCGTCTCACCTGGACTCCTCTCGGGGTTAGTTCCAACACTTACCAGTGTTGGCTGTTATCCATGGCATAATCAAAGCAACCAAAGCAAGTAGGTAATCCAAGCCGTGTAGGGCTCACAGTCGTCCGGGTAGATTAATCCAATGTGCAGGTCCACTCGTCCTCGCCCAGAACTCCTCGGATGAAAGCACCACACGGGGTCTGCCCAACCTGGTTAAGACTCTAGATAACGCGAGGAACGATGGGGGTGCTACTCACTTTATAACTCTAACCGAACGATGCACCATACATAATAGACTATTATTAACTTAATAGAAATACGTCCCACTTGACGGTATAGTGCCAAACTATGACAATTTAGCTATTAATCCACACGATGTCTCAATGCCATTCTGAGGCCAAGTTGACCATACTACACCACACGTGCGTCGTGGGTGAGGCTATAACGTCTTGCCACTAGGTTGGAGGGTACGAACTAAGGGCTAAGGGCTAGAGAAAGTTCTACTTTACTTGCGCCATATATATATGCGCTGTGAACAAATAGTACCATTCTTATTTCAGTAGACGTATTCCTACGCGGAACCGGGCTAGTACCGACATGTTCGTCGGCACGATTGAACTTGAACCAAGGGGCATGGCTGCTGGCGCCGAGGTCTGGTCCAATGGGAGAATGAAACTATTATGGGCTGTTAGTAGACTAAAGGGATATTCAGTGTATATGTACAAGCAATATACAAGGGATATCAAACGATATACAAATACTATTAAATATATATCCATAAATAAATATATATATTCGGTTTAATCTGATCCTTCACAACAATACCGTTTTGTCACTTTTCTAATATTCTCCACCAGGAACAGTTTTCAACACGCTGCTCACAAGCAGGCTGTACCACGTAAATCTCAGGGGAGCGTCAACAAATTACACTCTTCCAGGGAGCGTCAACAAATTACACTCTTCCAGGGAGCGTCACCCAATTCACAGTCCATAATGAATGTTTCAGCTAGACAAGAAAATAGCATGGGCTACACAATCCTTCATCAATAAATATAAAGTGTGGGGAGTGGGTGCTACAGTGTGTTTGTTTAAAGTGGGTGTGTGCTATAAAGTGTGTGGAGTGGGTGCTACAGTGTGTTTGTTTAAAGTGAGTGTGTGCGTGTGGATGTGTGTGCTATGTGCGTTTGATGGTTGTTGTTGTGTAGTGTTCATTGTTCGTTTAGCAGCCTGATGGCCTGGGGATAGAAGCTTCTTCTGAGTCTTTCTGTGCTCGCCTTGAGACTCCGGTATCGCTTGCCTGACCGCAGCAGTTCAAAGAGGCAGTTGTTCGGGTGACTGGAGTCTTTAATGATTCTCTTAGCCTTGCCCCTGCAGCGCTTGGTGGGGAGCCCCCCTCCAATTGTGCGTTCGGCTGAACGTGTCACTCTTTGTAGTCTGCTTCGGTCTTGTGCAGTGCTATTCCCAAACCAGGAGGTGATGTTGCCAGTCAGGATGCTCTCTATTGTACATGAGTAGAAGTTCTTAAGGATCTTCTGACTGACTTGGAACTTCCTTAGGCGCCTGAGGAAGTAGAGGCGTTGTCGTGCCTTCTTCACAACACTGTCAATGTGTGTGGTCCATGTCAAGTCCTCGGATATGTAGGCTCCGAGGTACTTAAAGCTGTTGACTCTCTCAACCGGTGCCCCGTCGATGCTGAGGGGGCTGTAGTCCTTGACCCCCGACCTCCTGAAGTCCACAATCATCTCCTTTGTTTTGCTGACGTTCAGGGAGAGGCTGTTTTCCTGGCACCATCCCGCCAGGACCTTGACCTCTTCCAGGTAGGCCCTCTCGTCGTTGGCAGAGATCAGGCCCACCACCACTGTGTCGTCAGCAAATTTGATGATTGTATTGCTACTCCGCTGAGCCACACAGTCGTGTGTGTACAGGGAGTAGAGGAGGGGACTCAGAACACAGCCCTGGGGGGCCCCTATGTTGAGGGTGATGGATGAGGAGGTGCAGTTGCCTGCTCTCACCACCTGGGGTCTGCCCGTCAGGAAGTCCAAGACCCACTGGCAGAGGTCATAGTTCAAGCCCAGGTCCCTGAGCTTGGCTATGAGTATGGAGGGGACTATGGTATTGAATGCCGAGCTGTAGTCGATGAATAGCATTCTCACATAGTTCCCCTGCCTCTTGTCCAGGTGTGATGCTGCTGTGTGCAGCACATGGGCTATGGCGTCCTCCGTGGACCTGTTGGGGCGGTATGCAAATTGCAGGGGGTCCATGTTGATGGGGAGGGAGGAGCAGATGTAGCCCTTTACTAGCTTCTCAAAGCACTTCATGGCTATGGAGGTGAGAGCTACAGGGCGGTAGTCGTTGAGGCAAGCAGGCTTGGATTTTTTGGGTACAGGGATAATAGTGGACTTCTTCAGGCAGGTGGGGATGACAGCCTGTTCTAAGGACAGGTTAAATATGTCAGTGAATACCGGGGCCAGTTGGTCGGCACAGACTTTTAGGACGCGGCCGGGGATGCCGTCCGGACCTGCTGCCTTCCTGATATTCACTTCGCCTCACCTCATGCTCTGTTACCCTGAACACTGAGTCTCCATCAGCAGCAGACCCCCCCCCCATTGCCGTGGCTTGTGGGCTGGTGTTATTACCAGCATCAAACCTCGCATAGAAGGTATTGAGGTAATTTGCTAAGGAGATGTCACTGTTCAGTTTGAGGGAGGCGCCTTTGTAGTCTGTCATCGTTTTGAGCCCCTGCCACATAGCTCTAGAGTCAGCCTGATGAATGGTATAACGTTGCCCACGGAATTATAAACGCCCCCTCGCCCATCCGGTCAATATCAGATGATACGTAGTAACTTCTAGAAGTACCTCCAGTTGAAATTTTTCATCTGGCACCGATCGCTACCAAACTGTATTTGATCATCAATATAATGCATTTGGGGCAGGGGTGTACAGTGCGACATATATATCGCACGTGCTACAGCAACAGCTGTCTGTGCGATGGATGGATTTACTTCAGTAGCACTGGTGCGATAGGGATTCGGTTCATATAGATACTCTTATTTTGAAAATCCTGTAGCGGGTCTCATTTCTGCCCACGCGCAGCTCCAGCTAGGCTCCGAAAGCTAGCAACGTTCAGGTGCATATGATACTCTTATTTTGAAAAAACTCTTGTGACAACTCGACGAGTCGTATCCGCCCTATCCGTGCTTCTGCGTTATCTGCAAGCAGAGCAGCGCGTTGGTCGGTTGGTGCGCACTGCTGCGTTAACACAGCAGTGCGCCTACACGTCCCGAAATAAGTCCGTGGTGTTTTTTCTTTCTCGCAACGGGTCAAATGCATCTACATGCTTTGCACCGTCGCCATTCCTTTATGCGCACATCGCCCGAAATTAACGTTTATGTACCATTACAATCACTACAACGTTAGCAAGCTAACAAGCTAATCCTGATCAGAGGCGCAGAGCCAGCAGACACAGTGTGGAAAGGGAAATGGGGGGGGCACTCTCTCCCCTTCCCTGTGTGTGTGTGCGTGCGTGCGTTTGGAAAGACGATGAAGTCACTAGTCAGGACTCGGGACAGGAGTATATTATAGTAAACTGAGGATGGACAGATAATGATGATATTCAAATATAAACAAGTTTCGAGAGGAGTGGAAGTTTGAAGACAGACTAGACTACAATATGATGCAGGGGTGGTGAGTTGAAACAGTGTGTGTGAATGAATTAATGAAAACTTTATTTAACAGATTGCAGAATGGGTACAGTACGGCTTAATACACACAATTGTTAAGGGGATTCAGACCAGAGAAAGACGTTTGTCTTGTTTACATCAGGGTCCCCCATTGTGTGTGTGTGTGTGTGTGTGTCCCAACCGACCCCACGTCTATGTTTCAATAAATTATTTGCATTTAAAACTATTAACGCTGACTCGTTCCTTCAGTCCACTCAAAATTATGCTAATATTCCTTATGTTGTTTATGATATTAATTGAAAATAGCATATGAGAGTATCATAGTAATAATAACACATGGCGATATACTAAATGACAGCCAAACATGGCACTGCAACTAAATAACACAAATACAATAGGCACATTTGTGACTGTTACAAATATAACACGTTTTATACTTGTGCTACCAGATTTTGGCCTGTGCTACAAAACTGTCAACCTCTGTAGCACCAGTGCTATGTGCAAAAAAAGTTAACGTACAGCCCTGATTTGGGGCTATAAATCAAGTTCTGGAGAAAGCTGCAGAAAACGATAAAAACATACTTATACTTTAGACCATATTTTAGTATGAATATGTGAATGAAAAAGTATATCGTTGCTACACCCTGAACAATGGATATAGGACATTGAATGGGCCATAATAATGTCAATTTAGCAATATAATTTAAAAAGTTATAGCCCTGCAAAGAAGGGAACTTCTCCATAGACAAATAGAGCTGGCTAGGGATGGTAAATTATGAATTTAACCATGGAGATCAAAGTGTTAATATCGGAAAAAAAGGAAAAACACAGAAACGAGAATCTTTGTTTCCGGCACTCAACCGCTGGGCCACAGAAACAATAATTCTCGTGAACGGCAACCAAAGGGTTAAGAGACAGAGTTTCTAAAAGAGAATATATACATTTGAGGGGGAAGAAACTGTACATTGAGGGGGTCAAACAATTGCACTCCATGCATGTGACCAGGCCACGCCCCCTGCTATATGACGCTGGACATGGTCACACTCTACCTTCCTCAGAAAAAGTTTCCAACACTGAAAACCCAACCAAGGGACCTCAGGGCGCTAAGAGCGAGACGCTCAGCCAGTATTCATATAACTAGGTTATAGGATAACCTTTCGTTATATTATCATACTGGAGCAGACGCGTGGCCCGACAAGTGTACCGTAAGCCCCAACCAGGGAGGAGGTTCGTCCCGTCCACCAGCCCGTCCTAACGAAGGGGGGGAGGCAGTCAACTCAACCAAAGTGCGAAAAAAAAAGGGGGAACCAGAGACCCCTGAAAACGCACAGCACAGGCGGGACCACGTGTGACACAGCACCCCGTGGCACACACCCACCCAGGGGGGACCTGTCCAGCCAACGTGCAGCAAAAGGCAATGCCCCCGCACAACCAATGTGACAGGTGCTGCTTGAACAGCGCCTCACCCGCGCAAAGGCCACCGTAACAAACAAACAGTTGAACGGAAGCCCTGACAGCCAGAGTCCTGAGGTAAACCCCCAGTGCATGGACAGGACACAACAGGTGAAGGCCCACCTGGCCCACCTCCAACTCACTAGCGTGAGGAGGCGGACGAACGCCTGAACCACAATATCCCTGGAGCGAAAGAGCTCCGGATATTCTTTGGCACGAAGACTGGATTAGGCCTCAGAGTTGCACCGCTATCGGCCGAATAGACAGGCACTCAGGCCGCACCGAGAGAGCACACAGCTCACCCACGCGTTTAGCAGAGGTGATGGCCAAAAAGAACGCAGTCTTCAGAGACAGTAGATCCAATGGCGCCTGCTCAAGAGGCTCAAACAGGGCCTCCGAGAACCGGCCCAGGACCAGTTGGAGGTCCCACTCGAAGACATAGAACGTTCCACAGGCTTGAGACGCGGACAGGACACAACAGGTGAAGGCCTGCCTCCAACACACTAGCGTGAGGAGGCGGACGAACGCCTGAACCACAATATCCCTGGAGCGAAAGAGCTCCGGATATTCTTTGGCACAAAGACTGGATTAGGCCTCAGTCGCACCGCTATCGGCCGAATAGACAGGCACTCAGGCCGCACCGAGAGAGCACACAGCTCACCCACGCGTTTAGCAGAGGTGATGGCCAAAAAGAACGCAGTCTTCAGAGACAGTAGATCCAATGGCGCCTGCTCAAGAGGCTCAAACAGGGCCTCCGAGAACCGGCCCAGGACCAGTTGGAGGTCCCACTCGAAGACATAGAACGTTCCACAGGCTTGAGACGCGGACAGGACACAACAGGTGAAGGCCTGCCTCCAACACACTAGCGTGAGGAGGCGGACGAACGCCTGAACCACAATATCCCTGGAGCGAAAGAGCTCCGGATATTCTTTGGCACAAAGACTGGATTAGGCCTCAGTCGCACCGCTATCGGCCGAATAGACAGGCACTCAGGCCGCACCGAGAGAGCACACAGCTCACCCACGCGTTTAGCAGAGGTGATGGCCAAAAAGAACGCAGTCTTCAGAGACAGTAGATCCAATGGCGCCTGCTCAAGAGGCTCAAACAGGGCCTCCGAGAACCGGCCCAGGACCAGTTGGAGGTCCAACTCGGAGACAGAGAACGTTCCACAGGCTTGAGACGCAGAGCGCCAAGCAGGAATGTTCCACGAGAGGGTGGCTGAACAACGTTCCGCCCCCACACTTGACCATACGCCACTCCCCAGCGTAAGCTGCGGTAGAGGCGTACCGGATAGCGTTAACCACAGAATAGTCAAGACGCATCCCCACCAGATTCACAGAATAGTCAAGACGCATCCCCACCAGATTCACACTGTCAGCAGCCAAGCCTAGAGGCTGCCCCAGAACAGGAGGCAGAACAGGGCCCACGGTGACCACGGAACAGGCCACAGCGGGGCCACCAAGAGCTGAATCAGGGCCGGGGACCACACAGCTGAGCCCCGGCCCGGTGCGACCAAGTCCCGCTCTCCCGACGTACCCGCCCCAACAGCTGAGCTATCAGGTATAAGGGGGGGAATGCATACAGAATCCCGGACGGCCACGTAATCGGTCCCAGACCTGCCTGACTATGTCCCCACTCGTCAGGGTGAGGACCGCCCCGCGACATCACACCTGCACCCACATTCACCCTGCCGGGGATGTGGAGAGCCCTCAGGCAGAGCAGAACGCCCATAGCCAGATCCCGACCGCCGCCCGGTGCAGACGGGGGGAGCGCACTGCTCCCTGTCTGACAATATACAACGCTGACGTCGTGTTGTCAGTCCTGACCAAAACATGCCTGCCCACCACAAGGTGGTCGAGCCGTTTGAGGACCAGAAGGACTGCCTTCAATTCCAACACATTGAATGTAGCGCAGACCGGGCTTGCCAGCTGCCCCCTACTGCGTTGGCCCAACATGTCCCCCCCCATCCCATGAGGGAGGCGTCGGTGAAGACCGTGACGTGTGACAGCCTGCTGCCCACGGGGACCCCGCAGGTGAGGGCACCAGACCCTCCCCAGAAGACGAGGTCCCCCAGTACTGACATGGGAACCTTCAGCCGCTTCCCATTGTCTCACACCGGGCCCATTTCCATACTGGAAAAAACCACCTCTGCATCCTCCTCATGAAGAGGAGGCCAAGAGGGACCCCAGCAGCACAGATGGATGCCCATATAGACCTTGAGCTTAGAAAAAGCCCAAGTACTCCACCCGTTGACTGGGAAGAGGAGAACTCTACTTCCAGTCTACAGCAAAACCCAGGCTGGTGAGACACCACCTGCCTGGTATGAGACCTGGCGATCTACCCTGACCGGCCAAGGACCAGAACGTCGTCCAGGGCAGAATACAATTCGTAACCCCCGACGACGCAGAGGCCCCAGCGCGGTCTCCACGCACTTGGTGAAGATGCGGCGAGCCAGAGAGTAGCCGGACAGCAGCCTCTGGTACCCGTACGCTAAGCCCTGCAAAGGAAGCGTAGGTAAGCCCTAGGATGGAAGATCGGGATGTGAATACGCATCCTACAGGTCTATGGAGGTGAACCAGTCCCCCTCCTGACAGCGTCTAACAGGTGGGAGACGGTCAACATTCTGAACCTTCCATGGGACAGGTCCAGTATGGGTCTGACACCCCCCCCCCCCCCCGATTTCTTGGGCACCAGAGAATACCGGGAGGAAACGCCACGCATCACGTCCTCCTTTGTGACCACGACGATGGCTTGCTTCACCAACAGAGATTGGATCTCGTCGGCCAGAGCTGTCACTGCTGTTGACCCTGACAATAGGGTCTGTACCAAACCTGAAAACGGGTGGGGTTGTGCAAACTGCAACACAAGTCCCCGCCTCAGTGTTCTCTCCATCCACCTCGACATATGGCACTTATGACATAATCCCAAGCGCACCCGCCGCCACTTGGCGCTGGTCCGCCAGGAACCGTAGATAGGCGGCCCGGTCCCACCCGCTGTGCGTTGCCAACCCTGGACTCGCCAACCGGTCTCGTGGAGCTGGGATATCGCACCCTGACACTACCAACGAGGCAATCGCACCCAAGGGGGGGACCCCGACAGAAAGGGCCGGTTTGATACGGGGGAAGCTGACATCACACTGGGTGACAAAAGCTCCCCCACTCTGTGCCCAGCAGGGAGCGCACATTTAGTGCTTGAATGCCCACCATCCACTTCAATGTTAGCATTAATATCGCCTAATCTATGTTTTAAATGATGGCTATGTGTCTAATCTGCCCGTCGCTTATCAATGACTCATTTTCCAGTCAACATTGTCGAAGCGGATTGTTTTTTTTATCGGTTCATTTCCGATTTTTTCCATTTTCATTTATAGCATTTTGAAAAGCCCTCGTTTTCAAGGGGAAAAAAAGAATCTGTGATAAACGCCCTGCACTGTAATATTCTAGAACAGGGGTAGGCAACCCTAGGCACGCGTGCCTGCGTAGGAATTTTCATAGGCACAGGGGGTAGCATTAAAAAAATATATAATTTTTTTTTTTTGCTTTGAAATATTATAGTGAAATATTTTGCACTGTTGTCGCATTTATCTTTATCTTGTTGACATCCTTCCACAGGTTCTTTTTACTACCACATATTTAATTGAGACCCTTTATTTGTTTATTATTTCAATTTAGCTGGAAATACATTGCTACATCATTCAGTAACATTTGCAGAGCCTTATAACAAAAACATTATTACGGTCACCATTGTGACCAGTGGGATTAATCAACAAATTTTATTATTTATTTTTCTATTTCATTGAACATTGCACATGTTAAAAGCCATTTTCTTTTACTCAAAATGTGAGTATTACCAAGTCAACTTGTGTTCTTAACACTTTGGTCGCCAGGCTTATATTCTTAATATACCATCCTCCGCCAGCTCTATTTGTCTATGGGGATGTTTACCTTCTTTGCATGGCTATAACTTTTTAAATTGTATTGCTAAATTGACATTACTATGGCCCATTCAACGTCCTATATCTATTGTTCAGGGTGTAGCAACGTTATACTTTTTCATTCACATATTCATACTAAAATACGGTCTAAAGTATAAGTTTGTTTTTATCGTTTTCTGCAGCTTTCTCCAGAACGTGATTTATAGCCCCAAATGCATTATATTGATGATGAAATACAGTTTGATAGGAATCTGCGCGAGATATTTTTTTTCAAATGGACGTGCTTCTAGAAGTTACTACTGATCATCTGATGTTGACCGGATGGGGGGGGGGGGGGGTCGTTTATAATTCCGTGGCCAACGTTAGATGATTCATCTAGTGTGGGTGATATGATCATTAGAGCAGTTAGTATCGAACACGTTAAAAAATAACGCTGAATCTTACCGTAGCTTCCTCATAGCGTTGGGCGATGAGCGTGGAACAGAAATATTCCTATTATGGGATGTAGAATATGCGATCCATTTCCAGGTTGTATAATAGTATATACGTCCAAATCATGTTGTTTATCGAGTTATTGGTAACTGATTGCTATCCGTTGTGTCTAGCTCGAGTCCTGGGACTATTACAGAGTGATCGGACCGAATTGAAATGAGCACCAGCTTCCATTTCCTGTTTCCGCTCTGGGCGATCCGCCGATCGGCCACCAGATGGCGCTCTTGAACCGTTGGAGAGTTGAGAGGGGCTCAACAGTAGATCTCAAGTCTCCATCAAAGACGTGGTACGGCGTCTTTGGCAGAATGAGCATGGCGGCCGGGGAAAGACGTCCTACGGAGTTTTTGGCGACCATAGTGTTAAAACAATGACAATAAACATAGTTTTATTAGGTTGAAATAATGTGGTTGTGTACTTATTTTTCTGTTAACTTATTATGGATTGAAAACTGAAAACCTTAATGCACAGTAACTGAACTCAATATTTTTAAGATCTAGTAACTTATTATTATTTTATTTTACAGTGTAGTCTTGCGATCAATCAAAACTTATTTACACGATATACCTCACATTCACCCTCCATTCACATCCTGGTGTTCTCCTGCTGTTCTCCATTAGGCCTGTAGGTGGAGCTATGACAGCACACGTACAGTACACACATGTCCAAAAATGAATAGGCAAATGTGAGTGAAATGGTCGCACTGTATGCAGCTGTTTGTCTGCATTGCATCCCCCCCCCCAACTCAGATTTAGGGTTGATACAACCATCATAATAATATTGTTAACACTTTAATCGCCAAGGACGCCTAAACTTGTCATTCCCCGCCATGCTAATTCTGCCAATGACGCCGTAACACGTCATTGAGATCAATATTTCAAAAATCTGTGATCGCAATCATATTTCTCTCCCGGAGACTTGATATCTACTGTTGATCCCCTCTCAACTCTCCAATGGTTCAAGAGCGCCATCTGGTGGCGGATCGCCCAAACCGGAAACTGGTGCTCATCCAAATTCGGTCCGATCACTCGCTATAGGTTCTGGGACTCGAGTGCGACACAATGGATAGTGATCCGTTACCAATAACTCGATAAACAACATGATTTGGACGTATATACTATTATACAACCTGGAGATGGATCGCATATTTCAACATTTGAAATATTAAGCACTTTGAACTGCAACCTCTGTATGAAAAGTGCTATACAAATAAAGTTATTATTATTATTATACCATAATAGGAATATTACCGTGTTCGATACAAACTGCTCTAATGATCATATCACCCACACTAGATGAATCATCTAACGTTGGCCACGGAATTATAAACGACCCCCCCCCTATCCGGTCAACATCAGATGATAAGTAGTAACTTCTAGAAGCACGTCCACAGGGCCGCCTGGGAGAAATGCGAGGCCCTGTGCGAGATTTAACGCGAGCCCCCCCCCCCAAAAGGTTAAAAAAAATATTTTATATATATATATATATATATATATATATATATATATATATATATATATATATATATTTTTTTTTTTATATACAGTCAACATATTCTTAAATAATAGCGCTGCCGAGGCGGGGCATGATACAGTCAACATATAGCAAAAGAGAGAGCTCCTGTTCTACAGTCAATATACAGTGTACAGAGAGAGAGAGAGAGAGAGACACATTGGAAAGAAATTGAAATGCTATTTGGCCCTAAACAGAGAGTACACAGTGGCAGAATACCTGAGCACTGTGACTGAAGATCCTTGAGCACAGCCTAGCCATCGAGAAAGGCCGCCATAGGCAGACTGTGTGTGTTAGAAAGAGAGAGAGAGAACATGTGTGTTTGTCATGTGTGTGTGTGTTAGAGAGAGACTAGAGCATGTATGAGAGATTCAAAAGGACAAAGATCAACACTTAAATCCAAGAGAGAGAGAGAGAGAGAGAGAGAGAGAGAGAGAGAGAGAGAGAGAGAGAGAGAGAGAGAGAGAGAGAGAGAGAGACACATTGGAAAGAAATTGAAATGCTATTTGGCCCTAAACAGAGAGTACACAGTGGCAGAATACCTGAGCACTGTGACTGAAGATCCTTGAGCACAGCCTAGCCATCGAGAAAGGCCGCCATAGGCAGACTGTGTGTGTTAGAAAGAGAGAGAGAGAGAGAGAACATGTGTGTTTGTCATGTGTGTTAGAGAGAGACTAGAGCATGTATGAGAGATCCAAAAGGACAAAGATCAACACTTAAATCCAACAAGAAGAGGGTCTATACCAGAGAAACCAAAGCAGCAAGGAGCCAATGGCCGACATCAGCTAAATAGGCTAGCCAGGTACTGTGACACCAGGCCACACACAGCTTTGGCCAACGGCCCAACGCTACCCAAGCTACACAAACGACCAAGACATTCACACACAGCACATGTCGTATCTCCAAATGTTGTGAAGTAGCATATGTTTTGCCTGGAAAAAAACATCGTTATTAACAAAACATTCGGGAGGGGAAGGAAGGAAGAGTGGGGTAATGTCATGACATTTTCATTAATCTTACCTGCACAAAAGGAACGCAGGGCGAAAGGCCGTAACACAGGTCTCCACGTTGACGAAAGGCCTCTCGCTGTCGGGACAAATAAGCTATGGCCAGAGCCTTGTCATGGTGCAGGCCCGACTACATCTTCTGTCAAAGATGATGTCGTAGTCAGAGTGCCAGAACCCCCTGCTATTCTCAAGGCTAACTGATAGCATCAAACGAACGTTCCCAGCTAACTGGCTAACAGTTAGCTCAATCAGGCACCTGGCTGTATGTAACCGCATAGCTTGCTTCTGCGTTAGCTAATGGTTAGCACAAGCTAACAGCTAATTAGCTAACAGCTGATTGAGCTAACTGTTAGCCAGTTAGCTGTTTAGCTTCAGCTGGGAACGTTCGTTTGATGCTTGTGCTAACCATTAGCTAATGCAGAAGCAAGCTATGCGGCTACATACAGCCAGGTGCTCTCACCAGGCACACGTGACACACCGTTAGCTACTAGCTAGTCGACCAGTTTGGCTCCAGAGAGAGATAAAGAGAGATAGGTCCACGGCGGGAATATAATCATAGGTTGACTCACCATAACGCAGTATCAATGCGGCGCCAATGGTAAAGTTGGAAGGAGACTTTCTTGGCCCACGGTGTAATTTCTTCTGATCCATGCTGCTTTTGAAAAGACATCCACTGTCTGGCTCCTCCGCGCTGAATTAGATCATCCCTCTACCTCGTGTCGTGTGTCTTCTTAGTTCTTCTTCTTCTTCTTCTATTACGGCGGACGGGATAAGAGACCGGAAACACTATCCTAAAATCTGTAGAGCAGCAAAGCCGCAGAAACCGGAAAACTGCAGTCTGCAGAGCCGCAGAGGCAGGAACAAGTCAGACACATTCTACAAACGTGTCTAATGTGAAATATATAAGCATATAAGCAAAACTAGATTTTAGGTCTGTGATGAAAAAGGGCCTCGCGGGAAGGGGGGCCTCGCAAAAAATAAAAAATAAATAAATACATTTTTTTTTTGTTATTTTTTTGCGAGGCCCCCCTTTCCGCGAGGCCCTGTGCGACCGCACTGCTCGCACACCCCCTGAGGCGGCCCTGCACGTCCATTTGAAATTTTTTATCTTGCGCTGTCGGAAATTAACGTCAGACTTTAGGCTTATATCATATATAAATATATTAGTTAATTAGGAACATTGCTTAAGTTAAAAGTCATTGATAAATAGGATTACAGTACAATCAGTATCATAAACATTTGAGAACACTGGTTTCCTTTTACAGTGAGAGGCTTGTAGGACAAGGTTAGAGGGGCCCCCTTATCTCCAGAAAGGTGGCTGGCCGGTCCGGGAGGGATGCCTGTGCATTTTCCTGTTACATAACCGAGCTGGATCATATGGGAAAGGACACAGGTGTCTCACACTTGATTGGTCAGCCAGCGAAGACACCCTAGGTGGGACAGTATATCAGACCATTTTAGAATAGAGGAAAAGAGAGCTCCTTGGCGACTCTGCTATACTGCATTGCTGTCAACAAGCTTGTCGTGATCCATGGACCACCCGATAATTCATGTAATTATGCTTTCTGATTATTCAATAAATACCATACATGATGTTTGAACTCATTGTCCTGTGTCTAATATTCGATATCCTTTTGTCCTGATTCGAGGAACAACCAAATCTTCCCACAGCGCAGATTGCTATCAAACTGTATTTGATCATCAATATAATGCATTTGGGGCTATAAATCACGTTTTGGAGAATGCTGCAGAAAACGATAAAAACATGTTTATACTTTAGACCGTATTTTAGTATGAATATGTGAATGAAAAAGTATAACGTTCCTACGTCCTGAACGATAGATAATTGACGTTGAATGGGCCATAGTAATGTCAATTTAGCAATACAATTTAAAAAGTTATAGCCCTGCAAAGAAGGGGAACTTCTCCATAGACAAATAGAGCTGGCAGAGGATGGTATAATGATGTACATAAGCCTGGCGAAGAAAGTGTTAATAATAACAATAACAATAATGATGTAATAATGTAAAAATTATCATTAAAAAGACCTGATTATGAGAAAAAAAATTACGATGCATGGAATATTGTTGAGGCACACTAGTTACAACTATATTTCAAACAGGCACTCCATGTCAAAAAGGTTGCTTGACCCCTGTTCTAGAACGTTGTCATTTTTCGGCCTATTTATGAATCGTTTTCAAATAAACGCTAGATTATCGATAGTATATGTGTACGTATGCACGCTGGTGCCGCGAGCTGAAAATTGATTCTTTTAGTTCCTGATCGCTCGCAGTCAAACAGCCATATCACATATAGGGGAAAAGCTTATATCTCCGTGAAAACAGGTCTGATTATCCTAAGACTGGTAAAATAGATTCCTTACCTGAGATCAGATGGTATCCAAAAAGATTATTCCAATTCCTGATCGCCATTCCAAAAATCTATCCTTTTATTGATCCAATGCTACATACTGTAAACACATATTACACGCTGTTCTGATGGTCCACAATGACTGGGATCATCTCCGGTTACATGCGTGAGAAGTAAAATGTGGATTCCGGATATTTTTTTCTCATCCATTTTCATTGAGTCCATTCCAAAAGGGTGCATTACCATCTGGGAGACGATAGGGGGCGCTTTTTTCCACATCTGAGCTCCTGATGGGGCTGGTTTCCCAACGGTAGACTCGGTTGATGAAATATGAATTCAGATCGCTAATAAAAAAAAAATCACGAGAATTCTCGTGATGGGCATTCAGGGGTCGGGCTGATAACACAAGTTATGTCGTGATGGGCATTCAAAGTGTTAAAGGATATGGCCAGTGTAATTTTTTTATTTTTTTTTTATCCACTTTTTCTCCCATTTTTCTATATTTTCTCCCATCCCAATTTCGTATCATCCAATTCAACCCTCCCCTGTCACGAACGCTGTTTCTTGCCTCCCACAAGCCGGCTGCAATGTGGACTAAGTCATACATAGCACAAGTCCCCTCCGGTACTTGAGGTAACAGCAGTCGCATCTTTTCACCTGCGCAGCTCGATCTCTCAGTGTCGAGGAGTAACGCGTGGGAGGCTCACGCTGCCCCAGACACTTCCTGATTCTACTGCGCAGGCGCACCAACCGACTTGTAGGAGTCGCTTGTTCACAACGTTCGATCCCCACCCTTCAGTTTCCCTCCCCGTAATACGGCCAATGTGTATTACTGCGGATGTAACTGAGGGGTACAATTCCCTGACTGTATGGTTAGATATGATACTTACTACCACTACCTCTTGTACTTTAGACTCTGGCCACCCAGTACTAGGTATGAATATGTTGAACACTCCCACCTGATAAACGGATCCAACACAAATGTACCAAATCGAAAGTTTGAGTTTTAATACATAGCAAAAGGTATGTACAACGATCACTTAATTACATTTATGATTTGAAATAGTATGCACTTTTATGGCAAATGAGTATTCGTAGGTAGATCAATATCGAATGTCCAATCTCTGATTGCGCAGGAAGCAAATATACAACCTGGAATATTTAGGGAACAATAGCAATGATACTTGAATGATTATATAGCTGGATACACTAGGGGAAGGTTCCGACTGCTTGTAGGACAGCTGGAGGGGGGGGGGGGGGGTTAGAGAGTCACTGGCTGGATCCCGTCTGGCCGAGGGTATCTTGGGAGAGTCCACAGTTGTGCGACACGGTGCCCAACGATCCTCGATCCACAGATGAATGCAGTTGGACCCTCTGTGGCCGGCGTCCTCCGGTCCACGACGGAGAGACGTGAGGCGACCTCACTGTGCAGAGCGCCGTCTCACCTGTCGTCCTCTCCGGGGGGGGTATTTCCAACACACCGCAGTGTTGGCCTTTATCCATAGAATAATCAAAGTACTCAAAGCATAATCCAAGCCGGGGAAGGCTAGCCGTCGTCGGTAGAATAATCCAATATACAGGTCCACTCGCTCTTTGGCCTGGAGCTCCTCGGGTGCAGCTTCACGTGGGGTCAACCACCCTGGATAAGCGTCCAGCTGATGCCCGAAACGATGGGGGTGCTGATTACTATAGAACTCTTACCGCACGAGGCACTACATATGAATAGACTATTATTAGCTTAATAGAATACGTCCAACTCGACGATATAGTGCCAAATATGACTATTCAAATATTAATATACACGATGTCTCAATGCCGATACTGGGCCGAATTGGCCTTACTGCCCACACGTGGTTCGCGGGGAGGCTTTTGCGTCTGTCACTCTGTTGGAGGGTAAGGAACTGGACTAAAAGAAAGCTCTACTTTAATAGCGCAGTATATATACGCACTATGAACAAATAGTACCATTAGTGGTGCGGTAGACATATTCCTACGCGGAACTAGGACTTGTCCATACATGTTGAGCGGTACGATTGAACCTGGTCTGAGGGGTATGGCGACCTGGCACCAAGGTCTCGTCCAATGGTAGAATGGAGACTATTATGGGATGTTCAGTAGACTAGAAGGGATATTCAATGCATATTGTACAAGGAATATACAAGGAATATCAGGGGATATACAAATACAATTAAATATATATATATATAAATAAATATATATATTCGGTTTAATCTGATCCTTCAGAACAGCGGACGACCAGCTAAACTGAAAACAATGTGGAGAGCTGGATTCGAACACGCGAATCCTAGCGTCTCCACACTGGTGGCGAGTGCCTTGCCCACTACACCACCTAGCCGCCCTATGGCCAGTGTAATTTAATATTTTTCTTATTGTCAACATAGCCTATGCGTGAAAAAACAAAACCTACAATGCATTTTCTTTCTACTTCAAAATATGTTCCATCTAGCCAACGCCATTGTTACATTGTTGTAAAAAAAAAAAGAAAAAAAAAAAAAAGTTAAAACAAGCCGTGCTAATGCCTCGGGCAGCATAATTCATCATTGAGAATAACAGGCATTGTACTATTTCCTGGACTCGAGGGTAATGTGCAAATGCACACATGCTCAGGGCTGTCCTGAGGGTCCGTGACATGAAAAGGTCTGAGAGCCACTACATGAACTGAGCTGACGACGCGGGGCCCCATCTGTTTCCTCTCGCCCTCAAATGGCCCCTTTCATTACAACACCAATTCTATCAGTTCATGGTGCTCTCTTTGATTAAAAATGATGACTATATTTTGCAACAGGCTCATGTTTAGTATCTATCCTCATAAAATGTGTTTTGTCATTATCATCTATCCCTATTTGCGGTGTCTTCTCTCTCTCTCTCTCTCGCTCTCGTGTTCTGCTCTACACCCCATAATAATCATACACATTTCTAATGAGCCGTGTAGCAGGAAAAAAATTGCCTTCTAGTCTTTCTATCTGGGCTAATGACGTCAACCATTACTGGAAAATGATGCTTTAGTTAGTGGTGGGGAGAGAGAGAGAGAGAGAGAGAGAGAGAGAGAGTGTGTGTGTGTGGGGGGGTCGCATGGCAAGCAGTGGTGAATAGGGGTTTTCTGGGTAGGTGATGACAAAGAAACCTTCACTATTCTCTATGCTGTACAATCAAGAAAATGTACAATTGTACTTACTATTAGGTGTCCTTTCCTTCCTTCTAGTATCAAGATAACAAAAAATAATAATAATAATGTGAATGGATTAGAATGGAACTTAACACAATCCCGCCCAAGAACGGATATATCCGTGTTTCGAATCCATGCTTAACACATTCCCTGCCACGCTTCTATCCATCAATGTATGATCACTGCCACCAGTCTAAGCCTATGGAGATGTTTACCTTCTTTGCAAGGCTATAACTTTTTCAATTGTATTGCTAAATTGACATTACTATGGCCCATTCAACATCGATTATCTATCGTTCAGGATGTAGGAACGTTATACTTTTTCATTCATACGAAAATACCGTCTAGAATATAAATGTTATCGTTTTCTGCAGTAATTCCTAGAACGTGAGCTATAGCCTAAACGCATATATACATTATCAACTGCCGTTTGTTGGCGATACACGCTATATAACAAATTTCAACTGTACATGATCCTAAACGTTATGACTTATCATGAGCGGATGAACGGGGGGGGGGGGGGGGGGGGGGTCGTTTATAATTCCGTGATCGTCAGTAAATGCTTTATGTAGTATGGGTGATATATTGATCAGAGCAGTTTGCATTGATAATAATAAACAAATAGGCTGAAAGTAACGTCAGCCTCCTCTTACCGTTCGCCGGTGAGACTGGAGGAAAAAGATCCAACTTATTTGACGGCGATCTCCTAAATCCATTTCCGGTTTGTATAATCATAATAAACGCCCAAATCGTATCGATTATTGCGTTATGGCAGCGATCGCTACACACGGACGTGTGTCTACAGTCCCGCGACAATATGCGAGTGCCGGACGCATTTGCCAGATGCACGGGAGATCTCCAGAGATCCACTTCCGGTTGCAACTCGCCGATCATCCACCAGGCGGCAGTATTGAAGCATTGCAGAGTTGTGCAGGCTCCCACTGCATCAGACCAGGCTCCGTGAGGGAATTATGAATAACATGGCGAAAAAATTTAATATCTCAATAACGTTGTACGCCGTGGAATGGCAGAATTCGCATGAACTTGAAACATGACGTAAGCCGTTTCCGGCGGTGGATGTGTTAAAGGACCGAAGGACAGATATATCCGTGGCAAGTTGTTTAGGCTTTTATTCCATTTTAATAACCTATTCAAGGTCGCCGAGCGGCACTGCAGATGTACCCTACTCTTTGAATTCGCAAAAGTGCATTACCGGCCATATCCGCTTAGGGGCGCTGTCGCGATAATGCAGTGTGCCCTGTGGCTGAACGGTGCATTTTTTTTTTTTTTTACTTTCAATGGAGTTTCCAGTTAGCTTATTCTGGATGTGCAGCCTGTAGCTTGGAATACGTTTTGGATCGCGGATTTCAGTGTGCAGTAAATTAATTTATCATCAGCCAATGGACATATCGATCTACCAGATGGTGATCGATAACTGGGAAATGGTCTGGCGGATCCAACCGGCTCATGGTAAGATCTTTTTCACGTAAATTACAGCCCGATCGGGCCTTGTTATGATACTCAACCAGGCGATCCGCGCATGTGGCTACTTAGACGAACAAGGTTATTGGCAGTTTGAGTTTTAACTGTAGCTTATGTATAACGGAAATGCCATTGGATATAACGTTAGTAGCTATTAGCCCTTTATCTCGCCTTCCAGGAAATATCCTAGCCGGAATCCCGTATAACGCTTATATTCACGGCGCTATAAAATGAGAACGTATTGATGAAAAAAGTATTGAAGGGACGGTTTATGGTCTCAATTGACAATGAGAATGGACGGATAGCAATACTATAAAGTATAGATTTAGCTCTACAAACAGCCCCAAGTCTGTTTACATATGCTGGTCGTCTAGAGTGAGATTAGAGGCATCCCAATGGCCGCCAACCACGTATTTATACGTGCTTCGAATCCATGCGTTGTGGACAGAATCACGTATAAAGCCGTGGCAAGTTGTTGTTGCTTTTATTCCATTTTAATAACCTGTTCAAGGTCGCCGAGCGGCACTGCAGATTTTCAATACTCTATGAATTCTACAATATGCAATACCGGCCAGATCCTCTTAGGGGCGCTATCGTGTCACTGCAATGTGCCCTGTGGGCGAACGGATCACTTTTTTTCTTTCTTTCAATGGAGATTTTTAGTAGCCGGATTCTGAATCAGCATCCTGTACCTTGGATTACGTTTCGAATCGCAGATTTCACCATGCAATAAGGGGATTTATCATCAGCCAATGGACATCGATCGATCGAGGGATGGTTTATGAACTCAATTGACAATGAGAATGGACAGATAGCAATACTATAAAGTATAGATTTAGCTCTACAAAAAGCCACAGGTTTGTTTACAAAAGCTGGTCCTCAACCATTATATTAGACGGGCCCCAGTGGTCGCGAAAGTGTTAATGGGAGGGTTGCTTATGATCGGTGGCCGACAGCGAGGATATCCCTGAACCTGAGCTTGAATCATCGATGTCAATCTTTTGACCAAATGGTGGTGTAACTGAGGGGTACAATTCCCTGACTGTATTACTAGATATGATACTTACTACCACTACCTTTGTACTTAATATTCGGCCACCCAGTACACGGCATAAATATATTATGATGAACACTGTCACGTAGATGAAACGGATCCAACACAAATGTACGAATTAGAAATAGGTCTTTATTTCTACACAGCGATGGTGTGTAGAGCAAGCACTTAATCAAATCAATGACATTTATGAATGGAATTAGTATGCACTTTTATGGCAAGAGTATTCGTCGGTATATCAATAGAGAATGTCCAATCTCTGAAGGCGCAGGTGGTACATATACGACCTGGAATAGTTTAAGGAATAACAGCAATGATACTTTAATGATTATATACTGGATACACTAGAGGGGGTTAATCCGGTCGCTTGTAAGCCGACAGGAGTAGGAAGGGGGGGGGGGTAGAATCCGGCTGCCTCATCCGGCCAAGGGTATCCCAGGTGAACCCACTGTAGTGCCGTTCAATGCGCCGGCGATCCTTGGACCACAGATGAAAGCAGGTGGACTCTTTGTGGGCCGGCGTCATCCGGTCCACGGAGGAGAGACGTGAAGCGACCTCGTCTTGCAGAGCGTCTCCTCACCTTGCGTCCTCTCCAGGGGGGGGGGTTCCAACACACGGCAGTGTCGGGGGTCTTTATCCATGGAATAATCAATGTATACAAAGCATAATCCGTGCCTGGGAAGGCGGGCTGTCGTCGGTAGAATAATCCGGTATACAGGTCCACTCGCTCGTCGGCTCTGGGGCTCCTCGGGTGCAGCTTCACGTGGGGTCAACCACCCTGGGTAAGCAGCCAGTTCTCTGCCCGAAACGATGGGGTACTGACTACGGTAGTATTCTCACCGCACGAAGCACTATATATTAACAGACTATTATTAGCTTAATAGACTATGTCCAACTCGACGATATAGTGCCAAATATGACTATTCAAATATTAATATACACGATGTCTCAATACCGATGGTAGGCGAACTTGGCCTTACTCCCACACGTGGCGTCGCGGGGAGGCTTTACGTCTGTGACTCTATTGGAGGGTAAGAAACTGGACTGAAAAGAAAGTCCTACTTTAGTAGCGCAGTATATATACGCACTATGAACAAATAGTCCCATTAGTGGTGCGGTAGCCAGATTCCTACGCGGAACTAGGACTTGTTCGTACATGTGGAGCGGTACGTTTGAACTGGGTCTGAGGGGTATGGCAGCCTGGCACCAAGGTCTCGACCAATAGTAGAATGGAGACTATTATGGGATGTTCAGTAGGCTAGAATGGATATTCAATGCATATTGTACAAGGAATATACAAGGGATATCAGGGAATATTAGAGAATATACAAATACAATTAAATATATATATATAAATAAATATATATATTCGGTTTAATCTGGCCCTTCACAACAGGTGGTCATATAGTTTTCTCACAACGCTAGGATATGTACTTTAACACATTCATCGCCATTGGGGCCCATCTAATCCCACTCTGATTTGATTTGATTTGATTTTTATTTAGTACATACAATTTATACAATAGTATAAAAACAAGGGGTACAAGGATAACATGTGAAAGTCTGTCGACTTGTTTCCAACATGGTCCCAAGAAAAATACAATAAATCACAAAGAAAGAGTTAAGATAAAATAGATACAACAAGTAGATAAAATAGACAACACAATTTTCTAAGAGCCTCATTACAGCATGTCATGTTCCTGTTCTTCAAGAGTGGTGGCCAAGCACCCTCTGCAACCTATTGTTGCAGATGTCGCTTCACACCCCTCTTGAAGACAGCAATAGTGGGGGAGTTTTGGATGGCCCTGGGCAGAGAGTTCCACAGCCGGCAGGCTGTAGACAGAAAGCCATTCTGTGAATAGGAACCCTTTCTAGGCTCATAAACTGAGAGCTGTCCAGACCGTAACTGTCGTCCGTGGACCTGGCCACGCAGGACAATACGAGAGCATAAATATCTGGGGGCAGATCCATTTAACATTTTATACATATGTCCCAGTTTCAGAAAGGAGACCCTCTGCTCCACAGGGAGCCATCCCACCTCATTGAAGTGACATGGCTCAATATGGGTTCGAGGTGGCAGATTTAGGACCAATCGTATGGTCTTATTTTGGCTGGTTTGTAGCCTGTGTTTACATTCCACTGTAACACCACTATACCAGTACGTACTTGCATAGTCATATTGGCTGAGGATCATGCAGTTGGCAAGCAGTTTCATAGTTTCCAGTGATAAGAACCTCTTTTTTCTGTGCAAAAATTTCACCCTTGTGTTAACTTTTTTGATCACCTTCAGGGCCATTGTTTTCCCTGAGAGTGTTTGGTCGAGGTCTGCACCTAGGTATTTAACAGTCTCTAGACTCGACACTGAAGCCATTACAGCTTATCTCAAGTCGGGAACATTCCTTTAATTTATGTTTTGAGCTGAATAGAATTGACTCAGTTTTTCCAAGGTGAATAGATAATCTGTTGTCAACTAACCATTTGTGAAGGCTTTCCAGCTCCCTACTGAGACCGGCTTGTATTTCTGCCGTGTCGTCGTCAGCATACAGTTGCAGACACCATGTCATTAACATATAGTGAAAATAGCAATGGAGCAAGGATGCTGCCTTGTGGCACCCCACATGTTATTTCATTATATGAAGATGCGACACCATTTATGTTCACAACCTGGGTCCTCCCAGTCAAGTACGACCTGAACCATCTCACCGACCCATCGTCCATCCCACAGGCTTTGAGCTTCTCAAGCAGGATCTGATGGTCAACAGTATCAAACGCTTTCTGCAGGTCAATCAGAACCATGCCAGTTCGTTTGCCACAGTCCATCTGGGTTCGAATATGGTCAGTGAGATCAATCAGGCAAGCATCCGTAGAATACCCAGGGCGATCTGTCTGTTTAAGAAAATCTGATATTTGATTAAATATGACCTTCTCAAGAACTTTGGAGATGACGCTGAGGATAGAAACTGGACGATAGTTTCCCTCGTTTGTCCTATCTCCTTTTTTGTGTAGTGGAACCACTCTGGCACATTTTAAGTCATCGGGTACGATACCCTGTTTCAGTGATAGGTTGATGATATGTGTTAGAGGTTCACTAATCTGGTTTGCTCCGTCTTTGATAAACCTCACTGGTAAGCCATCTATTCCAGTAACTTTATCCTTGCCTAGGGTATTGATCATTTTTTCTACCAGGGCCATGTCCACTGGTTGTAATTTGAAGGAATCCTGTGCAACCTTATCTGAATAATAATTAAATACATGACTACTACCAAACTGTCCAGTGGGTTCGGGTAACTTCTTCACAAGTGTTGATGCCACTGTAGTGAAAAAATCATTGAATTTTTGGGCCACCCTTGCACTGTCAAAGCAAATTTCATTATCAATATCCAACCCAATCTTTGAAGAAGCTGAACAATTGTTTCTAATGGGAGCCCCCAGATTTTTTAGAGTTTGCCAAAGTTATTTGGGGGAGTTTTTCACTTCTTGGAATTTTGTTTTGTAGTATTCTATTTTGGCCTTTTTTACCAGGCTGGTTACTCTATTTCGCATGTGTCGATACTCATCGAATAGAGCGCTATCGCAGCATTTTCTAAATGTTGCCAGAGTTTTGTCTCTTAACCGAATTTGTTCTAAGATGTCTGAATCCATCCAGGGTTTGGAACGTTGTTCGACTCTGACAAGCCTGATGGGGCATACTTTGTCTAAAACCGATAGAAATATTTCTTAAAAAATTATCCAAGCTTCCTGAGCTTTGTCGCACTCTGTAACCTGACTCCAGTCTTCAGACTGCAATAGTTGTTGGAAATTTTCCAGGTTGTACTTTTTCATTGACCTGATCCTAACCGTGCTGTGTTTGCCTATCTGGCTGTGACAGATCTTTCTTGTGCAGTATGTGACAAAATGGTCACTGATTCCTAAAGGTAGCACCCCAGATTGACATATTTTTTCTTTGTCAGATGACAAGATCAGGTCAATGATAGATCTGCTAGTCTTAGTAATTCTGGTAAAATCAATCAATTGTGTAAAATCAAAAACTGAGCAAAAATTCATAAAATCTGCAAGTAGACCATTGTTTAAATGACTAGTTGGATGGACATTACAGTTAAAATCACCAGTGACAATAACCTCTTGATCTAGAAAACGGTCTGCATTTGCACAGGACTTCTCGAGAAGATGAAAAAAATTAGAGCATTTCGGGGGTCGATAGCAACAACCGACCAGAATAGGTTGTGATTTTGGTAGCAGTATATCGATCCATATGAGGCCAGCTTTTCATTACAAGGTTTCACTGTGCGTGAGGTTGTTTGTAGAGCTAAATCTATATTTTATATTATTGCTGTGTCATTGTCAATTGACAGTATAAACCTTCCCTTCAATATGCCATAAAGAAAAAAATCTTTCATCAATACGTTCCCATTTTATAGCGTTGTGAATATGAACTATATACCGCAATGTTCTAGGGTAATTCCTGCAAAGCTAGTTATAGGGCGCTAAACTATATCTAGGTCGTCCTCGGACGGGCCCTCCATCGGTGCTTCCAGTCATCCCGATCCTCCATGCATCTGGCTAGCTCGCCGGTGCATTCTGTTCCCGCATCTCTCCTGAGTACGTCCACGTAGGTTAATGTGGGACGTCCTTGTGATCGATGCCCGCGTGTTGGTTCCCACAGCACAAGTTTGCTTGTTTGGCATCTCATGATGTCTCTGGCAGTGACCTGCCAGCCTCATTCTCCTGACTGCCACTTTCTCGCTCACCCTTAGCACCCCCCCATACAAGTTTGCATTAGTGACATGCTCATCCCTGTTGATGTTGAGCACCACACGCATCATTCTGGTGTAGCACCCATCCAAGGACTTCTGCAGGGTGGGCTTCAAGGTCCAGCATTCACTGCCATACAAAAGGACAGACTCAACTGTTGCATGAAAGAAGTTGAGCTTGATTTGACGGGGGAGGTTGGATTTCCACACACTGGTCATGCCGTTCAGAGCCCTCCACGCAAGCGCCTTCCTCACTTTAAGGTCTTGCTCGGACGAGTTGACCCACGAGCCCAGGTATTTGAAATCACCGACTTCCTTTAGAGCAGAGCCTCCTGTTGTCCTTGGAGGTGGATGATCCGGGAGGATGTTATACATTATGACCTCGGTTTTCTTGGCATTTAGCCTAAGGCCAACCTTGGCGCACTTCGTCTCCACTCTGCACAGGAGTTCCTGTGCCTGCTCCACGTGGTCAGAGAGCAGGATGTCGTCCGCATAGTCAAGGTCTGTTAGGACTATGGCGGGGTGTCGTCTCGATCTCCTTGGGGTTATTGTGAGACCAAGTTCCTGCTCCCGTCCATTTATGGCCTTCCTGAGCGCATAGTCGAGGACTATGACGAAAAGGAAGGGGGCAAGGGTGTCCCCTTGCATCACTCCAGCCAGGATGTCAACTTCTTCACTGTTGCCGTCTGGGGTTACCACCTTGGCCCTTGTACCCGTGTGCATGGTCCCTATGGCCCGGAGTAGATTGGGAGGGACTCCGTAGGCCTTGAGTATCCTCATCATCACAGCTCTGTGTATCGAGTCAAAAGCCTTTTTGAAGTCGATAAAGCACAGTACCGCTGTCAGGTTGTTCTTCTTCACCTCCTCGATGATTCTTCTCAAGGCCAAGATCTGGGCCACAGTGGTCCTCTTCTCTCGGAAACCATTTTGGTTCTCCCTGAGGTGGGGGTCGATGGCATTCCTTATCCGGTTTAGTATCATGCGATTGTACATCTTTGCAATGACACATGTCAGACTTATGCCACGGTAGTTGTCTGGCTTCGAGAGATCTCCAAGCTAATAACGTTAAATCGATTGGCGTTTCGGTCCTACACAAGCTAGAGTTAAAAATCAAAATGCATATGATCGGTATCATGGTCCACCATGAATGCATGGGCAGGGGAAGTAGTTTCTGATTATTGATTACCAATAACGGCATTCGTTATTGCAACATCATACGTTGACCGGGTGGATGGCTGAGAACAAGGCCTGATCAAGCTGAAATTGACGTCAAATCTTTCTTACCTGTGGCTGGTTGGATTCCAAAAAGAATTTCCCAGTTATTGATCGCCATCTGGTAGATCGATATGTCCATTGGCTGATGCTATATTCCTTTACTGCATACTGAATTCGGCGTCGAAATAAGTATTGCAGGCGATCGGTTGAAGCCCTCGCTTCAGGCTAACAGAAAAGCTAACCCGGACGGAAAAAAAGTTACACCAGGTCTGAAACAAGGATTACTGCATTCTCGAGACAGCACCACTACCAGGATCTGGCCGGTACTGCACTTTCAGAGTCCCAATAGGCATTTTCCAGCCAACATACATGTGACATTGAGTAGGATATTAAAATGGAATAAAAGCAAAAACGAGTTTAACACGTATATATACGTGGTTGGCCTCCAACGGTCGGAGCCCAATAACGTATATATACGTGGTTGGCCACGAAACGGTTAACACAATGGCGCCCAAGGACGGAGATCTTTCCACCCGTTGTGGACAGAGGCACGGATAAATCCGTGGCAAGTTGTTATTGCTTTTATTCCATTTTAACCCTTTAATCGCCAAGAACGTGTTACGACGTCATTCTCCGCCATGCGTAATCTGCCAATGACGTCGTACAGCGTCTTTGAGATCAATATTTAAAAAATCTGTCATGGCAATCATATTTCACCCACGGAGACTTGGCGGGTGCTGCGGATCTCCTCTCAACTCTCCAACGGTTCAAGACCGCCATCTGGTGGCCGATCGGCGAATCGCCAAAACCGGAAGTGAGCGGCCGGAAGTGGTGCTCACCCATATTTCGTCCGGCCACTCGCTATCGCTCCCGGGGCTCCATCTCGACACACTGGATAATCGATCGGTTGCCCTAACTCGATAAACAACATTATTTGGACGTATATAGTGTTGTACAACCTGGAACTGGACCAACAGGATCGACATCCGATAATGACTATCTTTTTGCTCCAGTAGCATCGCCCAACGCTACGAGGAAGCTGCGGTGAGTTTCAGCGTGTTTGATTATTATTATCCATATAAACTGCTCTGATCTATGTATCGCCCATACTACATAAATGATTTAACGTCGGCCACGGACTTATAAACCCCCCCCCCCCTCCGGTCACCAGCAGATGATGAGGCATGACGTTTAGGACCTTGTACAATTGACATTTTTTATCTGACGTCAATCGGTATCAAACTACATTTGATGATCTAATATATGTATTTATGGCTATAACTCACGTTCTGCAGAATGCTGCAGAAAACGATAAAAACATATTTATACTTTAGACCGTATTTTAGTATGAATATGTGAATGAAAAAGTAGAACGTTGCTACATCCTAAACAATAGATACTTGACGTTGAATGGGCCATAGTAATGTCAATTTAGCAATACAATTTAAAAAGTTATAGCCCTGCAAATAAGGGGAACATCTCCATAGACAAATAGAGCTGGCAGAGGATGGTATAAGGATGGATATAAGCATGGCAGAGAAAGGGCTAATAACCTATTCAAGGTCGCCGAGCGGCACTGCAGATCTACCTTACTCTATGAATTCGACAAAGTGCAATACCGGCCAGATCCTCTTAGGGGCGCTATCACGATAATGCAGTGTTCCCTGTGGCCGAACGGTGGACTCTTTTTTTGGACTTATTTTTTTAGTTTCCAGTAGCAGGATTCTGGATGTGTAGCATAGTAGCTTGGATTACGTTTTGCATCGCAGATTTCACCATGCAATAAGGGGATTTATCATCAGCCAATGGACATATCGATCTACCAGATGGCGATCGATAACTGGGAAATGCTCTGGGCGATCCCACCGGACCACGGTAAGACCTTTTTCATGTGAAGTACATCCCGATCTGGCCTTGTTTTGATAGCCAACCAGGCGTTCGGCCTATGTGGCTAATGAGGCTAACGCTGTTATTGGTAATCGATAATCAGAAACAACGTCCCCCGCCCCCCCCCCTTTCATGCATACATGCGTGAGGATCGTACCGATCATATGCAGTTTGAGTTTTAACTGGAGCGTATCTATAACTGAAATGCCATTGGATTTAACGTTATTAGCTATTAGCCCTGTATCTCGCCTCCCAGGAAATATACTAGCCCCAAATCCGGTATAACGCTTATATTCACGGCGCTATAAAATGAGAACCTATTGATGATTTTTTCCCCTTCTTTAAGCCATTTTGAAGGGACGGTTTATGGACTCAATTGACAATGAGAATGGACAGATAGCAATACTATAAAGTATAGATTTAGCTGTACAAACAGCCCCACGTTTGTTTACATTCCCCGGTCCTCTTGAGATTAATTAGGTCGCTTTCACATATAGTTTTGGTGGACTCGGTGCGGTTGCAACATTGTTGCATTCTCCATTTGGTTCGCCTGCGTTCACACAGAAATCTGTCAGCGCACCGAACCTTCTGAACAATGTCACGCGGTCGAAAAGGGGCACTTGTCTATTGGACAGTGGAAATGTGTGTGTGGCTGCAAGCGTGTGTGTCTGTGTGTGGACTGCGGAGCCCTCCAGATCAGCGGAGCCGAGTTTTGACATGGCATTGATCCATTGTTCTATTGAAGCACATTACCACCATCCTCTCGCTAAACAACTTGTAGACCACGTTGTTTTTATGAGTGCCCACAAGTAGCTGTTTTATTAATAATATAATAAGCCGCGTTTTTTCTTCCTTCTTCCCAAAATGCACAGATAGATAGATAGATAGATAGATAGATAGATGCAGTGTGGTTGTTTTGCAGTGAATGAATGCTGCGAGCAGTGGTAAGGTAATAATAGTATTGACGTGGCATTGATCCATTGATCCAATGCCGTGCGCCTCGGTAATAATAATAAGCCGCGTTTTTTCTTCCTTCTTCCCAAGATGCACAGTTAGATATATAGATAGATAGATAGATAGATAGATAGATAGATAGATTAGATGCAGTGTGCTTGTTTTGCAGTGAGTGCTGCGAGCAGTGGTAATAATAATCACTTCCTATATTTGGTTCGTGTTTGGTTCGATGAAGCCGAACCGAGACCTACGTTTTCAGGCGGACCAGAGTTCGCCTGTTTGGTCCGCGAACCGAGTTCGACACGCATTCACACAAACCCGAAAAACCGGACTATCGAATTCTGGTCCGAAAGTCCGGACCAAACAGCCCCTGTGTGAAAGCGACCTTAGACTCATCCCAATGGCCCCGAATGTGTTAAGGCAGTGGTTCTCAAACTGTGGTACGCGTACCACTAGTGGTACTTGGTGGTACTGCTGGTGGTACTTGAAAACATTTCCAAAAAAGCTAAAAAAAGATTTTTTATTTTTTTTTGCAGTCAGGCCACTGAATTTAGAAGCAGGCCAGGCCAGTGTTTCTGGTTGCGGCAGCGCGATAGTTAGATAATCTAAGTGAGGAACAACCAGGAGATCACTGTGACAGAGAGTAATGCAGTCTAAACAGTCATAAATCTTTAATTCAACTTCAGCCCTGATCATAACCATTTATTTTTAGATTTCTTGTAATGATAAAAAAGATAAAAAATTTCTGAAAAGAGTTGGTGTTAAATCTGACATTACAAAAAATCCATCAAAATATGTGTTGCTGCTAATCATTGACACATGCCTAGCCTGTAATAATCCCCCCCAGAAAAATGTACTTTGCATTTGATATATTGTAAATATTTTACTTTGTGTGTTTCTTTTAACAATAATTTGTGATGCCATCACACAAACTGGCATTTAAAGGGTAAACATTCAAAAATGTATTGAATATGTGTTTTCTTTTCTTTTTTACAATAATTTGTGATGCCCATCACAAACACTGGCATTTAAAGGGTAAAAATTCAAAAATTCCTGCACCAGAATGCAGGAAATTAAGTTTTTGTAACCAAATAAGTGTGTGTGTGTGTGTGTGTGAGAGAGAGAATGACGGACAATTGCTTGCTGTGTGAGAGAGTGAGAGAGTGAGAGTGAGAGAGAGAGAGATAGAGAGAGAATTAAGTACATTTGCTGAAATACAGTTGTTCTTAATTTTCTCACTTGCTATGTGAGAATGTTAGTTATTATGTTCTCAATGCCCCTTGCATTGTATGAGTTGTGTGGAAGCGTTTGCTAGTTCTAGTGCAATCCCTTTGTACATTGTGGCTGTGTCTGACAAAAGTTAACAATAAATAATGGTATTAGGAATACATTTGCCTCCTGCGTGAACTGTGCATAGCTGAATAGACTGTATTTTAACGCCGGTCATATGGTGGTACTTGGAGAGCCAGCTACGTTCTCAGGTGGTACTTGGTGTAAAAAGTTTGAGAACCACTGTGTTAAGGGGTAATAGACCTGGGGAGAGAGCTTCTACCTGTGATTGAGGTCGCTTTCACACAGGGGCTGTTTGGTCCGGACTTTCGGACCAGAATTCGATAGTCCGGTTTTTCGGGTCTGTGTGAATGCGCGTCGAACTCGGTCCGCGGACCAAGCAGGCGAACTCTAGTCCGCCTGAAAACGTAGGTCTCGGTTCGCCTTCATCGAACCAAATGCGAACCAAATATAGGAAGTGATTATTATTACCACTGCTCGCAGCACTCACTGCAAAACAAGCACACTGCATCTATCTATCTATCTATCTATATATATATCTAACTGTGCATCTTGGGAAGAAGGAAGAAAAAACGCGGCTTATTATTATTACCGAGGCGCGCGGCTTATTATATTATTAATAAAACAGCTACTTGTGGGCACTCATAAAAACACTGTGGTCTACAAGTTGTTTAGCGAGAGGATGGTGGTAATGTGCTTCAATAGAACAATGGATCAATGCCATGTAAAAACTCGGCTCCGCTGATCTGGAGGGCTCCGCAGTCCACACAGACACACGCGCGCGCGCGCACACACGGATCGCAGCCACACACACATTTCCACTGTCCAATAGACAAGCGCCCTTTTCGACCGTGTGACATTGTTCAGAGGCCTCGGTCCGCATGACAGATATCTGTGTGAAAGCAGGCGAACCAAATGAAGAATGCAACAATGTTGCAACTTCACCCCCAGAACCGCACCGAGTCCACCAAAACTATATGTGAAAGCGACCTTATTGTGTATAGGTTCACAATCTTTGACGGAGGTATGTTATTTAATTCTTATACTGTTATATATTATTTAATTCTTAATTCTTATACTGTTATATATTATTTAATTCTTATACCGAACTAAGGTAAATGTTTTAACTTAATTGTTGAGAGAATGTGTTTACATTGTAATCTTTACTAATTTCCTTGGTAACTACTACAGTACTGTGAAGGGTAATTTCACATCCTCCTCCTCCTCCTCCTCCTCCACCCCCTCATCCTCCACCTCCTCCTCCTCCTCCACCCCCTCCTCCTCCACCCCCTCCTCCTCCCCCCCCCTCCACCTCCTCCTCCCCCTTCTCTCTTTGTGAAGTCATGATTTCTGTTTAAAGACAGGGCACCCATTCATCTGGCCTGATAAGTTTGTCAAGGTCAGCGCCGGCTAGAAGCCCTTTTTGGAGCCTCCCAAGAATGCATCGAAGGAGGCGTCTCTATTCCACTGTGTTAAAACACATGACACTTTTGCTTTTTGTCACTTTCACTCTGACAGACCTGTGAATATGCACTCTGACAGACTGAAAGTCCGTCCGTATGGGCGTACTATATATATTTTCTTTTCCAATAAACCTGTATTGTATTCATTTAACGTGAGTCTCTTTCTGCTCCTGTTTTATTATTTCAGAATATCTAATTCGCAGTGTGACACTGTTTTAGGCTGCTGGATGTCCGTGGAGAACCTGGTGGTTTGCACTCTGATTTAAGGCCAATCTCTTGTCTCTGTATTTCATTTAACCATCCCTGGAGACGTCAAAATCCACCACATTCTTGGTGTCTGAAGTGGGATGCCAACCGATCCTGCCGGTGCAGACGGGCTCTTCATCGCTCTACAACACAGCCACGTCTGGGACAGTGAGGAATTGTCTGTCTGCATCGGCTGGTCGGGACGGCATTCCACGGGCATTACATGCAGCGTCGCGGCGAGTTAGGTAAGCAGGAGTGGGGGGGGGGCCGTCTGAATGTAATACTATCTGTGTTTATCTCTATATGTATGTGACACTGCGAGAAGTCAACCCTGGTTACTTTGGTCACTATCTGTGTTTATCTCTATATGTATGTGACACTGCGAGAAGTCAACCCTGGTTACTTTGGTCACTATCTGTGTTTATCTCTATATGTATGTGACACTGCGAGAAGTCAACCCTGGTTACTTTGGTCACTATCTGTGTTTATCTCTATATGTATGTGACACTGCGAGAAGTCAACCCTGGTTACTTTGGTCACTATCTGTGTTTATCTCTATGTATGTGACACTGCGAGAAGTCAACCCTGGTTAGGCTTTGGTCACTATCTGTGTTATTGATTATGTACGTGACACTGCGAGAAGCTCAACTTTGATGTGGGCTTTGGTCACTATCTGTGTTAAGATAAGATAAGCTACATACGTGACACTGCGAGAAGCTCAACTTTGATGTGGGCTTTGGTCACTATCTGTGTTAAGATAAGCTACATACGTGACACTGCGAGAAGCTCAACTTTGATGTGGGCTTTGGTCACTATTTGCTACATACGTGACACTGCGAGAAGCTCAACTTTGATGTGGGCTTTGGTCACTATCTGTGTTAAGATAAGATAAGCTACATACGTGACACTGCGAGAAGCTCAACTTTGATGTGGGCTTTGGTCACTATCTGTGTTAAGCTACATACGTGACACTGCGAGAAGCTCAACTTTGATGTGGGCTTTGGTCACTATCTGTGTTAAGCTACATACGTGACACTGCGAGAAGCTCAACTTTGATGTGGGCTTTGGTCACTATCTGTGTTAAGATAAGATAAGCTACATACGTGACACTGCGAGAAGCTCAACTTTGATGTGGGCTTTGGTCACTATCTGTGTTAAGCTACATACGTGACACTGCGAGAAGCTCAACTTTGATGTGGGCTTTGGTCACTATCTGTGTTAAGCTACATACGTGACACTGCGAGAAGCTCAACTTTGATGTGGGCTTTGGTCACTATCTGTGTTAAGATAAGATAAGCTACATACGTGACACTGCGAGAAGCTCAACTTTGATGTGGGCTTTGGTCACTATCTGTGTTAAGATAAGATAAGCTACATACGTGACACTGCGAGAAGCTCAACTTTGATGTGGGCTTTGGTCACTATCTGTGTTAAGCTACATACGTGACACTGCGAGAAGCTCAACTTTGATGTGGGTTTTGGTCACTATCTGTGTTATTGATTATGTATGTGACAATGCGATAAGTTCAAGGCTTTGGTCACTATCTGTGTTTATCTCTATCATGCTTTTCCAATGTTATACCTGCTCTGCCACTGCACAGCAGTTAGGCATTTTTTTATTTATTTTTTGGCCTCTATTCCAAGCACTTTTGAATATAAGTGCTATTCAAATGTTCTAAATTCCATAGACACTGTCTTATACAGCTTATTGAGGCACTTGTCTTTCCGCCATCACAGCGTTTGTAATACCAGTGTCCTAAAGTTGGATTTGTCATTCCTTTCATTCCTTTTGATATTTGATTGCATGTTACAACTTGTAACCCCTGGTGGTCACTATTTCCACATGTTTCAACTTGGGCGACAGCTAACTGTAAACAGTTTTTTTCCCCTTTGTTTCCAGCCAGTACAACTATGAGGGATATCCAGACATGTAACACACTGACCATGTTTGAAATTGTTTTTTTTTTTTTTGTGTTTGATTTCTTTTCCTTTGGCCGGCGCAATCTCATTAACGCGACGCATGACATCCAAGATGCAGTATTAATCAATGCTGTCGAACTCAGATCTATGGAATGTGAGGGGGAGGATGGTGCGTTTCTCTCAGCGCAGGAGAAAGAAGATAACGAATATGCACCAGGGCCGTACTTCCCACTGCAGGGCCACGCTGTCCCTGGGCAACCACACCACCTAGGGGCCCCATCTCCACCGGCACACCAGCCACCATACCCATATGAACCCGCGGAGGACGACGACAACCTAATCAGGTTCAGTCCCAAGTCCAACAGGAACCGCCTGCTCAACATCTCGCATGATATGGCAACACCACAGCAGGGCCGGTGCTACGGAAGCGGGGCCCAGGGATCAGTGGAGGCCCTGGGAGGGCAACTGGGACAGGAACTCCAGCTAAGCTCCCTGTGCGATAGCCCCGCCCTGCCACGAAGATAAGAACGCACCGCTGCTGGGATCCACAGGAACCCCTACCACGCACCCCAGTCGGCAATACAAGCCCTTTTGCATAAGTAGGACCTACCCCACCACGCCAACGACGGCCCGGCCTGTACAAACAACGACCGCTATGAATATCCTACCTCCCTACTCCCTACTCCCTGCACCTGGTGTGCTGCTGTATTCAACTATGGGGAGATGACTGCTACTGTACTCAACGGCATCCAGCCTCCTTACAACAGATATATCGTTCTGTGTGTGAAGGAGTGGGAAGACACCTGACTGCTACTGTACTCAACGGCATCCAGCCTCCTTACAACAGATATATCGTTCTGTGTGTGAAGGAGTGGGAAGACACCTGACTGCTACTGTACTCAACGGCATCCAGCCTCCTTACAACAGATATATCGTTCTGTGTGTGAAGGAGTGGGAAGACACCTGACTGCTACTGTACTCAACGGCATCCAGCCTCCTTGCAACAGATATATCGTTCTGTGTGTGAAGGAGTGGGGAAGACACCTGACTGCTACTGTAGTCCACTGTGACTGCTACTGAGAATGACAACAAGGGAAGCCAGTGTGCATATTAAAAAGTCAAATTTCTGATTTAGATATGGGTACATATTCAGAGTTTGAAAATACTACTTATATTAAGACTGCCATTTTATTTTATTTGTTCTTTGTTTCCTATTAACTGCTGTCGGCGCTTCGGGTCACTGAGAAGCGCTTTATAAGGCGCCAGCGACCAATCTGTCCCCGGCCTGGGACTCCTCCCCTTTTCAATTTGCACCTGAACTTTTTTCCCCCTCTTCTTTCTTTCTCAAGAGTTATTGTTCTACCTTATTATGTTTAAAAAAAAAATTATTGTACCTAAGGATGCAACATTTTGCAATTACCTGCTTGGAATTATCGTCCTACTTAGCCAAGTATGACATTATGATGTATTAATGTTGATTGATTTGATGTTCTGCATGGTGTCTTGAGACTGTGGTTTAGTGATATTGATGGTTGAAATTACCAGGATGTGCCAAAAATGGCACAAAGTGGGGAATGTGAAGGGTAATTTCACATCCTCCTCCTCCTCCTCCACCCCCTCATCCTCCACCTCCTCCTCCTCCTCCACCCCATCCTCCTCCTCCTCCCCCCCCCTCCACCTCCTCCTCCCCCTTCTCTCTTTGTGAAGTCATGATTTCTGTTTAAAGACAGGGCACCCATTCATCTGGCCTGATAAGTTTGTCAAGGTCAGCGCCGGCTAGAAACCCTTTTTGGAGCCTCCCAAGAATGCATCGAAGGAGGCGTCTCTATTCCACTGTGTTAAAACACATGACACTTTTGCTTTTTGTCACTTTCACTCTGACAGACCTGTGAATATGCACTCTGACAGACTGAAAGTCCGTCCGTATGGGCGTACTATATATATTTTCTTTTCCAATAAACCTGTATTGTATTCATTTAACGTGAGTCTCTTTCTGCTCCTGTTTTATTATTTCAGAATATCTAATTCGCAGTGTGACACTGTTTTAGGCTGCTGGATGTCCGTGGAGAACCTGGTGGTTTGCACTCTGATTTAAGGCCAATCTCTTGTCTCTGTATTTCATTTAACCATCCCTGGAGACGTCAAAATCCACCACAGTACCCATATGCAAACTTTGACCAATCACAAGAGCACAACTACATTGACATTTGTGTCATTCTCGTTTGTTTTTGTGGAATTTGCTGCCATCTTTCTTTTCATTGTAGCTACAGTATGAATAATATGAATAAAATGAAATAAAAAAATAAAAAAGAGTCAGGTTGTCATGAGTATATAATTCCAATAGCATATTCCATCTGTTGTTACTGATTATTTTGGTTTCAGCTTCAAAGGCTGCTTCAAAGACGAGCTGCTTTTATAAGAATTTGTTCTTAACACTTTCAGAGCCCAAGCTTAATTCCTTTTTACCTCCTTGAATGCCCAGCACCACTTCAATGTTAACGTTAATATCACCTAATCTATGTTTTAAATTATGGCTATGTGTCTAATCTGCCCGTCGTTTATCAAAGACTCATTTTCCAGTCAACATTGTCATAGCAGATTGTTTTTTTATCGCTTCATTTCCGTTTTCTAGCATTTTGAAAAGCACTCGTTTTCACGGAAAAAATAAGACATTCCATGATGATCGCCCTTTACTGGAATATTCTAGAACGTTGTAATTTTTCTGCCTATTTATGAATCGTTTTCAAATAAATGCTAGATTATCGATAGTATATGTGTACGCATGCACGCTCTGGCCGCGAGCTGAAAATCGATTTCATGACCGCTCGCACAGTCACCATATCACATAAAAGCTTATATCTCCGTGAAAACGAGTCTGATTATCCTAAGACTGGTAACATAGATTCCTTACCTGAGATCAGATGGTATCCAAATGGATTATTCCAATTCCTGATCGCCATTCGAAAAAATCGATCCTTTTATTGATCCACCGTGTATACTGTAAAAACACATAATCCCGCTGCTCTGAGGCTCCAGAGTGGAGCTGATCGACCCCGGCTGCGTGAGTGAGAAGTAAAATGTGGAGTCCGGGTTAGGGTTCAAGATTCAAGATTCAAGATTCAAGAGTTTTAATTGTCACGGCATACAGGTATACAATGAAATGCGGCTGGTCTTGCCCGCGACGATGTGCAATACAGTGGTACAACATATAATAGAATCCAATAAAAATACAGTGGTACAACATATTAATAGAATCCAATAAAACAGTGCAATAAACAGGTACATGGTGTGCCATCTCGGTATCTGTACATTAGTATTTACAGAGCATATAGGACATGCTAGTTAGCTTTAGTAGTGCAATACACTGTTCCTGATGTTATACTACTTTAAGTAGCCTTTCCTCTGGCCATAAGTGTGCGTGTGTGCGTCATGAGTGTTAAAGTGGCTGCTAGTGTGTGAGCGTGCTCAGCGTGCGTGTCGTGTATGTACTTGTGTGTGGATAGTTCAGTTTCTGTGTCTCTCAATGTTCATTGTTCAAGGCTCTGATGGCCTGGGGGAAGAAGCTTAGCCTAAGCCTCTCCGTCTTAGTCTCTAGAATTCGCAGGCGTCTGCCTGACCTCAGCAGCTGGAACAGGCTGTTATTGGGGTGGTGGGGGTCTTTCATTATCCTGCAGGCTCTGGATTTGCACCTCTTGTTGTATAGAGCCTGCAGGGGAGGTAGCGCAATACCCGTGGTACGCTCGGCTGAGCGCACCACTCTCTGTAGGGCCTTCTTGTCCTGTGCCGTGCTGTTCCCATACCAGGCAGTGATGTTTCCGGTCAAGATGCTCTCTACAGCTCCTGAGTAGAAGGACTGGAGTATCTTCCCCGATACTCTGAACTTCCTTAACTGTCTCAGGTGGTAGAGGCGCTGCTTCGCTTTCTTTACTACTGTGTTTATGTGTGTTGACCATGTCAGGTCCTCTGAGATGTGGACCCCCAGGTACTTGAAGCTGCTCACCCTGTCCACGGTAGCCCCGTTAATCCTCAGTGGTGTGTGTGTCTCCCGCTGTCCTCTCCTATAATCCACGATCAGCTCCTTGGTTTTACCAATGTTCAGGAGCAGGCTGTTGTCCTGGCACCAACGTTCCAGTACCTCAACCTCCTCCCGGTAGGCCTTCTCGTCGTTGTCCGAGATCAGCCCCACCACCACCGTGTCGTCGGCGAACTTCACAATGGAGTTGGAGCTGAACTTGGCCACACAGTCGTGTGTGTAGAGTGAGTACAGCAGGGGGCTTAGAACACAGCCCTGGGGGGACCCGATGCTCAGGGTGATGGTGTTGGAGGTCTGACCCCCCACCCTGACCGCCTGGGGTCTTTCACTCAGAAAGTCCAGTACCCAGGCGCTCAGGGCGGAGCTCAGGCCTAGCTCGATCAGCTTGTCCACCAGTCTGGTGGGGACTATGGTGTTGAACGCTGAGCTGTAGTCAATGAACAACAGTCTCACATAGCCCCCCTTCTGACGGTCAAGGTTAGGGTCATTCATTTTCACTGAGTCCAATCCAAAAGGGTGAATGACCATCTGGGAGACGATAGGGGGCGCTTTTTTCACGCCTGGAGTGGCTGAATTTCCAATATGATTTCAGATCGCTAATAAAAAAAAAACGATTCAACCCGCGGGGGGTAAACCCGAGAAATCAAAGTGTTCATTTCTTGCCTGGGTAAATAAAGGTTAAATTAAAAAAGAAAATTAAATGCAGAGGCATATGGGTACTGTAGTAGTTACCATGGAAACAAGTAGAGATTATATTGCATTAGGTACATACTGTAGTCTTTACAGACTTTTTTCTCATTTTGGTCAAATGTAATTATGCTAAACTCTGTTTCTGTCAAATGTCAGACGAATTGAATACGTGGAACCATATAAACCTGCTACCTTAAAACAATCACGTGTCATAATCACAGCTAGAGCATTCTTCACTCCTCCTCATCCCCTCTTCACATTCACCACACACCTTCCTCACTCCTCTTCATCCTCCCTTCCATCCACCACAGAAGCTTCATGCCCATATATAGTCAGCGCTCCTTCACCCCCTGTCACTCAACTCAGCTGCACCGCATCTCCTGATTCACACGCTGCCAGGCACCTCACTCTTCACAGCTGTATCCCATTCCCTGATCACCAAGACCCTACTTCTACCGGAGGATGCTGACCAGAAGTCGTTGTGGTGTTATTATCATTACCTAGGTACGACGCCTCAGTCCGAAGACCTGCTAAACACTCTTGTGTGATTATGCCCTGTTCTAACATTCCTTCTCTTGTGCCCAGGACCTCCGTTCCAGCGAGCCCCTGTCTGGACCCCTGGAGCTTTACTAAGGAGTTCCTGCTCACTCTCTCGACACGGACCTGTGTCTTCCGTCCGCAGTAGCACTGGAGTGCACCTGCTCTCATTGCCCCAAGAACATTCCCAATTCCTGTCTGTTTTTTCTGGACATTTCTGGATGTAACTTGTCTGCTTGGGGAATACTATTAAATATCCTGAAATGCTCCATTCTCTCTTCTCCTGTGTTCAGTGATTGGGCTCTGCTTAAAACCCATTCTCACATCACGTGAATCCCCAGGTCTATACATACATGATGGGATGTGCAGAATGCAGACATGGGGGTTAATTACCCCAGAGGGTAAAGCTGAGTGGGGTTTGCCTCCGTTAAGTGCATTATTTTTCAATTACTGCACATATCACACTTATACCATGAGCTCACACTTATACCAAACACCAAGTGCCATTTACTCATATTTTCTACATTAAAATTAAAGATGTGTTATTTGTGCTTTTCTCACTGCCGACTTTCATTATTTATTTATTTATTTATTGTTATTTGCACTTACAAACAGTAAGAGAAGAACAGTTAAAATGTGCAGGAAAAGTCCATTATAGTCCCTCTGCACTACCGTAGCAACTGCTTGACAACCACCTGTCACTTGACTGGTGCCAGTGACAATGAACCATGAACTAGAAAGTTAGATTCATGCTAGCAAGATTTTCTCTCAGTAACTTTGCCTAAGGATGACAAACAGTGAATATGATCTGATAGTATGTTTGACCAAAAGGCTGGTTGGTAGCCAGAGATCTCATTGTCCCAAAATCAATCAACCTTTTCACCATCAAATATGCAAATGATGTTCTTTATTTAGCGAAATAACAGGTGGCATGCTGCTAATGTTGCTAATCTTTAACATTTTGTGATTATGTAAAAACTAAATAAATATTGCCTCTAAGTCAAAACACCAGAGTGCTTTGCTAGCTCAATCTTAAACTTTAAGGACCAGCCACGAGTTAACTCGTGTTTCGATTCCACCCGTTGAGGACCACTGGTTAACTCGTGGCAAGTTGTCATTGTTTTATTCCATATTAATAAACGGATCAAGATCCCGGATCGACTCTGCAGATTTACCCGCCAGATTTAAATCGGCGACATGCAATACCGGCCAGATCCTCTTAGGGGCGCCATCACTCCACTGCAGTATCATTGAGGCCGAATGGGAAAATGATTTTTTTTTTTACTGTCGGGGCGTTTCATATGAGCCTGGATCCCAGCCGAACATCCTCCATCTTTGATCACGTTACGGAACGCAGATTTCAGCCTGGAATAATGGGATTTATGATCAGCCAATGGACATATCGATCTACCAGATGCCGATGAATAATGACGAAATGCTGCCGGCGATCACATGGGCTGACGGTAGGATACTATTCACCCAAATTACAGCCGGATTGGACATTGTTGTAACACGCAAGCGATCGATCAGTAAATATGGCTACTTGAACGCACACTGTATTGCTAATCAATAATACTGATCGGTGTCCCCCGCCGCCCCCATTTCATCCATAGATGCTCTGTAATAGTCTGGATGCTAAGCAGTTTGTTTTATTTCATTCGTATATATACAACAGAAATGGCGTTTGATATAACGTGACTAGCCTTTAGCCTCATATCTAGCTTCCCAGAGAAAAGACGAGGCAAACTGCGATAAAGCTTATATTCACGACGCTATAAAATGACAACCAACCGATGGATTTTTATTTTCTTTAAGCCATTATGAAGGCACGGTTTATGCACTCAAGTGACAATGAGAATGGACAGATAGCAATACTATAAAGTATATATATAGCTTTTAGAAAGTACATCGGTTTGTTGACAAACCCTGGTCGTCCAGAACCATATTACACTGCAAACTGTGGTCGCCAATGTGTTAATGAAATACTAATATAGGAAAGCTTTTTCTGCTGGCCTAGATTGTCAGAATCAGAAAAGGTAATATACTGTAACTGTAGCCTATATTTTCATTCATATCCAGTCTATTCACATAATTGCATTGCTCTCTCCCTCAGTTGCGCTGCTTCTAGTGCAGCTCATATACATTTGAGCTTTCATCCAATCAGATCTTCCACCCGTGCTGTCTCCGGGTAAAATAAATCTACCTTCAGGATATAGAGTGAATCCCCTCTGCTGTTGAAACAAAATGTGATGGGGAGGTGATGTTGAGCGTCACATTCTTTAACCAATTAGATTTCGAGGTTGACATGTTGGGTGTATTCTTTAACAGGCTAGAGCCTTCTAGCTGCCTAGCTTCCTACATCGGCAGCATAGTTCTTGAGTGAAATTGGACTTGCGCAGAGGGCCGGACTACTGAAGCAAAACTAGCAATATAGTTGTAAAGTCTGTAAAGTAGCAGAGTTAAAAGGTTTATTTAGATTTGTATATAGTCCTGTTTAATGCAAATTGCTGAAGGGGGAGCAGAAATATATTTGGTGGCGGATTTACTGGAAAAGTTGGAGCTAGTGAGGACGTGCCGACCAACCCCGCTGCTAGCAGCCCTGTCCCCTATGTTCCCCAGGTCCTATGTTCCCTGATTAATTGATTAATTGATTAAACATTTTATAAATGTTTATTATTTTATTAATGTCCGCCTTGTTTCGAACTGGTTAAGCTTAGGACCTCTTTCGAAGTTGGTTAAGGTTAGAGTTTGGAATCAGGGCTGGTGGTCTAAAATGTTCAATCAATCGGGGAACATAGGACCCGGGGAACATAGACATGCTCCCGTCCCAGCCAGGGAAAGAAACTTTCAATAATAATAATACACTTTATTTGTATAGCACCTATCATACAATAATTGCAGCTCAAAGTGCTTCATAGCAGAAAAAAAGGCACAAAATGAGCACATAAAGTGCAGACATATAAAATGGAAGTTTTTCACATTAGGATCTAACATCCCAATAGGCTACCTTGTTTATGGTTTGATTCTATGGCAGTTTTAAAATATACAATAATAAAAATAGTAAAATAGAATAGACAGACTAAAATAGTGCAGTGCAATAAAATCGTTCTGAATGACTGTTTAACAGTTTAAAGTCGTCTTTACCTTCTCTGTTAGGTATCCACAGTTTAAAACATGACAGTCTTCCCTTCTGTTTGATACCCACGTTGACCCTTTGAACCTCCCTCTCAGGGCAAACCTCCCCCTCAGTTCTAGGCCTGGGTCCCCCACACAGTTTTAAAACCTGACAGTCTTTTTTCCTGCTTGATACCCACACAGTTCACTACCTGACAGTTTAGAACCTGAATGTACAGAGTAAAATAGTGCAATCTACAGTACAATCCGCAGCGGAGTGTATTAACATGCCCACAACGTGATATGACGTTTTATCAGCCCCCCCCCCTGAATGCCCACGACGACAATTATCGTTTTATTTTTTTATTAGCAATGTGAATTCATATTTCATCAACCGAGTCTCCCGTTGGTACACCAGCCCCATCAGCAGCTCAGAATGGAAAAAAGCGCCCCCTATCGTCTATCCCTGAAAACTGCACGTCAGACTGACCTGGGATCAGTGATATGTAGAGGCGGGGCCAGCTGACTCCCTGAGAGCTGGCAAGCCGTCTGCGTAAGTAAGTAAGTAAGTAAGTAAGTAAGTAAAGTTTATTTATATAGTACCTTTCACAGTCCAGGGTCACAAAGTGCTTCACATAGTAAAAACATCAATAAAATGCAAAAGATAGCAGCATGGTAAAAGAAAATAATTAAAAACATGAAAGATCAGGAAAAGCCAAAACATAAAAAGACATAAAGGATTTACATAGAGCATAATTCACCAAACGCCTGTTTAAACAGCACAGTTTTTAGCTCCTTTTTAAAAGTGTTTACAAAGACCACAGATCTAAGGTCCAAGGGCAGAGCATTCCACAACCTGGGGGCCACGGTTTCGAATGCTCTGTCCCCTTTTTTCTTCAATCTAGACAGGGGGACAGCCAGCAAGCCCTGATCAGATGACCTGAGCGATCTGTTCGTGGTGTATGGACGCAGTAGGTCGCAGATGTAGGCAGGTGCCTGACCAAGGTGTGCTCTATAGGTGATGACCAGAACCTTAAAGTGAATTCTGAATTTGATGGGGAGCCAGTGAAGGGAAACTAAGATGGGAGTGATGTGGCAATATTTTCTGGACCTAGTCAGCAGCCTAGCGGCTGCGTTTTGGACCATTTGTAGCCGGCCCAAAGTGGATGCATCGAGGCAAGTGAAAAGGGAGTTACAATAGTCCAGGCGGGATGAAACAAAAGCATGAATAATCATTTCCAGCTCTACCTGGGACACAACAGATCGGAGTTTGGCAATATTTCGTAGATGGAAAAAACAGGTACGTGTCAGAGATCTAATGTGGTGATCAAAGCGCATCTGCTGGTCAAAGATCACACCAAGGGTCCCCATGCATGTGGCAACTTCTGAGGTGACTTTTTCTGAGCCTATAATAAGAACCTCCGTTTTTTCTGCGTTTAACTGAAGGAAGTTGTTTGCCATCCAATCCTTGACAGCAGTCAGTATGGTCAAAGAGGGCAGATAATTTGTCAGTTTGTTCAGGCTTGAAAGGGAATTGGATATCGTCAGCGTAGAAATGATAAGAGACCTCTTTGAATTGACTAATGATTACTCCCATGGGGAGAATGTAAAGTGCAAACAGAGTAGGAGCCAGCACAGAACCCTGGGGCAGTTTCGGATGTGAAAGTGCCAGTAGACACAGAAAAACTCCTATCTTGCAGATAGGAAGAGAACCAGTCCAGTGCACTCCCAGTGATGCCAGCCCACTGCCTCAGCCTTTCGATCAAAATGCAGTGGTCGACTATCAAAAGCTGCAGTTAAGTCCAATAGCACCAGCACAGAACATTTTCCCTCGTCAGATGATCTCATGATGTCATTTGAGACTCTGAGGAGGGCTGTTTCGGTAGAATGCTTCTGACGGAAACTAGATTGGAATTAGTAAAAAATGGAGTGTGCATTTAAGGCAGCAGTGAGTTGAATGGCAACAACCTTTTCAGTGATTTTTTAGATGAACGGCAATTTTGATATGGGCCTATAATTTTTCGGGAGGGACGGATCAAGGTTTAGCTTCTTTAAGAGAGGCTGAACAACTGCTTGTTTAAAATATACTGGGACACAACCAGTTTGAAGTGAGCAGTTTATAATGGCAACCAGACACGGAGCAACATGGAAGTGATCGTGGGACGGGAATCAGCCTGGAATATATATTCACAGTAGCCAATCGATAGTAGACAGTAGTGATCGACAGCAGTGGGAATTGTACGTGACGATATCCCTTGTGGTATCCTTGCCAACAATTTTGTACAGGTGGAGAACCAGCAATAAATGGCCGTTTCATGCCGACAACCGAACATCTGCGAGCACATATAGAACATCCGTTACACAAAGACAATGCCCAAAAAGAGTGCCAGTTATGCCAGAAGAAAATGGCATATCACAACTCTACAACAACTTTGTCAAATCACCTAAAAAATGTAGTGAAGGTGGTGGTGGCTGGTCAGTCCAGCAATGGTGAGGTGGAGGGCCTGTCGGAGGAGTACACCAGCCTGGAGCTGCTCACCATGGTCAACGTGGGTCTGTCGTCCCTCGCCAGGCTCCCCAAACTGCCAAAACTACGAAAGCTGGATCTGAGTCACAACCTCATCACTGGCGGTCTGGACACACTGGCTGAGAAGTGTCCCAACCTGATCTACCTCGACTTAAAAGCCAACAAAATCAAGGAGATGAGCAAATTGGAGCCTTTGAAAAAGCTGGAGAGCATGATGAGCCTTTACCTGTTCAGCTGGGGAGCCTGGACCATGCAGAAGGACAACTACAGGGACCGGATACGACTGACGACAACACCGAGCCAGGTGATGAGGCGGCCGATCCATCATCATCATCAGTAGTAGTAGTAGGCGCCGAGGATGAAGAAGGCGATAATGTAGAGGAGGAAGATGGGGATGACGATGGGGCAGCCGTCCAGGGGGAGAAGAGGAAGAGGGACACAGGACAATGGCGATGACAACGATGAAGATGACTAGTTTTCTTACCCCCATCCTGCTAGTGCGCTGGGATTAAGCTGTAGAACAGGAAGACGGAAAGCTGGTGTCACATATTCCAAGTTTGTATTTCCCACCGTTTTGCTTATAGATAATGTGGGAAAGATTTGGTTGTTCCTTGAATCAGGACAAAAGGATATTGAATATTAGACACAGGACAATGAGTTCAAACATCATGTATGGTATTTATTGAATAACCAGAAAGCATAATTACATGAATTATCGGGTGGTCCATGGATCACGACAAGCTTGTTGACAGCAATGCAGTATAGCAGTGGCCAAGGAGCTCTCCCTGGCTCGCTTCGCTGTCCTCCTGCTGCTACCGGTCCTCTTCGAGTCGGTATTCTCAATTTCTTTCTTTTTACCCGTCAATTCGAGAAAGTGTTTACGGGAAGAGATCCACAAAGATGTCCTCGTCACGGGGGAGTATGAAATCAGCGAACAATCAAACACCAAAACGAATTTGAAGATCACAGACTCCTCAAGCCACACTCTTTACTCAAAGGAAGATGCAACGAAAGGGAAGTTTGCTTTTACCACAGAGGACTGACATGTTCGAGGTCTGCTTTGAGAGCAAATCGCCCATGGGAACTGGGAGGGTTCCAGACCAACTGGTAAATCTTGACATGAAACACGGCGTGGAGGGCAAAAACTATGAAGAGATCGCCAAGGTGGAGACGCTGAAGCCTCTGGAGGTGGAGCTGAGACGGCTGGAGGACCTGTCTGAGTCCATTGTCAAGATGGCGCCCGTCTGGGCAACAATGTTGCAATTGATGAGTGCATGGGGTTCACTCTAAAGACTACCTAAACCTTATGGGGAGGGACAGGTGTATCCAAGTAAGGGAAGGAGTGCATCCGAACGGGAGAGGGGTACTCTTAACTGGACGGAGGTTGAAAGGGTCAGAGCGTTCCTTTTACAGTGAGAGGCTTGTAGGACAAGGTTATTCTCAATTTCTTTCTTGTTACCCGTCAATTCGAGAAAGTGTTTACGGGAAGAGATCCACAAAGATGTCCTCGTCACGGGGGAGTATGAAATCAGCGAACAATCAAACACCAAAACGAATTTGAAGATCACAGACTCCTCAAGCCACACTCTTTACTCAAAGGAAGATGCAACGAAAGGGAAGTTTGCTTTTACCACAGAGGACTATGACATGTTCGAGGTCTGCTTTGAGAGCAAATCGCCCATGGGAACTGGGAGGGTTCCAGACCAACTGGTAAATCTTGACATGAAACACGGCGTGGAGGGCAAAAGCTATGAAGAGATCGCCAAGGTGGAGAAGCTAAAGCCTCTGGAGGTGGAGCTGAGACGGCTGGAGGACCTGTCGGAGTCCATTGTCAAGATGGCGCCCGTCTGGGCAACAATGTTGCAATTGATGAGTGCATGGGGTTCACTCTAAAGACTACCTGGGTTCACTCTAAAGACTACCTAAACCTTATTAGGAGGGACAGGTGTATCCAAGTAAGGGAAGGAGTGCATCCGAACGGGAGAGGGGCACTCTTAACTGGACGGAGGTTGAAAGGGTCAAAGCGTTCCTTTTACAGTGAGAGGCTTGTAGGACAAGGTTATTCTCAATTTCTTTCTTTTTACCCGTCAATTCGAGAAAGTGTTTACGGGAAGAGATCCACAAAGATGTCCTCGTCACGGGGGAGTATGAAATCAGCGAACAATCAAACACCAAAACGAATTTGAAGATCACAGACTCCTCAAGCCACACACTTTACTCAAAGGAAGATGCAACGAAAGGGAAGTTTGCTTTTACCACAGAGGACTATGACATGTTCGAGGTCTGCTTTGAGAGCAAATCGCCCATGGGAACTGGGAGGGTTCCAGACCAACTGGTAAATCTTGACATGAAACACGGCGTGGAGGCCAAAAACTATGAAGAGATCGCCAAGGTGGAGAAGCTGAAGCCTCTGGAGGTGGAGCTGAGACGGCTGGAGGACCTGTCGGAGTCCATCGTCAACGACTTTGCTTACATGAAGAAGAGGGAGGAGGAGATGAGGGATATCCTTCCCAGCGCAAAGGTCTGTGATGTCGCCCCCGGTGCGGGAGACCGGGGTTCGAATCCCACTCAAGGCATGGTCGAAGTGGCAGGTTCAGTGTTGGACTGTTACAGTGGTGCCTTGGGTGGAGTAGAGATCCTCGGAGGCAGGATGGACGTGGTTAGTTAGTAGGGATATCCTTTCTAAACTGAGTGGGTAGGGAGGGGATTAGGCCCCCCGAACCTTAGCCATTAACAGGCGTCGGTGGAGCCGCGAGGCTCCAAGGGCACGTTAAATACTGTGTATAGTGCTGGGGAGCTACTGAATGGCCCCCGTGTCTGATGAGGTATGAATCAACATGCCACCGTGGTACCGTCTAGTCGGCACAGATGTCGCATGTAAGGAAATGTGGGCACTGTGTGGTACGTGGGTGACAATCCACACCTAGCAGAGGGGCAGTGCGCCACAAATTTCTTGTGTTGTGGATGTGCAGTGGTTGGCAAGCTCAGACAGTCTGTGATTCATGTTGACAACTTGATACATAATTGATGCGTTTTGATGAATGTTAAATTCAGCAAGCCTCAGGAGACCAAAGCGATGGAACAGAGGCTTTGAGGGCGCTCTATACCCGGACCATGACAGCACTCGTAGTACCCTCTTTTGTAAGCTTTCTAGTTTCTTGAGATGGCTGGGGTATGTGTTGCACCATATGACATTACAGTAATTAATGAGGGGGTCATACAAGGTTTTGTATAAAGTGAGAAGGGCAGGCAAGGGAAGAAAATTACGTATTTTGCAGAATAAGCCATAGCTGCATAGCTAGGTAACGTCATGGAAATGAGCGGCAACAGCGAGTGCTATAGATGTGGGGAGTTCAGGCATTGGAGCAAGAACTGTCCCAGCGGCGGCTCTGGGCAGTGGTCCAACCGTGGACGCGGCAGGGAGGGTCGTAGAGACATGTCCTGCTACAGGTGTGGACAACAAGGTCACATTCACGCCATGGACTGTGAATCAGCTGAGGATGCTTGCTACAACTGCCACCAGCTCCAGCAGCCCAGCTACCACCAGTATTTCATATCAAGTTGTTCTCTATAGCCTATTAACACTAAACCACAATGCCACCAAAGAAAGATAAAAATGAGCCTAAAGTTGTTCTCTATAGCCTTCTTAACACTAAACCACAATGCCACCAAAGAAAGATAAATATGAGCCTAAATCAGACGAGGAGTGCCTCACTTGCACAAGTAAATTAATTACTGCAACAGCAAAAAGAGATGTTCACTGCTCTCTTACAAACACAACAGGAAAATTTCAAAAGCTTTGTAAAAATCATCATGGACTCTACAAACTCAAGACAGTCAGATAGTTGCAATTACATGCAATCTGACATCTGGAAAACCTGTGAAAGCCTGCTAACAGTCACAGATAAAATAGAGTATTTAGAAGGTCAATACAGAAGAAACAACCTGGTCATTGATGGCATAGCTGAGTTGCCTGGAGAAACCTGGGCAGACACGGAAGAGAAGGTGAGGAGCGTCATGGTGGACAAGCTCCAGCTACAGAGGGACATTGAGATGGAGAGGGTGCACCGAACAGGGAAACCTGGGGAGGGACGCGAGAGACCAAGACCAACCCATTGTGGTGACATTTTAAAAACACAAGGACAGATCAGCGGTTTTTCAGAGAGCCAAAGACCTCAAAGGAACAAACATTTACATAAACGAGGACTACACAGACGCTGTCCGTCTGAAAAGAAAATAACTGTTGCCCAAGATGAGAGCTGCTCGTGAGAGGAGAGATCGCCTTTCTGAGGTATGACAGACTGATAATCCGACCCCGAAGTAGCAGCCGAGGGACAGTTGAATGGTTGTTGCCCTTGCCACACATACCGACATTATGAATATAGTATACAATGCTAATTAATACTAACCTACCCAAAAAGGGGTTAAAGATGGCACATATAAATATCTGTAGCATAAGAAACAAGCTAGCTGAGATATCAGAGATTTTACTATCAGATAATTTCCATATCTTGGCTATATCAGAAACACACCTTGATTCTACATTTGAGGATGGGGCATTGCAAATTGATGGATACAACATTTTTAGAAAGGACAGGAATGCATTTGGGGGAGGGGTTGCTTTTTATATTCAGAATCGTATTCCAGTGAAGATTAGGGAAGATTTAATGAATAATGAAATTGAAACATTATGGCTGCAAGTACACTTGCCTCATTTGAAGCCTATGTTGATCGGTTGCTGTTATAGACCACCTAGTGCAAATAATGTGTATCTAGAACAAATATGTGACATGTTGGACCAAGTGTGATTTGAGTAATGAGATTTATTTTTATGGGTGACCTTAACATCGATGCCCATTGAAAAAACGACTTCTAACAGTAGCAAATGTATGTGGTCTATCACAGGTAATTAACAAACCAACTAGGATATGTTTGAAAAATGATGGTAACCAGGTCTCCACCTGCATTGATCACATTTTTACTAACAATGCGGAGCTATGTTCCAAGGCGGTATCTGTAACTGTTGGTTGTAGCGACCATAACTTAATTGCTATTGTGAGGAAGACTAAAATGCCAAAACTGGGACCTAAAATAATTTACAAAAGATTTTTGTAGATTTACAAAAGATTGTATAAAATGTTTAATCAAGACAGCTTTGTGAAGGATGTTAAAAATCTATGTTGGTCAAAGGTGTTGAGGGAAAAATATCACGAATAATCTCTATGGGAATTTGATACCATTTTTATGCCACTTGTTGACAAACATGCACCATTGAGAAAGTTTACCGTCAGAAGCGTCAGAACACCATGGTTGGATGATGAACTAAAAGAATATATTATAGGATATTTCATTAATATTTGAAGCTCTCCTCTGATGATAGCATGATTGTCTCCTCCGGGCCCTCAGGCTGTAGGGTCCAGTGCCTCACATGCTCGTCTCTGTGGCTCTCTGTACATCTGCCCCCCCCCCCACACACACACACACACAAACACACACACAGTGCCTGGTCACAGGCCGGTCAATGGAGCCACTTTCTCAATTAGCTCTTGTCCTGATCAGCATGACGACAGCTCACATGCTATAGCTCACATGCTACCATGTGTCCGTCTCCCCTCTCTCTCTGTGTGGCTCCTAAACATCCCTCTCCTCTCCCCTCCCTGGCCTTTCTGCCACCCTGCCCTGGGCCACCTGCTGACATGATCTCAGCTAAACACCCCTCCCTCCTCTAACCCATTACCCCTAGCCCCCTTCTTCTGACACAAGCACACACACACATACATACACACGCACACACCCTTCCCCTTCTCTTCTTCATCCATGAGGTATAAATATGTCATGTGTGTCTTCATTCTGGGAGACTTAGGGCTGGTCGGAGTTCTGTGTTCTTGTGTTCTCTGTGCAATAAAGACACCGTCTGAGAAATACAACTTTGTCGCTTGAATCTGTCAGCTGGTCCATATATATATCAATCTAAGGACTTGGGATGGTTTGATGAGAACCTAACAATATGATAGAACGTAATCGAGCTAAATTAATAGCAAATACATCAGGTTATAAATCAGACTGGCAGGTATATTGTAAATTAAGAAATGTTGTTACAAAATGTAATAAAAAAAAAGAAGACATTGTATTATGAAAATAGGTTTAATTATATTAAAAATTACAGTAAATTATTATGGAATACTCTAAATCAGGGGTGTCAAACTCATTTTCACAGAGGGCCACATCAGCATTATGGTTGCCCTCAAAGGGCCAAAGACCGTATAAATGTTAATGTAATGTAAAATAAATGTAGCTACACATTTACATATTGTTAAACATGGTGTTTCTGTATTTATTACTTATTCAAGTTATACATATTGCATATTCATTTGCATAAATGTAAAAATATATGTTGGCTTATGTTATTTTAACAAATAATTTTAGTTTATCAGAACCCCATATTACTCCACCAATCAATGATCAAACCATTCAAGTAAATAACAAAGAAGAATATCATCAAATACAAGCTATGACATTAAGTTTGTTCAAAACCTTTTTGTCACAGTCAAGAGGGGCAGAACTAACAACTGTGAGCTGCAAAGAACACATGGGACAGATGTAGCAGATGTTACAAAAACAAATGGCTGCACACAACCTTGCAGAGGCCATAAATCCAACTAATGGAAGATAGTTTAATTAACTTTAATTAACAGATTGCAGAATGGGTACAGTACAGTACAGCTCAATACACACAATTGTTAAGGGGATGCAGACCAGAGAAAGACTTTCGACTTGTTTACATCAGGGTCCCCCATTTTCAATTCGTAATGAAATTGCTATTATGTGTCTGCATGAACACACAACTGTAACTGTACTCAAAAATAACAAAATAAGGGTTGTCTCAGTTCACAACTATATTGGTCAAGTTTTGGGTGGGACTTGTTTGCGTCCCTACAGCTTCTTATTCAATTGAGCGAGATGCTCGGTTATGTCACACAGCCAGTTTGCATCTGACAGTTCAGACAATATTTCTTCAACCCTTTGTTACCTATTCCGCCTGGATCTTTTTTGTATTTTGGGCTGTAAAATTGTCAAAGAATGTCTGAGGAGTAAGTGCTTTTGGCTTTTTTCCTTTGTTACCTCAGATGTTCAACATACATGTATGTGTAAGAATGTGTAATAACTAAGGCTGTCAAAGTTAAAGCTTTATTAACGCATTAACCCACAATTATTTTAACACTGCTATTTTTTAACCCAATATTAACACTTTGACTGGAAAACGCTTAAAAGCGTCATTCCCGGCCATGCTCAAGTGTACTTATTCGACCGTGGGAGTGCTTCACAACTCGATCCAGCTTCACCTTTATCTGTACTTATTCGACCGTGGGAGTGCTTCACAACTCGATCCAGCTTTTCATCTCTTTCTGCAGCTTTTTTTATTTACCTGAGCTCTTGGGGGGCCACATCAAATGACGTGGCGGGCCGGATTTGGCCCGCGGGCCGTGAGTTAAGCTTAGGCGACTCCTCCGAAGCTGGCCAAGGTCAGAGCCTGGAATCAGGGCTGGCATTCTATCGCCCTGCTCTAAGACAAACTCCAACCCTAACCAACTTCGAAAGAGTGCCCAAGCCCAACCGGCAAAGAACTTGCAGTCACACGATTGGTGCGACCAGAAACAGCAGTGGCCAATCAGAGCGCCAAACGCGAACGCGGAAGCATGCACCGTTTGGGTAAAAACCAGACGCGTCCCTTCTCTCTCCCTGCCCCCCTCGAGAGAGGGAGGGATTCCCACTGGAGCCTCAGCTTGTCAGCAGCTTATTCTCCAGCTAGGAGGGAGTTCCCACTGGAGCCTCGCCTGTCAGGACTCTGGCCATCTGCGTTGTTGAGCGGCAATCCTCTCCGACCTGCGTAGTTGAGCAGGCAGTTGATCCTGGGGCTGAGCGGCAATCCTCTTCGACCTGCTGAGAGCGATGGGATAGCTTCGTGAGCGAGGTTCCTTAGAGTTTCTTCTGCTTGATTCAGACGAGGTGGAAGGCATCTCTACTCCAGAGTTGTCCCTTTCATCTTCCTTTATCTGTACTTATTTGACCGTGGGAGTGCTTCACAACTCGATCCAGCTTCACCTTTATCTGTACTTATTCGACCGTGGGAGTGCTTCACAACTCGATCCAGCTTCACCTTTATCTGTACTTATTCGACCGTGGGAGTGCTTCACAACTCGATCCAGCTTCACCTTTATCTGTACTTATTCGACCGTGGGAGTGCTTCACAACTCGATCCAGCTTCACCTTTATCTGTACTTATTCGACCGTGGGAGTGCTTCACAACTCGATCCAGCTTCACCTTTATCTGTACTTATTCGACCGTGGGAGTGCTTCACAACTCGATCCAGCTTCACCTGTAGACCTGTCTGTGTTACTGTGATGTGAAAACCTACTTTTTAATTTCTCTTATTTTTTGGGATTATCTCCCACAAACCTGAACGTTATTGCCATAAAACAGAACGCAGTTAGTTTCTCTACCTTTCTGTGAACGTCTTGCAAAAAACGGTGTTGCAATATGATGAAAAATGGTGGAGAAATTTACATTATAAAAAAGATGGCAGAATTCAGTACTGTATCTACAAAACCTTCTGTTTAATCATCTTCCCTTTATTCATTTGCTTAGATTTTTCAGGTCTGGTCAATTTTAGCATGGTGTTATTTACAGTCAAAGATAATTTTTTTTTTAAATAGAATTGATATTCTCCTTTGGTTCATTACAATTTACTCAAGCCTAGTAACAGACACACTATTTCTGACACTGATCCATATATGTCCCTAGATTCAGATACCAAGAACATGCAAATGGACCATTTAAAAAAAAATTGTAAATGTTTATTCTACGTCCTTATGGAATGAGTGACATAAAAAAAAAAAAAGGATTTTTATTTTTTTTTTATGGGTGGAAGAGCCGCACATTGACGGGCAAAGAGCCGCATGCGGCTCGCAAGCCGCGGGTTGGCCACCCCTGGTCTAATGTATAAGTATGTTTTCATCTCTTTCTGCAGCTTTTTTTTTTACCTGAGCTCTTGGGGGGCCACATCAAATGACGTGGCGGGCCGGATTTGGCCCGCGGGCCGTGAGTTTGACACCTATGCTCTAAATGAAATAATGGGCAGGAATAAGAAACCTAGCCCATCCTTTCTAGAAACAGAAGGACAATTCCTCACCAAACCAGTTGAGATTGCTAATCATATTACCAATAATTTTATTGGAAAAGTAGATAATTTAAGGAATAATATGCAAACAATAGATAATGAAAATCGTATTTATTAATAAAGAATAAAATAATGAAAGGTGGTTAGAAGTGGTGGAGAAAATAAAAGCTAGCATATAATGGTAATGTCTGGTTAGGAGCGAGGGAAAATGGATGGATTATCCAATGGGGGGTCCGGAAGGGGGGGGTACGAGCTGGAGCATATGTGTGTAGGTTTTTAGATAACAGGTATTAAGGGTATATCCTATATTAGACAATTAACTAAAATGTGATTTCATTGGATGTGCACTGACAACTAATGCTTGTATATCTTATCGTGTGTTGTCATGTTTGTTTATGTGTTTGTTTAAAAAATTATAAAAAAAAAAAAATACAAAAAAAAAAAATGAAAGGTAAAACATTTAATTTAATTTTGATAGTGTCTTGACGGGAAACTTCTGAAATTGGTCCCTGATTTAATTGCCCCTGCTATCTGTCATATTATAAATCAATCCTTTAGTGAATGTTTGTATCCGCAACAGTGGAAAACTGCCAAAGTAATACCACTGCAAATTTTTTTGAAATTGCCATTCTCAGGATCTAATAGTCGTCCCATAAGTTTAGAATAGTAAGTGAACAGATTAAATGCTACTCTTCTTTTAACACATTAACCACTGATTTTCAACATGCATATCGTGAAGGACATTCAACAGCGACTGCTTTAACCCAAATGACGGATGATTGGCTGAAAGAGATAGATAAAAAGAAAATGTCCAGTGTTTCCCCCCCCCCAACCCCTCCCTACCCAACCCCCCCCCCCCCCAACCCCACCCAACCTCCTCCAATGTACAGTTTTTACGTCAAATGTATATACTCCCTTTTCTGGACTCTTTTTGTATCACAAACAGTACTGTATTTGCAAATCTGGTATGTCATAAATGTATAGATGTAGCAGTACTGTATCTGTATGTCATGTATGTCATATATGTCCTGATGAATTGAAAATGGGGGACCCTGATGTAAACAAGATGAAAGTCTTTCGCTGGTCTGCATCCCCTTAACAATTGTGTGTATTGAGCTGTACTGTATTGTAGGGCTGGGCGATAAAACGATAACGATAATCATTGCGATAAATTATTTCCTCGAAATAAACATGAAACGTGGTCGCAAAGTTTCGATATATCGATTTTCCAAGCTTGGATATCAGCACACACACTCACTAATAACCAATCAGTGAAGGAGATGGCGACAGCGAAGGAGACCCGCGGTGCACCTCTGGGAGTCTGGGTAGGAAACAAGGCTGGCTAGGATCATTAGCTTGCACGCCGCTATTTTATAGTTTACGTGCGGAGTGGGTGTGTGGCGTGAATTCTGAGGGTAACGGTTAGAGTAGTGTGGGGTATGCGGTGGACGTCGTTGCAATGTATTGGGCGGAACGGAGTATTTTAGGGTGATAGTTAGTACATTGTCGTGGGATACACCGCTTGCTCTGGCTAACTGTGTTCCATTCTTATAATGCATATGATCCAGTGGCGGTAGGTTGCCCTCTGGTGGAATATAATAATCTATGCACTGGGCCGTGTTTACTGCGTAGAAGAACGTGCACGGACTGATGACGACATCAACTCGAGACATTCAGTTGTTTTGGTGGTTTGAAATCACGCGGCATAATCACAAGAAACATTCATTCAGACTGTGTTGGATATAACAAAATGGATTTATATGGATTATGGACTTGGACACATTCATGGAGAATTCAAGCCGGGACCACAACGCTTCTCAAAGGGTTGGCTCGACACGCGACGGCTCTCCAACTCGTCTCGTAATGACGTCTTCTACTCTTCGTTCTACCGCAGCAAAATAAGTGAGTCTATTAACACTTTAATCGCCGGAGACGCTGTTCAGCGTCTTTCCCCGCTATGCTTATTCTGCCGAACACGCTGGGCAGCGTCTTTGATATCAATATTTCAAAAATCTGTGATCGAAATCATATTTCTCCCTCGGAGACATTATATGTACTGGTGAGCCCCTCTCAATTCTCCAACGGTTCAAGAGCGCCATCTGGTGGCCGATCGGCCGCTCGCCCAAACAGGAAGTGATGCGGATGAAGTGGTGCTCACCCATATTTCGTCCGGGCACTCGCTATCATTAGCAGGACTCCATCTTGACACAATGGATGTCGATCGGTTGCAAATAACTCGATAAACAACATGATTTGGACGTATATACTATTATACAACCTGGAAATGGATCGGGTATTTATACATCCCATAATAGGAATATCTCTGCTCCACGCTCATCGCCCAACGCTATGAGGAAGCTACGGTAAGATTCAGCGTTTTTTTTTAACGTGTTCCATATAAACTGCTCTGATGATCATATCACCCACACTAGATGAATGATATAACGTTGCCCACGGAATTATAAACGACCCCCCGCCCATCCGGTCAACATCAGATCATACGTAGTAACTCCTAGAAGCACGTCCAGTTGAAATTTTTTATCTCACACAGATTCCTACCAAACTGTATTTGATCATCAATATAATGCATTTAGGGCTATAAATCAAGTTTTAGTATGAATATGTGAATGAAAAAGTATAACGTTGCTACACCCTGAACAATAGATATAGGACGTTGAATGGGCCATATAATGTCAATTTAGCAATACAATTTAAAAAGTTATAGCCCTGCAAAGAAGGGGAACTTCATGTTAAATAGGGCTGGCGAGGGATGGTAAATTATGAATTTAACCCCGGCGATCAAAGTGTTAATAGCCATCGGCGCCGGCCATAAGAAGTTAATTAAACTTGACTGAAATGTATATTGATGATAATTATCGATATCGAGTTATATGAAAATTATTTTATCACGATAACATTTTTGGCCATATCGCCCAGCCCTACTGTATTGTACCCATTCTGCAATCTGTTAATAAAGTTTTCAATCAATCAATCAGGTACTTTTCGACCTGTTCGTATACTATTTTGGTGGTGTGTCAAGGTCTTTGACTTAACCTGGTGGTGTATCGAGGTCTTTGACTTAACCTGGTGGTGTATCGAGGTCTTTGACTTAACCTGGTGGTGTGTCAAGGTCTTTGACTTAACCTGGTAGTGTGTTGAGGAAGTATATTTTCTCCATGTCTGTATATTGTGAGGAAGCCTTGTGCGTGGAGGCTCAGCTTCAGTATAAAAGCCCCTGTAGACACACTGATACCCTGTTGCCTAGGTAACACAGGTTATAAAAGTGTCTTAGAATGCATTTACAGTACACCTGGTGGTATTTACATGCGATCTGTATCTGGATATATTAAACGCACAACAGCACGTGTTGTAGGTCGGAATGTGATCAGATCAGCCAGATCGCCTCCAGAGTTAGTCCGGCTCACCTTGCGATCGGATCTCTCTGCAGTCAGCCAGGTGTAAATTAAATCCGTACAGTGTGTTCTTCATTAGGTCTGAAACCAGCAGTAAAGGGAATTTACCACAGTGATGTTTAGGAGTGCTGCTTCTCATCCTATAATGAATTCCTGGTGCTGTAATCATGTGGGGAAAAGACGATTTCTCCATGTCTCTGTGTGTTACCAAGGAAACAGGCCGTCAAATGTGTGCACTGGCCTGGGGCTTTTATAATGTTATTGAAGTTTAGCTTCATGCACGCAAGGCTTGTTTACAGTAGGGAGAGCGGTTTGCTAGTAGGGGAGACCGGGGTCGGTTGGCACACTTTGCGCTCTCTGCCGGATTACTCTGGCATTATTTATGTGAGAATATTCTAACCAGCAGCAAATGAAAAGTTAAGGTCTCGGCTATAAATGAACATAGTTTAATGTCCACAAATGTTTTCTAACGATTAAAGTCATGCTGCGCACATGTGCCAGGTAGACCCGACACAGACTTGGTTGTGTGTGTGTGTGTGTGTGTGTGTGTGTGTGGGTGTGTGTGTGAGGCTGTGATCTCAATCTGAGTCACATGAGACACATGAATCACAGTTCTGGCGGAGGTAGAATGACTGGAGGGGAGATGCACGTGGCCACATCTTGCACGTCGAACACTGAATATCTTGGCCGGCTGTTTGAAAAGGACTTGACGCACACGACAGCCTGACTTCTATCCGACTCCGATGATGACCTACTCCTTCTACTCTTCTTGGCAGCAGGAGCTTTTGGATGGAGCTTCAGCTGGAGCTTTGGCCGGAGCTTCAGCTGGAGCTTTGGCCGGAGCTTTGGATGTTTGAAGAGCCTCTTTTTAGTTTTTGCTCCTCTAGATCCCTTTTTGATCGGCTTGTATGTGAGCACGGCTGTTTTACTTTCCCTCCTCAGAACAACTCTCACTTCCCGAGGCCCAGCCTTGGGGGAAAAGACTGCAGATCCTCGGCTGCATTTTGCATAAAACGCCTGACGATTGCATACCCAAAGTAATTTGGGATTTATTACTTGAACTTATAGCACATGCATGAGTCTGGTCTCTTCTGAAAGGAAATATTCTGAACATTCTTCCACAACAGGAGAATAATCACTCTGAGTGCTAATGTAATAGAGTTAGAGGTTTGAACACACTGACCGGGGCCGGACTGGGGCGAGAACACGCCATCCCCCGTGGAATAGGGAGCGATGGCGAGCCGGGGTCCGAGGGAGAACACGCCATCCCCCCGTGGAATAGGGAGCGATGGCGAGCCGGGGTCCGAGGGAGAACACGCCATCCTCCCGTGGAATAGGGAGCGATGGCGAGCCGGGGTCCGAGGGAGAACACGGCATCCCCCCGTGGAATAGGGAGCGATGGCGAGCCGGGGTCCGAGGGAGAACACGCCATCCCCCGTGGAATAGGGAGCGATGGCGAGCCGGGGTCCGACGGAGAACACGCCATCCCCCCGTGGAATAGGGAGCGATGGCAAGCCGGGGTCCGAGGCCGAAGACGCGGCAGGTGATGGTAGCAACAAGATGGCACGACGTCTGGAGTGAGAACAAAGGGATCCTCCCGTGGAAGTCTAGAGAGCGAAGACGATGTCCCACTCCAGGAAACGGCAGTAGATGGTAACGTACAGAACCAGCGTACAGAACACAGAACGACCCGACAAGGCACTGGAGGGGAGTCTGCAACCTAAGTACTCTCCCGAGCTGATCGCAAACTCCCAACAGGTGCGTGAAGGTAGGGGAACAAGAATGTCCAAAGGTGGGGGCTGGTGAAGAGTAGGAGACAGGGAAAAGTCCTCGCAAGGGTGGGGGCTGTTGAGGAGAGTAGACAGGGAAAAAAAGTCCAGGGACAGGCGAATCCTCACAGTACCTCCCCCTCCACGGGAGCCACCGGGCGACCCAAAAATCAGACAGCGGGGCAGGGGACATGACAGAGCAACCAAACAACAACAAAAAAAATGGGCCATGCTAGCAGGGGAAGCTACACCTAAAGTGGGGCTAGCAGAGGGACAGGGTAGCTGCCAGGGCATTGCTAGCTACAGGGCCTATGCTAGCTGTAAAGCTACATTAGCATAGAGGCTGCGCTATCTGCCGGAGCTAGGCTAGCAGACAGGGCTGGACTAGCATGAGAACACATGGGGTTAGCTGCAGGGGCTAAGCTAGCAGACGGCTGGACTAGCTGAGGAAGCCGGTTAGCTGCAGGGGCTAAGCTAGCAGACAGGCTGGACTAGCAGAGGAGAACAAGCTAGCTGAAAGGACAGTCCTAGCTGTGGGGAACAGGGTAGCTATCGGGAGCTAACGAGGCTAACAGGGGAGCTAACAGGGGAGCTAAAGAGGGGCTCTCTAATACACTGTCTGTGCTGGCTGGGGTCGTCGACTGGTCGGGTCGTCCTGTTATGGTTTGGAACCGACCCCAATCGCACAACACAAGACCGGTATGAGAGTAAGCCAAAACAGGGCAATATTTATTATATAACAAAAAGCGGCACAGTCCCTTTAAGGGAGAACACAAAAAACACTAGAGTCCATGAAATATGAAAACTGCGGCACTGTGCCTTTAACAGGCGAACAGGCTAAGGGACTAGGGGCACTGGAGAGGGGGACAGGGACAGAGGCCCGGAGAGGCGGGCTAGAGACTGGGACAGAGGCCCGGAGAGAGGGGCTGGGGACGGGGACAGGAATCCAACGGCGGAGGCCTGGCACGGGGGCCCGATGGCGGAGGCCGGGCACGGGGATCCTCTTCCGTCCCTACCCCGAGTAGGGCTCTGCTGCTCAGAAAGGAATCCTCCTCCTCCTCCTCCTCGGATGCTGCAGACGGGCAGCGCAGAACAAAGGGGGTCCCAGGGGACCGGGGCGAGAACACGCCATCCCCCCGTGGAATAGGGAGCGATGGCGAGCCGGGGTCCGAGGGAGAACACGCCATCCCCCCGTGGAATAGGGAGCGATGGCGAGCCGGGGTCCGAGGGAGAACACGCCATCCCCCCGTGGAATAGGGAGCGATGGCGAGTCGGGGTCCGAGGGAGAACACACCATCCCCCCGTGGAATAGGGAGCGATGGCGAGCCGGGGTCCGAGGCCGAAGACGCGGCAGGTGATGGTAGCAACAAGATGGCACGACGTCTGGAGTGAGAACAAAGGGATCCTCCCGTGGAAGTCTAGAGAGCGAAGACGATGTCCCACTCCAGGAAATGGCAGTAGATGGTAACGTACAGAACCAGCGTACAGAACCAGCGTACAGAACACAGAACGACCCGACAAGGCACTGGAGGGGAGTCTGCAACCTAAGTACTCTCCCGAGCTGATCGCAAACTCCCAACAGGTGCGTGAAGGTAGGGGAACAAGAATGTCCAAAGGTGGGGGCTGGTGAAGAGTAGGAGACAGGGAAAAGTCCTTGCAAGGGTGGGGGCTGGTGAAGAGTGGGAGACAGGGAAAAGTCCTCGCAAGGGTGGGGGCTGTTGAGGAGAGTAGACAGGGAAAAAAGGTCCAGGGACAGGCGAATCCTCACAGTACCTCCCCCTCCACGGGAGCCACCGGGCGACCCAAAAATCAGACAGCGGGGCAGGGGACATGACAGAGCAACCAAACAACAACAAAAAAATGGCCCATGCTAGCAGGGGAAGCTACACCTAAAGTGGGGCTAGCAGAGGGACAGGGTAGCTGCCAGGGCATTGCTAGCTACAGGGCCTATGCTAGCTGTAAAGCTACATTAGCATAGAGGCTGCGCTAGCTGCCGGAGCTAGGCTAGCAGACAGGGCTGGACTAGCATGAGAACACACGGGGTTAGCTGCAGGGGCTAAGCTAGCAGACGGCTGGACTAGCTGAGGAAGCCGGTTAGCTGCAGGGGCTAAGCTAGCAGACAGGCTGGACTAGCAGAGGAGAACAAGCTAGCTGAAAGGACAGTCCTAGCTGTGGGGAACAGGGTAGCTATCGGGAGGTAACGAGACTAACAGGGGAGCTAACAGGGGAGCTAAAGAGGGGCTCTCTAATACACTGTACACGAGACGGTTCCGGCCGCCCCATCAAGGAGTCGCTTGGGGTGCTGGGTTCGAGGTCAGCTACGTCTGGAGCGCAGCTGAGGGGGGTGGAGTTCGGAACTCCCTCTTGTGCCCACGGTTCTCTCACAGGCCTCTCGCCTAATGTCAATAGCCTCTCAACGGGCTGTACGGGAGAGTGGCCGGTGTCGCTCGCCTTTGTGTGTAGGCAGCGTGTAGACGTGGGTTGACTGTCAAGTCCGTAGAGGGGGCCCTGGAGCGTCCACCCCAGTCGGGTCTGAACTGCGACTGGGCATCCTTTGGGTCCGATGTGGGCCGCCTCAATTGGGAGAATGAGGTCCGCGTGGTCGGAGCCGATGAGCAGGGTCGGTGTGGCGCCGTCGATAAGCGGTATAGGTAGTTGACGTAGGTGCACATACTTCGCCATCAGCTGTGGGATGGGGTAGGTGTACTGAGACAGGCCTATGTCGTGGCTAGTGAAGACGTTGGTAATACTATACTGCTTCTCGGGCTGGTCCACCGCTGCTATCTTGAAGGAGACCTTTTCACCCTTTATGGTCTTCTGGTCTCTTCTGATGGTACGTATGGTCATTGTTCCTTTGGCACCCCGCAGGCCCAACTGGGCTGCGGCGGAAGCGAGGAGGAGAGTCTTTTCAGACCCATCGTCTAGGACGGCGTAAGTGTCCAGGACACTCTGACCACTTTGATGAGCACTCGGGGGGGTCCCGCTATGCTGGTCTATATGGAGCACTCCTGTTGGCCGGTTGCTTTGGATCTTCTGGGGTGGTGCCGACTCGCGGTCGTCCGAGTAGCACCGTGACTCCCAGTGTCTGCTGTAGCAGTCGGGACACCAGGGGGCGGTCTGGTTGATCTTCGGTACTGGTGCCACCGCCTCGGCCTGGTACATTACCGCGACGGGCCCACTTTGTTGTCCTGGCGGACGCCTGTTGATGTCATGCAGGACCTCCAGGTGGGCGCCGCCGCACCTGCTGCACTTCTTCTTCAAACGACACTCAGCTGCTTCCGCTGCCATGTGGCTGCGCGCGCAGCGGAAGCAGCGGCGGTGGTCTTTGATCCACTGACTCACCTCATCCGTGGTCAGCTTCCCGAAAGTGTCGCATTGATACAGCCGATGTTCCCCTTCACAGTACTGGCATTCAATCTTCCACTCCTCTTTCGTCGAGGGGGTGTTGTGGTTCTTGTGCTGCGGTACTGATTCGGCTTGGTGCATAACGGTCACCGACCGGCGGTTATCATTTGATCCCCGAGGTCCATCTCTTGGGCTTGGTCCACTCCACACGAACGTGTCCAGTCGTAGGCTGCTGACCTCCCTGGTGAGGAAATCAGATAAGTCTAGGAGGGATGCCTCTGGGCCGTTGGGGTCGCGGTGGTCTCTCTGCCGCCGAAAACGCTCTTGTCGGGCGGGAGGGAGCTTCTCTAATATCCTTTCTACATTAGAGTTAGCGTACAGTTCGTATATCCCCTTTTCCTTTTGGGACCCCAGCATCCCTACCAGGGACTGTACCTTGATAGAGAGGTCATCCAATGCTCTGTTGTCTCTGGCTGGGGGGAGGCGGTCGATATCTCTTATTTCCTGTATCACGTAGTCCCATATGCGTCCATAACGTGGTCGAGGGCTACTAGAGCCGCGGTGTATGGGGTACTTGAGTTGGAATATGCCAGCGCTATATTATGCGCTCTGGGCACCTTCAGGTGCTTGAGGATAGCATATTTGTACGTCTCATCGGGGACGTCGGACATCATAGTCTCTAAGCACATCCGTAGCTCCGTGTACTGTGCTCTGTCCTCGCGTGTAAAATCCGGGAACGTCGGTGTGCCAAGGTACGATGCCATGGATGGCTGGCACATCGGTGAGCGTTGGGGGAGAGGCCTCCTGGGCGAGTCTCCCCGTACGTGTCGTCGTGGGCTGGTACTTGGTGGGTACCAGGGGCCGGGTACCCAGGTACTGTTCCTCGGTGCTGACGGTGCGTCAAACTCACCCGTGAGTTGAGTCGGGGGTTTGTAGCGCAGTGACTCGGGGCTGACGTCTGGGCTGTACTGGGCCTCCTGGTCCAGAGTATGTTGCTGCTGGTCAGGGCTGTACTGGGCCTCCTGGTCCAGAGTACGTTGCTGCTGGTCGGCTTGACATTCCTCCTCTTCCTCTTCCTCTGCTAGGTCCTGGAGTCTTCTGTTCAGTCTCTCGGCGACGTAGGCCGGTTCTTCCCGGTTGCTGGGTCTCGTATGGACCGGCCGGGGAGGGGGTTCGGAGACGTGGACAGGATCCTCCTGTTGGCGGGGTCCCGGGTCGCTTGGTCGGGTAGGGGAATGTGCCCTAGACCCTTGTCGTGATGATCTCCGGGAGCTCCGTGCGGAGAGAGGGGGTGTCGCCATGGCGATCAATTGTTCTACCATCTGCGCCTGCAGCCGGTCGCGCTCTGCCTCGCGCTGGGCATGGGCGGCGTCGCGCACTGCTTCGCGCTGGGCATTGGCGGCGTCGCGCTGTGCATTGGCGCTGGCATGGGCGGCGTGGAGCTGTGCATTGGCGGCGTCGCGCTGTGCATTGGCGGCGGCGTGCTGCGCATCGGCGTGGCTTCTTTCAATGTTCTCTTCCGTCTGAAGGCGTCTGGTCTCCAGTCTTATGCGGTCGTCTTCACTCCTTTGTTGCGCCTGGAAGCGATCTCGCTCGATTGCAGCGTGTTCGCGCTCGCTCGTCTGTTGAGCCTGGAGGCGTTCTCTTTCCATGGTAGAATGTTCGCGCTCACTTAGTTGTTGCGCTTGAAGTCGATCGCGTTCTGTGGAGGCTGCCAGGGTGGCGATGAATGCCTGCGCCAGCATCTTGTCCGCTTCGCTGGGGGAAGACACTGACGGAGGTGATCGGCTTCTGGCAGTGCTCGTTGGAGATCTGTTCTCTGGGCGCGCCTCGAGGTCCGTCTCCTGGGCGTGCTTCTCTTCTGGTAGTGGGTCGGGTTCTGTCCCTGGAGCGCTTTCTTTATCCTGGAGCTCTCCGGGGACCGTTCCGTTGACGTTGTCGGGGGGTATAGTCATGTCATGTCCCTCCTGGTCCCCCCCGTGGGCTTGGTCAGTTTCGTTAGAACCCACTGGGGTCTCTACTGGCAGGGTCGCCTGGTCGGTAGGTTTTGACATGCTTTGACTATCCGCTTTATTTATTTTATCCGCAGTTAACGTCTGTATAAAGCTAGGTAGTAGACTGGCAGCGTAGTCCTCTAGGTAAGGAGGTGGCTGCCGTCTGCGCTGCGGGCGATCTAGCTTAGGAGAACCGTTTGTGGAGTGTTCACCGCTGGCCATGTCAATATTAATATTATATTAAATATTACACTGATACTCTCCGGCTCGAAGGACCAATTGTAACTGAGGGGTACAATTCCCTGACTGTATTGAATAAGTATGGTATCATTAAACCACTACTGCGTTATGTACATTACTACTGGCCATACAGTACACATGTATATGTGATGAACACCCACACAATAACACGGCTTAACAAGAAAGTACTGTTTATAATATTTATTAGAAGAGCACCAAGATTATCTTACATTTATTAAGAATTAGAGTTGCGCTTGTAAGGCGAAGAATGTGCATGAATAGGTCAAGAGCGTAAGTCCATGAGCATATTACGAAGGGGATAATTAATACCACCTGTAGCATAAGAATTATGTAAGGTACACTCGTAGGTCAGCTGGAGATACTAGGGGGGTTCCCTCCGGTTGTAAGCCAGCAGGGGAGAGGAATGTTCGAGTGCAAAAGTCTGGATCAACGGGGAATCAATAAGCTCCAGCTACGGGAGGCGGTACATTACTCCCTTGATCGGCAGACGAAAGCAGCAGCTATAATCCAAGTATGCGCAACAGCATAGGTGAAAGCCAGCCAGCCTCTTCCTAGAGACGGGCTCGAGTGATGCTCCTCACGGGTAAATCCCACACAGCAGCGGGGTAGACGGTTCTCTGCTCCAGCAGCCACAGTACCAAAGCAATAATCCAGACGGAAAAGGCTCTGCATTCACCGGTGTAGATTCTCCTGTGCACGGTACTTCACATTTAACTAGGTCGAACTTGACGTTATTTCACTAAGCTCTGACACTTTCACTATACTATTCGCACGCGGTTCTAAGTGCTCTATTTAGACGCAAGGTTGCTCACTTCACTTGGTCGTTGACTCGTGATGAAGGCTTCAACTTGTTGGGTTAACATGTTTGAGGGTAACTTGACTTTAGGCTAAGTGCTGCTGTATCCACCTGCAACGTATTTATACGTAAAATGAATAATCTAGTGCCAACCTTATTTCTGTCTCATATTACTGCGCAAAACTGGGCATGTTGAGACATGTCTCAGCGGTGACTTTGAACTAGACATTGGGGGTATGGCCGTGGCGCCTAGGGGGTCGCTGTCCAATAGGAGAACGAATATTATGGTCTGGCTTGTACCTAGGTAAAGGGATATTCCGTGTATATGTACAAAGAATATACAAGGGATATCAAACGATATACAAATGTTATACATGGGATCTCAAGCAATAAATATATATATTCGGTTTAATCTGACCCTTTGTAACAATTATACACATGTAGGTGGGCCTGGGCGCTTTCATGCATGTCCATTTTGTTTTTACAAATCTGAATCAAAGTACATTTCTGTCGCAAGTATTATGTTGCCTTTAGGACCATGCAGCCTCAATAATCATCATCATCATCATCATCATCAATGTTATCACCATCATCATCATCATCATCATCACCATACACATGCCACAAACACACACTCATCCTGCACAAGTCTATACATGCACTCTGGAATTCTAGCTTGAGTGGAACATCAGCCCAACAACGTGTCCTCCCGAGTCCCTAATAGAGTATCCATCTATTGTAGTAGCGCCAGGCTCCACCAGCGAACAGGCATGAGGGGACTGTTAGCATCCGAGGGCCCCTAAAGTCAAGCACTTTCAATTAACATCCAGTGAACAGGCATGAGGCGACTGTTAGCATCCGAGGGCCCCCAACGCCAAGCACTTTCAATTAACATCCATTTCACGCTACGCTTAGGTCCATTTCCCCCACCTTTCAGTCGCCGTCTGGCCAAAAAATAAATGTTTGCTTATTGGAGCCACCTGAGGAATCCTCAACAACAACAACAACAACAACAACAACAACAACAACAAAAAAAGAACAGAAACAATTGTAAACAAAATTATAAAAAATATAAATGAAGAATTATTTGCATACTAATTGGAACAGCCTGCAATTAAGTGACACCAAGCACCGCAGGCCTGGAAGGACAGAGAGGATTAAGAGGAGGAAGTGAACCGAGAAGCTTTGTTCTTCCCTCCAGATTCACGCCTCGCCACCGCCGACCTCCGACCTCCAGGCGAGGAGACGAGAGTCTGTCAGCGCTTCTTCTCTTTCACACACACCGGTTACACACAATGACACGCAACACACACACACACCGGTTACACACACGGACACGCAACACACACACCGTTTACACACAACGACACGCAACACACACCAGTTACACACAACACACACACACACACACCAGTTACACACAAGGACACGAAACACACATACCGGTTACACACAACGAGATGCAACACACACACGCACACACACACCAGGTACACACAATGACACGCAACACACACACAACAGTTACACACAAGGACAAAAAACACAGACACTGGTTACACACAACGACACGAAACACACACACACACTGGTTACACACAAGGACACAAAACACACACTGGTTACACACAACGACATGAAACACACACACCGGTCGGCGGTTACACACAACAACACAAAACACACACACACACCAGTTACAAACAACAACACAAAACACACACAGACACACCAGTTACACACAACACAAAACACACACAGCGGCGTGGAGGGAAATAACGATGACGATAACTCCCTTCCGTGACAGGAAGTGACAAAATAGAGAGGTGCGACAGATGGAAATTAGATGGAAGAAGGAAAAAAAACACACGCCAGGTGAAGAGGGAACAAGCAGGTATCTTGACGAGCATAAACCCAGAGGAAAGTTGTGGAGAGCAGCGGGCGGATGGCTGGCTTTACCCTCCCCCAGGGCAGATTACAGACAATATACACAAGGAAAAGGCAGGAGAGCATGGCAACAGCTCTCACTTCTCATTCTTCCCCCTAATTATCAGGATGCCATATTGGGCTCCTCTACAGGAGGGGAGGAGGAGTCCTTTTGGGAAATTAATTCATTTTTACTAAAGTGACTCGGTAATTACAGTGACATCAAGGTTAATTGCCAAATCTGTATCGTAAAAGAAAAAAAGAAACACACTATTAAAAAAATTAAAAAGAATCTCTGAACAATCTGCTCTCTAAACACACAGCAGTACACAACCAGACACACACACACACACAGGAATGCAAGAGCATATGGAAACTGGTGCACGCATGTACATTCAATTGCAGAGACACAAAGCAAACACATGCACGCACACACACACACACGGCACAATGACACTAAAGTGCTTCACAACTGAAAGAGCAGGTAATGACATTGTATGACAGTCATAATTATGATGGACACCACAACATTACTATTTATTATTATTATTAATTATTACAAACAATGATTTATTAAAAACCTGTCTACCTGCATCTGGGGCTCCATAGTGTTAAACAGTGCATAGTGTTAAAAGCCAAGCTTTCATTAGTTCGACCATCTACATTTGACCTTCAGATGGGAAACAAGTCTTTTCTAACTTGAATAATTCACAATCATTTTATAAATACTTTACAGCGTCAAAATGCACAACATACTCAGGCTTAGTTGGCTCATAGAGTCTATCCTTATGTCAATAGCTCACTATTCAGTCATTTTAACTCTTGTTTACATTTTGATTACAGACTGCACCTTTAAGTCAGGTTTTTCAGTATGACGTCTAACATGGACGCCGCCTCACTGCGTCCCCTGAGACGGATGGCTTTCGCCTGCCGATCCCTGAGAGGGCAGGCTGTGAATGAGCCAGAGTCAGACATGAGGAAACCAGACAGTCTTTTTCACAAACTTGACGATCATCATTATCTTCAATTAATTTGCACTGGAGGGCTCAGTCCAATAGAGACATGGCCATCGTTATGGGCCTGTAATAAGGTGCCAACTGCAGTCATTTTCACGCGTAAGCTAGTATCTCTCTCATTGGAATGTGTTTTACTGAAGTGTCCATAAGACAGAAGGCCACTGAGGCAGTTCAGAAATGTATAATCACTGAGTTGCAGGCTCGTTCTCGTAGCCTTTTATCATTGAGTAATTGCAATTTAATCATTGCGCATGATGTTGGAACTCTGTGTTACCACTTCTGCCTCTCTATCGACACCCACTTTAGTGTGTGTGTGTGTGTGTGTGTGGGTGTGTGTGTGTGGTAAAACAATCCATCTGTGATGATGAGCCAGACACCACTGGGTGATCCAGACGTTAGTGTCTTTCATGCACGGGAGGCGGAGCCACTGGAGGGGAGCATGGTCCAAACAGAGGGTGAGGAGCGTCTATACTTTCCGTAGCCGCATTTCTGCAGGACGCTCTCTGATTGGCCACTGACTGAAGCTCTCTGATTGGCCACTGACATGTTTGCCCAATCGCCCATTTCCGCGTCGAACAGCCTGCAAACTACCTGGCGTTCTATCGCCATGCTCTAAGACAAACTCTAACCTTAACCTACTTCGAAAGAGTGCCTAAGCTTAACCAGTGTAGAAACTGACGTCGGCCAATCAGAGAGCGTCCTGCAGAAATGCGGCTACGGAAAGTATAGACGCAGCTGAGGCAGCAGTAGGGGGAGTTAACTGACGCAGGTGTAGCTGGTCTGAGTAATTAACCTCTCTCCTTTATTCCACAGTGAGACTGGGACAGGAGGAGGCACACACACACACACACACACACACACACACACACACACACACACATACACACACAATCTTTATTTATGTCCACATAAAGACAATGTTTAAAGGACACAAATATTATCAGTGCACTTGCACATTGTGGGTTATTCTGATACATTCGTGCCCAAATTGACAATGGCAACCAAAGTTACACACACACATGGATGATGAACCTGACAATCAACACACAGCTCATGGATACAGATAGCAGCGTCTTCTCCAAATTGCGCGGCTGCCAATAAGAGCTGACACTGAGCAATATCTTGCTAACTGTTTGGCTCTTCTCTTCGGAAGACCGGCCATCTGAAGGCCTCTAACACCCAACTTATGAACATTGACCCAGGCTTCCAAATATGAAGACCAAAAGTTTACAGTTGTAGCCCAGTTGTGATATGGTATAGTCTAACAGTTGATATTTTAACATTTTGGTTGTAAAGGCTTCCTCTAGACCAGGGGTGGGCAACTTTGTATATGGTGAGGGCCACAAAATGTCCACAATCAATCTGGGGGGCCGCATTGTTTATCGGCAGTCCCGCCAGTAGTACCCCATCACTCAAATAGCCCTAATAGTCACAAGGTATATAAACAATTATAATTTGTTGTAACTTTGTTTTTATTCCATTTCAAATGCATTTAGTAATGCAATTTAAACTTTATGAATTTATAAACAGCTGAATTTAAAAGTATTGCTGTGTAACCCCAAATATATACAAAAATGATCAATTATAATTAAGGCTTCTAATAAAATAAATTTATGAACTTAAAGCCCACTGCTCAACAAACACAAAGCAGCATTCCTGCTGCATTTCACAGTAAATCAAAAGTGCAATAATAAATGATTTTGTTAAATGTATAAACTTTTATCCTGCTACTAAACAAAACATTATAACACTGAAATGCATGTTATGGATATGAAGCACTCAGGAATGTTTTGTTTAGTAGCAGGATAAAAGTGTATACATTTAACAAAATCATTTATTATTGCACTTTTGATTTACTGTTGTAGTGAAATGCAGCAGGAATGCTGCTTTGTCTTTGTGTTATTAGTGTTATCTGAACACTACAAAAGTAAACAAGTAAAGTGCAAGTAAAGTAAAGTGCAATACTACATGCCTCCCATTGACCCTTTATCAAACTGGCATGACATTCACCCTCGCCCACAGTGGGTCAATAATGGTTATAATAATAATAATAATAATAATAATAATAATAATAATAATAATAATAATAATAATAATAATAATAATAATAATTATGGTCCCCTCTCTACACCTCTCCATCATCTCCCCCCCCCCCTCTCTACACCTCTTCATCATCTCTTCCCCCCTCTCTACACCTCTTCATCATCTCCTCCCCCCCCCCCCCCTCTACACCTCTTCATCATCTCCTCCCCCCCTGTCTTTAATGAGACACTTGTGGTCTCTCTTGTTGGCGCACAATAGCAGGAATGTCAACTTCAATGTTTGTGCATGCAATCTGCATCAGATGAAATAATGTTTCATCCGACAGCCTGTTTCTCTCCTTTGACTTGATGTGCTTCATGTTTGAGAAATTGCTCTCGCATATGTATGTGCTCCCAAACATACTGGCCATAGAGAGGGCAAAGTCCCTGAGGAGTGGGGAGCGGGGCTCAGGTAGCAGTTTCCAAAATGAAATTCCCCTCTCATTTCTCTTTGCTTGAAAAAAAGGATCTGACTGTAGCTCGCACAGTTCAAGCTGCAACGGTGGGGGCTGCTCTGACATCGTAGCGGTGAGGGGGCCGGCAAACAGCGCTATCCGTGACTGCATGCCGTTGAAATCTTCAAACCGATCATTGAATTGCATTTCCAGTGTTTCAATGTCGCTCCTGTACTTTCCGACGGCTCAGCCATCGGATTTCTGTGTGTAGCTGCAAGTCGCCATAATCAGTGTCCATCTCTTCCAAAAAGGAGACAAACTTTCTATGGTTTAGTGACCTGTTGCCTCCACGAATTAGATTGGTAACCTTGGTAACCAAATCCATAACATGGCTGTATAGTCAAGCTTCTTGGCACAGAGAGCCTCCTATATCAGATAAAAAAAAAGAAAAACGATTTAACGACTCTCGCATATAATTTGACTACACTTGATTCGCATTGGTCATTATTAGTGACCCACAATAGATGGAAATTATGTTAGCGAACTTACCTGATGTATAATGCAGTGCAGCATTGGACACTCAACGCCACTCTGCCTTAGAAGCCCAGCGAATCCTGTGCGTTTTCCTTTCATTGCCGGTGCTCCATCGGTAACAACAGCCGACAGTTTATCAAAAACCCCATATTGCTGCACGGCACTTTCAACAGCGTTTCATATGTCCACACTAGGGCTGACCCCTATTAATCAAATAGTCGACTAATCGATCGAAAGGAGCCATAGTCGACTGCCAACTCTTCTTAGTCGAATACAATACAAAAAAAAATTAAAAAGGAAAAAAAAAAAAAAAAAATGTTATAATTATTATTTTTTTTTTTTTTTGGCCTGGGGCCGCATGAAACGTCGGTGAGGGCCGCATGCGGCCCGCGGGCCGCCAGTTGCCCCTCCCTGCTCTAGACTGTAGTCAAACGTGCAACCAACTTCTAGGATGAGAACCTCTCTGTTATTCTCATTAACAACAACAACATCTGGGGTGTTTGCTGAAATATCAGAACAGTAAATTGTCACTACACAGATTGAACATATATGGCTTCACACACACACACGCCGACTGGACAGAGTGAGCGGGATCGCTCATCAGCATTGGGCAGTGAGCAGTGACATCCTTTTGGTTTAATTTCTCATTACGCGTCTCACTGCTGGTCCACTGAAGAACTCTGTTCAGTAGAAGTGTTGTAAATTCCCCATTATTTGTATGCTATTTGTTATGCCATATTATTAATATTATTATTTCCAGTCAGGTACTTCTTTGACAGCACAGGGGTCCTATTATTTCTAGTTGGGCATTTATCTGGACAGCCCAGGGCCCCTAATGGGCTTAAATTCAGCGGCCATCTTGCCGGCACATGTGTTGATTCCACTGCTGTCTGCTTTGACGGTGAAAGAGTGCGTCCATGATAAAAAAAATAAACAGATACCATTCTCACTCAATCACTCAATCCTTTTGAACAACATTACAACTACTGTTCTCTGTCTCTGTGTCCACTCTCTGACTTGTTACACCATTCTGGATAAAGTGGCTCCAGCTAACATTACTACAACATTATATCTTCAATAAGAAGTGTGTGTGGGCAGTGGGCAAGGCGCTCGCCACTAACGCAGGTGCTGGTATCGAGCCCAGCTCTCGGCGTTGCTACCGGCTAGGCCGGTCGTTCATACTAACACAATTGGTAGTGTTAGAGGGTGGGACAGCCGGTGGGTGGGGATTGGACGTTGTGGACAGCGACTCCTACAGGTCGGTTGGTGCGCCTGCGCAGCAGAATCAGGAAGTATCGGGGGCAGCGTGAGCCTCCCACGCGTTACTCCTCGCCACTGAGAGATTGCGCTGTTCAGGTGAAAAGATGCGACAGCTGCCTCCTCGTGTACCGGAGGGGACGCGTCTATGCCTTCTACAACGCTGTTCGGTTTCCGCGTTGCCGTTTTGCGCTCTGATTGGCCGAGCGTGCGCATGAGCCGCGGCGCGGCCCTCAGCCGTGCTGCGATAAGGCTTTCGCCAGCGGGGAGAGGGGCTACCGCGAGCGTGATCGCTGCGCTCATCAACGACCCTCCGTGCTCCGGCTTTCAACAGCGGGGAGAGTATTATGGGGCTTATGCCGCGAAGCAGTAACACAACAGTGAACACATAGTTAAGTACGACTGACAGTCAGATGCATTGCAACTATGTGTTTTACTGCTTTGCCGCATAAGCCCCATAATACTCTCCCCGCTGTTGAAAGCCTTATCGCAGCACGGCTGAGGGCTCTGCCAATCAGAGCGCAAAACGGCAACGCGGAAACCGAACAGCGTTGTAGAAGGCATAGACGCGGAGGGGACGCGTGAATATTAAAGGCAACCAACTTGTGTTCGGCTTTTCTCTGATTGGCCGCGACCCCCCGCCCCCACGCGCAGGCAAGCGGCAGTTGTCCCACGTCCCAAATGAAATCCAAGGAGCAAGTGAGCGGCAGCGCGGGCAACCAACTTGTGTACCAACCAACTTGTGTTCGCTGTTCCAACCAACTTGTGTTCAGCTGCGGTAGCAGTGGAGCGCTATGAAATGCGCTGAACTAGAAAGCGTAACGTTATTATGTTTTGCGTTTTTAACAACCAACTACCAGATTCACTCGTACCAGATTCACTCGTGTATAAACAAAGCCCATACAGTTATGAAATGCGCTGAACTAGAAAGCGTAACGTTATTATGTTTCGCGTTTTTAACAACCAACTACCAGATTCACTCGTCACTGTACATCACCTCTGAAGTATAAACAAAGCCCATACAGTTATGAAATGCGCTGAACTTGACAGGTATCAGTCCTATGGTGATAATCATGTGTTCGTACAGGTATCAGTCCTATGGTAGTATGTGTTCTGACGGAAATGTGGCTGTTGCACTTGCTGCTTGGCCCCTGGTATATTTTGTATAGCTATATTTGCTATTTATGTTTGGTCACCCCTTTGTTGAAATTCATCCAATCCAGTTACTCCTTTAAGTTCAAGATTTTTAAGTTTCCAAGTTATGTTTTAATAAACATCTTTGGACCAACGTGTCCCTAAACTTAAACTAATTGGTGTCGTTGCATGATTTTTGCCATTTTGTTATTGTGAAATTGGTATTAAATTTAATTCTGAGTGGCATTAAAAAGTCTTAAAAAGCCTTAAATCTGACTGGGCTAAACCTGCAGATACCCTGTGCTAGGCCGTGTGTGATTAATAAAACAATCAGTCAAGCACTCGCTCTCTGACGCCATTATCCATGTCCACCAGTCCCGTCCCCCCCCCACACACACAAAGAGTCCCTACAGAGTAATGGCTTACTTGTTGTCGGTGCTTCCATTTTGCTTGTTAACCCTTTCACTGCCGCACTACCAAACCGTTAACCCTTTCACTGCGACAATACACATAAGGTTAACCCGTTCACTGCCACACGACAGCAGGTTAACCCTTTCACTGCCACACTACAGAAGGTTAACCCTTTACTATCGCACTAACCGTCGTTTAAGGTAAGGAATCTATTTGACCAGTCTTAGGATAATCAGACCTGTTTTCACAGAGATATAAGCTTTTCCCCTATGTGTCATATGGCTGTTTGGCTGTGCGGGCGATCAGGAAATATATCAGATCAGATATCAGATTGCGGCCCCAGCGTGCATACGTACACATATACTATCGATAATTAGCGTTTATTTGAAAACTATTCATAAATAGGCCTAAAAATTTTAACGTTTTTTGTGTATTCTAGAATATTCCGTTTATTATGGAATATTTTAATTTTCCTTGAAAACGAGGGCTTTTCAAGATGCTATAAAACGGAAATGAACCGATAAAAAAACAATCCGCTTCGACAATGTTGACTGGAAAATGAGTCATTGATAAGCGACGGGCAGATTAGACGCCATAGACATAATTTAAAACATAGATTAGGCGATATTAACGCTAACATTGAAGTGGATGGTGGGCATTCAAGCACTAAATCGTGCGCCCCCTGCTGGGCACTGAAAGTGTTAATGACTCACATACCACAAATGGGAGAATGCTAAATGGGGTGCTGTTTTATGGTAAATGGATGCATTTTATGCTAAATGGACTGCATTTATATAGAGCTTTTATCCAAAGCGCATACAACCTTATGCTTCACATTCACCCATTCACTCACACATTCACACACCGACGGCGGAGGCAACCATGCAAGGTGCCAACCTGCTCATCAGGAGCAGTCAGGGGGTTAATTGTCTTGCTCAAGGACACTTTGCCGAGAGGAGGCGGAATCGAACCGGGAACCTTCTGATTACCAGACGACTGCTCTACATCCTGAGCCACTGTTGCCCCTAGAGAAGTGAAGGGGGATAGGGGGGGTGAAATGTCAACACAGCCTCAGCAATAAACTTGACATTTCAACAAACATCTGTTTCACTAATTCTGTTTCCTCTCCTCACACCCAGCCAAAATATGTATCCTGTGTGGCTGCACAGATATTTTATGGAAATTAAGTTTCACTTTGTGGTGATTAGACATAATTCATCCTGTCACCTGCAGTTCAGTGAGCTAGTAACGAGACAGGTGTATGTTGTGATTTCCAATGCACAATAATTATTCGAAACTCTCTTTTGAGACTCCGCCTCAGACTCCTATCCTTCGGCACTACAACTTTCAGTTTTTGTGAAGTTGTAATGAGTCTTCTTTGATTGACGGGCAGTTGGCTTGTTAGACTTCAAAGAGGATCATTATAGAGACCAATCAGTGTGAAGCACAAGGGCATGTTTAGACGTCTCCAATGCACTCTTTTGGTCTTCTACGTCAGCCCCATGTGCTTGTGGCACGCATGTGCCTCACACAATTTGCGAGACTCATTTGTGACTAGTGGTCACACACTCCATTGGACACCTTTAGATTCCCACACATCTGCCACAAAAGTCTTTTGGATTTGAAACATCAAAGCAAAGGTGAAAGAGATTATTTTACGCTTTACTTCTACACCAGTCTCTCTGCCCTCCCATGCCGCCTCTCTCTTCTGTTACAGTTACAGCCGTCCTGTGTCGGTTACAGCCGTCCTGTGTTAGCGTGTCGGTTACAGCCGCCCTGTGTCGGTTACAGCCGTCCTGTGTTGGTTACAGCCGTCCTGTGTTGGTTACAGCCGTCCTGTGTCGGTTACAGCCGTCCTGTGTTGGTTACAGCCGTCCTGTGTCGGTTACAGCCGTCCTGTGTCGGTTACAGCCGTCCTGTGTCGGTTACAGCCGTCCTGTGTCGGTTACAGCCGTCCTGTGTCGGTTACAGCCGTCCTGTGTCGGTTACAGCCGCCCTGTGTCGGTTACAGCCGTCCTGTGTCGGTTACAGCCGTCCTGTGTCGGTTACAGCCGTCCTGTGTCGGTTACAGCCGCCCTGTGTCGGTTACAGCCGCCCTGTGTTGGTTACAGCCGCCCTGTGTTGGTTACAGCCGTCCTGTGTCGGTTACAGCCGTCCTGTGTTGGTTACAGCCGCCCTGTGTTGGTTACAGCCGTCCTGTGTCGGTTACAGCCGTCCTGTGTTGGTTACAGCCGCCCTGTGTTGGTTACAGCCGCCCTGTGTCGGTTACAGCCGCCCTGTGTCGGTTACAGCCGCCCTGTGTTGGTTACAGCCGTCCTGTGTCGGTTACAGCCGTCCTGTGTTGGTTACAGCCGCCCTGTGTTGGTTACAGCCGTCCTGTGTCGGTTACAGCCGTCCTGTGTTGGTTACAGCCGCCCTGTGTTGGTTACAGCCGCCCTGTGTTGGTTACAGCCGCCCTGTGTTAGCGTGTTGGTTACAGCCGTCCTGTGTCGGTTACAGCCGCCCTGTGTTAGCGTGTCGGTTACAGCCGTCCTGTGTTAGCGTGTCGGTTACAGCCGTCCTGTGTTAGCGTGTCGGTTACAGCCGTCCTGTGTTAGCGTGTCGGTTACAGCCGTCCTGTGTTAGCGTGTCGGTTACAGCCGCCCTGTGTTAGCATGTTGGTTACAGCCGTCCTGTGTTAGCGTGTCGGTTACAGCCGTCCTGTGTTAGCGTGTCGGTTACAGCCGCCCTGTGTTAGCATGTTGGTTACAGCCGTCCTGTGTTAGCGTGTCGGTTACAGCCGTCCTGTGTTAGCGTGTCGGTTACAGCCGTCCTGTGTTAGCGTGTCGGTTACAGCCGCCCTGTGCACATGGCGGTAAAACTGCCGGCGAGCAAAACATGTCTTCGCTTTAACGATTAAAAGGAGGAGATGTTTTCTTGCCGGCGGTTATTAGTAATTAGTAATCAATTGGCCGCTGCGTGTGGCGTGTAACTAATAGCTCTCTCCAATCCCAGATTAAATATGCTGGATACAAACTGAGCACGAAGCAGGAGAGTCAAGGTAATTAGGAGTGACTGGTGCAGGGCCCGACGATCTGAACTGGCCCATTGTTCGCCCCCTGGTTGTGCTGCTTGCAGTGACAGCACTTTGTTCCCTGTTCCCACCGCCCCACCCCCCCCCCACCCCCTAGACAAAACAACCTTATTCCTCCACAGAACACGCCAACATTATGGGACATGTCCTCTCTCTGAGTTCAGTAGAAAGCTATAGCCTACCTGTTTGCAAGCTAGCCTAGCTTAGCACTTAAGCAGCTCAATTAATAGAAGCGGATATGGACCAACTTGCCTAGCTGTTGGCCAAAAACACCGCCCCCCCCGGAGTTTGAAGATAGGCTAGTGGTCCGTATCTGCTTCCATTCATTTGTGCTAAGCTAGGCTAGCTTGAAGCCGGATAGCTTTCTACTGAACACACAGTGAGGAAATTGGTATCTATCTTCTTGTCTGACTCTGGAGAAGACGGTAGGCCTAAGTGCATAATGTTGGCATGTTCCTTTAAGTTGCACGCCAAAACGTGATGTTCATTGTTATCTGGCCAAATGGCACCACATTCAAAAAACTGCACTCCCTTGGGTCCTTAGCAAGGCCTACACCCGCCAAGTGTAAAGTCAATCGAATGAACGGTACTTGAGATATGCGTACATTGCATTGTAATAGCGCCACCATCTGGCCAAATGGCACCACAGACACAGACTGCACTCCCTTGGGTCCTCAGCAATACACCCGCCAAGTGTGAAGTCGGTCGGATGAACGGTTCTTGAGATATGTGAGCCACAGACAGACACACAGACACAGATATTCCTTCCTTTATGGTTAGATACATCTTTGAAAAATGGTGGTGGGGCGGGCGGGGGCATAAGGGAATAGAAATATGAGCAAGGAAGAGAGAGAGGGAGAGATATGTCAAACAGGGTGAATGAGTGAAAAGGGTGAGTGGTGTAGATGAAGAGAGAGAGAGAGAGAGAGGAGAAGGTGTGAGAGTGAGCAAAAAGGAGCAAAAGTTTGTTTTCAGCCTCGCCTAGAGCTGCCCAGATGGCAGCAGCTCACATCCGTCTAGCCTGAGTGCATCTGGCAGTAGAGCTCCGCACGGCTAGCTAGCGAGTGGAGCCAGTTACCTCTCTCTCTCTCCCTCTCTCTCTCTCTCTCTCTCTCCTTCAAACACCACATTATCATAGGCCGTGAAAGATTACCCCACATGTGCTTCATCTCCCTGACCGCTGTTTTACAACATCATGCCTCTCCCATCCAGATGTAGAAGATTCTCTGTGTTGTTACTGGCTTCCAACACCTTGACCTCCATTTTAAAGAGAAATCAACCAGATGTGTAGAGAGAGAGAGAGACGGACAGGGCGTCTCTATCGATTCACAGATCTGCGGTGGACGCTATTGGGAGCTTTCTGTGAAGTAGACGGGCAGTGAAGGGGTCACACTGTGTGAGTGTATGGGTGGTTTTGAACTTGACAAACATAACAAACTTTTTTTTTTTTACCCTCAAACTGACTAGTCAGTCACATACAGTCTCTACTCGCTGGATTCTATTGTTCATTAATGTTAGAAAGGTCAGCTATGGGGCAGCCGAGCGGCGCACCACGTTACTGCGCTGCAGACCTACGCGGTCGACCCGGGTTCGTCTCCCGATCCCGGACGTACATTTGCCACATGTCCTTCCCCCCATATCTTCTCCCGTCCTTCCTCTCCTCTGCTCTCTGTCGGACATGACTGACCAGAATAAAGCTGTAAAAATGCAAAAAAAAAAGAAAGGTCAGCTATCAGTTAGAATCTAGAAATGTATATTATGCATAATTGAGTTTGGAATTTTGGCCCGGCCCCCCAACATATTTTCAGTTGCTCATTCGGCCCCCTGGGAAAAATAATTGCCCACCCCTGAGTTAGATCACATTGTATTCACCACATCAGCTCTGAGTCAACTTACTCCCATTCCACAAATGGGAGAATGGTAAATGGACTGCATTTATATAAAAGCTCTTATCCAAAGCACTTTACAACTTATGCCTCACATTCACCCTTTCACTCAGACCCTGACAGCGGAGGCAACCATACAAGGTGCCAACGTGCTCATCAGGACCAGTTAAAGTGAGGCTCAAGGACACTACGACATGCTGCCGGGAGGAGCCGGAATTTAACCGGGAACCCTCTGATTACCAGACGACCGCTCTACCTCCTGAGCCACTGTCGCCCCTAGAGAAGAGAAGGGGGGTTGGGGGGTAGGGTGAAATGTCAACACAGCCTCGGCAAGAAACTTGACATTTCAACAAACATGTTTCACTAATTCTGTTTCCTCTACTCAGACCCAGCCACAATTATGTATCCTGTGCACAGATATTTAATGGAAATTAAGTTGTAAATCTGCCATTGATTGAGGACCACTAGACATGGCAACCACCATTCTGCACACTTCTGTTCATCCTATACAACATTTATCTTCTGTTCATCCTATACAACCATCTATAGTCTACAAGCTGAATACATGGCATACCTCGTATAAACTGTTGTTGTTCTATAGTCTACAAGCTGAAGACATGTCCTACTTCATATAACCTATTGTTGTTCTATAGCAGGGGTCGGCAACCTTTTTGACATGAAGTGCCAGTTTGAAATGCTCTTGTTAACTAGTGTGCCATATCAACAATATTCCATCCATATACAGTAGGCTACATGCATTGTAACAGCATTTTAAAGACACATTTTTATCTCATAATCAGGTATTTTTAACACTATGATCGCCGGGAACGAGTTTTCACGTCATTCCGAGCCATGCTCATTCTGCCGAAGACGCCGTAACTCGTCTTTGATGTCAATATTTCAAAAATCTGTCATCGAAATCATATTTCCTTTCCGGAGCCCTGAGACACAGTGCTGATCTCCTCTCAACTCTCTAGCGGTTCAAGAGCGCCATCTGGTGGCCGATCGGCAGATCGCCAACCGGATATTAACCTTTGAACCGGTAGTACTCATCCAAATGTGGTCCGGCCACTCGCTATAGCTCCCGCGACTCCATCTTGAAACACTGGATAATAGATTGCGCGCCCTAACTCAATAAACAGCGTTATTTGGACGTATATACTATTATACAACCTGGAAATGGATCGGGCATTTCTACATCCCATAATAGAAAAAAATCTGTTTCACGCTCATCTGCCAGCGGCGCGAGGAAGCCACGGTAAGATTCAGCGTTATTTTCTAACGTGTTCTATACTAACTGACTGATCTGATGAACATATGACCCACTCTGGATGAATCATCTAACGCTGCCCACGGAATTATAAACGATCCCCCGCCCATCCGGTCATCATCAGATGATGCATAGAAACGTCTAGAACCACGTCCAGTTGAAACTTTTTATCTCGCACAGATTCCTATCAAACTGTATTTGATCATCAATATAATGCATTTAGGGCTATAAATCACGTTCTGAAGAAAGCTGCAGAAAACGATAAAAACATTTAGACCATATTTTAGTATGAATATGTGAATGAAAAAGTTTAACGTTGCTACACCCTGAACAATACATATAGGACATTGAATGGGCCATAATAATGGCAATGTAGCAATAGAATTTAAAAAGTTATAGCCCTGCAAAGAAGGGGAACTTCTCCATAGACAAATAGAGCTGGCGAGGGATGGTAAATTATGAATTTAACCCATGGCGATTAAAGTGTTAACACTTTGGTTGCCTTGGGTTAAATTAATGATATACCATAGGTTGCCGGCTCTATTTGTCTATGGAGAAGTACCCCTTCTTTGCATGGCTATAACTTTTTAAATTCTATTGCTACATTGCCATTATTAGGGCCCATTCAAAGTCCTATATGTATTGTTCATTGTGTAGCAACGTTAAACTTTTTCATTCACATATTCATAGTAAAGTATGGTCTAATGTATAAGTATGTTTTCATCTTTTTCTGCAGCTTTCTCCAGAACGTGATCTATAGCCCCAAATGCATTATATTGATGATGCAATACAGTTTTATGGCAATCAGCGCGATATAAAAAATTCCAACTAGACGTACTTCTAGAAGTTACTACACGTCATCTGATGTTGACCGGATGGGCTAGGGGGTGTTTATAATTCCGTGGGCAGCGTTATACCAATCATCTAATGTGGGTCAAATGTTGATAATAGCAGTTAGTATCGAAGAGGGTAACGTTACACGCTGAAACTCACCCCAGTCTCCGCGCCCCGTTGGGCGATCATCGTCGAGTTGAAATCTTATCATTATGGGATGTAAATTTACCCGGTCCATCTCCAGCTTGTATAATGGTATATACGTCCAAATCATGTTGTTTATCGAGTTATTGGCAATCGATCACTGTGTAGTGTGACGAGCCAGAGTCGCGGGACCTATAGCGAGCGCCGGAAGTACTACGGTCGTCTAGGACAACCTCTATTCAACATCCTGTTTGGCGATTGCGCCGATCGGCCACCAGATGGCGCTCCTGAACCGCCAGAGAGCTCAGTGGGTCCTGCTGGTGGATCTCAGGCCAGCGGAGGGACATTATGAATCCGATCGCAGATTTTTGAAATATTGATATAAGGACGCTGTACAGCGTCCCCCGGCAACTTTAGCATGGCCAGCAAAGACGTGAAAAGACGTGTCCCGGCACTCAAAGTGTTAATGATCATTTTTACATTATTATTATATTATTATTAACCATATTATTATTATGGTTGTATCCTAGGGTGACCATATTTTGATTTCCAAAAATGCTGGCTCCAGCCTCGAGATACATAACCCTAAATCTGAATTGGGGGAAACAAAGCGATGGAGACAAACGGCTACATACATACATGAGATGACCATTTCACTCGCATTTGCCTATTCATTTTTATTTTGAGCGAAAAATCTACGGAAAAAAAGAGGAATCCGACGAGGGGGATTCGCAAGCCTCATCTAACTAGGTGTCGCAAGGTTTAACTGAGGCGGCTAATGTTAACATGACAGCACTCACCTTACCAGGCTAATGTCGAGCAGCCGTACTGTATTGTACCCATTCTGCAATCTGTTAATAAAGTTTTCAATCAATCAGACATGACGTAGCTCACGTTACCAAGCAATCGTGCGCAAAGTTCAGCACCACATACATACAAGGTGGACGGCTCCCCTAGCCCGACACTTGCATACGCACACCCTCAAACATGCACGCACGCACGCACACACACACACACACAAAGCACAGTCACCTAGAGAGAGTTAGAGTCTTTATGGACAGATCTCCAATAAAATAAGGTTGTTTCTCAGTCTCTAAAAACACACCAATCCCAGGTAAGTGCATACATGTGCGCATGCATGCACATGCCACATATTGCGCGTATGCTCTATATATGCACATTCATTCATTCATTCACATTCATGTTCACATGCAAACCCATGTGTAGGAAAATAAACAGCTTCCTACCAGTCAGTGTGATGTGATCCCTGTTTTGCTTTGTCCCCAAATCGTCTTATGAACTCCGAAACATGTCAAACAGTCTGCCCTGCACCTTGCAGTCGGAGATTGAGCTCGTTGCCGTTTCGCGTAATATCCGTGAGAAACATCAGTTTCACAACCCACTTCACTTCTCGTCCTCGAGTTCTGGGTAATCTTGGCCTTTTTTTTTTTTTTTATCAAAGCAGCCGACAAACTTTTCCACAGCGTAGCCACCTAACCGCGGAGTAGAGCGGGACATCTTTGTATGCAAGCTTTGTATTTCCTCGAGCAGTTAACTATGAAGTTAACAATCGTTGCCACCGTAGCCATAACCTCATTAAGAAAATTTTTAGGGTGCTGCGTGCCAATCAAAATGCTCCCGCCTGCCAATGGCGGCACGCGTGCCTAGGGTTGCCGACCCCTGATGTAAGGGATGGGAAGGGGGGATGGCCGTTTTAGAAGGGGGATGATATTGACCGTTTTTATTTCAGGGGGGATGCCATCCCCCCTCAACCCGAGTACTGATTATACATTATAGTGTATACTGAATTGTCAAGGCTCTCTTTTAGTTATGGGTTCAAATGAGCCTTCCCCCCCCCCCCCCATAACTAGCAGCATTACGCTTTTCTAGATTTATTCAAAATATGCTCACTTACATTTACATTTACATTTAGTAATTTAGCTGACGCTTTTATCCAGAGCGATCAGGCATGTGCCGTGAGCTTTGAGATTGGGTAAGCATACAAATATTTTAATACACTTAATTACACATTGTACCAAGCACAAATGCTATGGGTGAGTGCAGTGTCAAGGAAATTCCATTCACGCAAATGTATGCCCTAGAACCCGCTAATAAACAGTAAGCGGAGAGTTAGAGTGGCAGACTTTATGATCAAATTACCAAAAACCAAAAAAAGTTGGCAGTCGCAATATAATGTTTCAAATCAAGGGCCATACACGTTCCCTGTATGCGGGCCGTCTTCTTATAATGCTTTCGAATCGACGCTAGAGAAAGCAGAGAGAGAGAGTGCTGCTTACACCTGTGGGTGGAGCCAAAAAGCTAAAACAAAATGAATGACTGCTGCTGCACTGGGACCAAAGATGACGACCCTTCATCTCCCGCCAATGACTGATTATAACACGTCATTCTCCGCCATGCGTTGTCTGCCAATGACTGATTACCACGTCATTGAGATCAATATTTAATTTTCGTCATGGTATTCACATTTCACCCACAGAGTTTTGACTGGTGCTGTAGATCTCCGCACAACTCTCCAACGCTTCAATACCGCCACCTGGTGGCCGATCTGCGAGTTGCCAAAACTGGAAGTGACCGGAAATGCTTGGTCCGCACGCTATTCCGTCCGGCCACTCGCTATCGCTCGCGGGACTCCATCTTGACACACTGGATATCGATCCGTTGCCATAACTCAATAAACAACATTATTTGGACGTATATAGTATTATACAACCTGGAAATGGATCGCATAGATCAACATCCCATAATAGCGATCTTTTTGCTCCAGTATCATCCCCCATCGCTACGAGGAAGCTGCCGTGAGTTATAGCGTTTTTGATTATTATTATCCATACTGTTCTGATCTATATATCACCCATACTACATGAATCATTTAACGTCGGCCATTGCATTATAAACAACCCCCCCCCCCCCCCCTCCGGTCACCAGCAGATGATGAGTCATGACGTTTAGGACCTTGTACAATTGACATTTTTAATATAACGTTAATCGGTGTCAAACGGCATTTGATAATCTAATATATGCATTTATGGCTATAACTCACGTTCTATGAAATACAGCAGAAAACGATAAAAACATATTTATTTATATATTTATTTTATTTATGAATGTGTGAATGAAAAAGTAAAACGTTCCTACATCCTGAACGATAGATAATTGATGTTGAATGGGCCATAGTAATGTCAATTTAGCAATACAATTTAAAAAGTTATAGCCCTGCAAAGAAGGTGAACATCTCCATAGACAAATAGAGCTGGCAGAGGACGGTTTAGGATGAATCAAAGTGGTGGCGGAGAATGGGCAAACAAACAGTTATTAGTAGGGCTGTCAATTTATCGCATTAATTAGATTAATTAATTACACATAAATTATCACATTATGAAAATTAGCTAAACATTTATTTTGTTAAATTCTTTTTATTTTTATTATTATTATTTTTAATATATGTTTTTAAATCTCATTCATTCCATAAGAACGTAGAATAAACATTTACAGACTTTTTTTTTTTTAATGTTCCATTTGCATGTTCTTGGTATCTGATTCTAGGGACATCTATGGATCTCAGGGAATGTATTCCCAGTGTCAGAAATAATGTGTATGTTACTAGGCTTGAGTAAATTACCCGCCTACCTCCGGTCAATGGTCTCTAACTACACACCCTCAAGACCCCTACGCACTGCATCTTCTGGCCGCCTCAGACCTACTCCTATCCAAGCTCCGGGAGAATCATCAAAGAGAAGCCGCCTATTCTCAGTCCTTGCCCCACAATGGTGGAATGAACTACCCACCCCAGTTAGGATAGCCGAATCCCGTCCAATCTTTCGCCGTCAACTAAAGACACACTTCTTCAACCATTATCTGAAATAATGATTTTAATTCTTTTTGTATTAACCATAACTAACCTTACTGTCATGCACTTGTCCTAATAAACTAACCTACACTGTAACACGCAACACTTTAATGAACATTGTTACTCAGCTGATAGAGTTGTACCCTTCCTGATGACTTGTCGTACAGAACTTGTAAGTTGCTTTGGATAAAAGCGTCAGCTAAATGACTAAATGTAAATGTAAATTGTAATGAACCAAATGAGAATATCAATTCATACATTTATTTGTTTTATCTTTGACTGTGAATAACACCATGCAAACATTTACCAGACCTGAAAAATCTAAGCAAATGAATAAATGGAAGATGATTAAACAGAATGTTTTGTAGATACAGTACTGAATTCTGCCATCCGGGCACACATGCAATTTGAAATATGATTATATAATAGAATATCAGGCCTAAAATGATTATGCGATAAAAATGTGATTAATTCGATTAATTAATTACAAATCCTGTAATTAATTAGATACATTTTTTTAATCGCCTGACAGCACTAGTTATTAGTGTTATTATTATTATTGTTTCCATTGGGTAAGCACTGCTTACCTTGCTTATATGGATGGCACATGCCTGATATATATATATATTTCATAATGCATATTATCACACATATAATATAGACCAGTGGTTCTCAAACTTTTTACACCAAGTACCACCTGAGAACGTAGCTGGCTCTCCAAGTACCACCATATGACCGGCGTTAAAATACAGTCTATTCAGCTATGCACAGTTCACGCAGGAGGCAAATGTATTCCTAATACCATTATTTATTGTTAACTTTTGTCAGACACAGCCACAATGTACAAAGGGATAGCACTAGAACTAGCAAACGCTTCCACACAACTCATACAATGCAAGGGGCATTGAGAACATAATAACTAACATTCTCACATAGCAAGTGAGAAAATTATAAACAACTGTATTTCAGCAAATGTACTCTCTATCTCTCTCTCTCTCTCTCACACACAGCAAGCAATTGTCCGTCATTCTCTCTCTCACACACACACACACACACACAATTATTTTGTTACAAAAACTTAATTTCTTGCATTCTGGTGCAGGAATTTTTACCCTTTAAATGCCAGTGTTTGTGATGGGCATCACAAATTATTGTAAAAAAGAAAAGAAAACACATATTAAATACATTTTTGAATGTTTACCCTTTAAATGCCAGTTTGTGTGATGGCATCACAAATTATTGTTAAAAAAACATACAAAAGGTAAAATATTTACAATATATCAAATGCAAAGTACATTTTTCTGGGGGGGATTATTACAGGCTAGGCATGTGTCAATGATTAGCAGCAACACATATTTTGATGGATTTTTTGTAATGTCAGATTTAACACCAAGTCTTTTCAGAAAAGTGGGAGTATTTAATTTTTTATCTGACATTACAAGAAATCTAAAAATAAATGGTTATGATCAGGGCTGAAGTTGAATTCAAGATTTATGACTGTTTAGACTGCATTACTCTCTGTCACAGTGATCTCCTGGTTGTTCCCCACTTAGATTATCTAACTATCGCGCTGCCGCAACCAGAAACACTGGCCTGGCCTGCTTCTAAGTTCAGTGGCCTGACTGCAAAAAAAAAAAATTTTTTTTTTTTTTTTTTAGCTTTTTTGGAAATGTTTTCAAGTACCACCAGCAGTACCACCAAGTACCACTAGTGGTACGCGTACCACAGTTTGAGAACCACTGATATAGACCATGGGCCGGACACGGCCAGCAGGGAGAGGCGAGTCAATTAGGCCCCATTTTAATACAAGAGGGGAGAACGTGTAACCCTCTCAGCCAGCTCCAAATCATTAGACACCCTAACCCTAAACCCTCTCAGCCACATCCACATTATTAGACACCCTAACCCTAAACCATCTCAGCCAGCTCCACATCATTAGACACCCATGTGCATCCTCCTGTTCCCAGCCATGCATGCACACACACACACACATACTCACAAATTGCCTTTTTACACTGACTGAAGAAAATTCAGTGTGTGTAAATGGTAAATGGACTGCATTTATATAGAGCTTCTATCCAAAGCTCTTTGCAACGTATGCCTCACATTCATCCATTCACTCACACATTCATTCACACAGGGACAGCGGAGGCAATCATGTGTTACAGGTACCAGGATATGGCACCTGATAGCAGATATATGTTAACCTATAAAACAGGTTGTAGTTAGTCATGGACAAAAGGAGGCGCAGGTCTCAATCCTCTCGTTTTGTCTTTATTACAACATCATTAATTTAGTCATAATAATCTTCAATCAATCATCTTAACATCATACAATCACTTAGTTCAATTATCTTACATTACTTTTAATACATTCAATTATATTTCCGTTCTTGTCATCAATTCAAAGGCATATTCATATACAGTACACATTCTACCCTTTTAGGATACCTTGGTTCACTTCAGTAGCATTTTCTTTTCAAATGTAGTTATCCAGCATTATATAGGCTACTGTACATTGTAATTAATTATGTCTTTATGCATATTTGGTGTCTTAAATATAAGCATGTGAAAAGGGAGCATTCTCCTGTTAATCTCAGTCTAGGCATATTGGAAGAGAACATCGTATCTGTCTTCTTTTAATAACACTGCCATTCTAATTGCCTGTCACTCATATTTGTGTTCCAGCTCAAGTTATATATATATATATTATATATATTTACATTTTCGGAGCGCGGGATGGAAAGAGAGAGAGAGAGCGAGCGGGAGAGAGAGAGAGAGCACGAGGGACGGCTCCAGTACCTAGCTAACTTCTAGCTAGCGTGGGCTAATGCTAGTCCTCCAAACCATCTGTTAACACTTATACCAAATATGTCAATATTCATTTACCAAACAGCATTTCAACTCAAACAGTACATATTTCCCAAACATAACCTTTATAACCCCCTTGGAGATACTTACCTCCGACACTTTAATGATTAATGGGGAATTGTATTTCAACACTTTATTTAACGTGCCACGAGACACGCCGTCATCAATTGACGGTCAACTTCTAAACCACTCTTTACTCGTCGTCTTAAACTTGACTCAAACATAACCTCATTGGGCTCTCGACATTGCATGTATCATTGTAATGTATCACCCACCTAGAAAGCAGGTTGTAGTTAGTCATGGACAAAAGGAGGCGCGGACATGATGTTACTGGGTCTGAATCCTCTCGTTTTGTGAGGATCAGCTCGCCTTGTGCGCCCCTAGACAGCAGGGTACAGTCCCCTAGATTGGCGAAGTTACTGAACACAAGTCCTATACTGCCACCTATTGACCAAATTATATTAATATTGTCCATTAAGTATGACATGACTGTTCTACCTTATTTCTAATGGAGGTAATACTGTACAAGTATGTTCACAACGTTTTGACACAATCTAATGATATTAACGTGATACCACTTCTAGTGGGCATCACACATGCAAGGTGCCAACCTGCTCATCGGGAGGAGTTAGGGGTGTGTGTGTCTTGCTCACGGACGCTACGACACGCTGCCAGGAGGAGCCGGAATTAAACCGGGAACCTTCCGATTACCAGACAACCCTCCTGAGCCACTGTTGCCATTTTTTTTTCATGCATGGATTACTAGATTTCAACTACAATACATACAACTTTCTCTTGGGCATTTCCTGCTTGTTAAACAAGGTAGGTAAATACTTCACCTACACACATAATACTGTACAATAGCCAAAGTTTCTTTCTTTCACCATAGGATCGAGGCCTCTGCCAAGAACCTTCGCAAACTGCATGCTACCATGTCCTCCCTCCTCACTCCCCCCCACCCCCTCCCCCTCTCTGCCGAAGACGTTGCGATATTCTTTGAGGAAAAAGTGGAGAACATCCGCAGCTCCTTCTCCCAACCCCTACCCATTCCAAATACTGAATCGAGAACCTCATCCTTCACTCCGACCTCTTTCTCTCCCATTACAGAAGCTGAGACCCTGACACTGGTAACGTCGAACCGTCCGGCTACATGCCAGATGGACAGCTACCCTCCCCACTCCTCCAGACCATAGCACCAGACATCCTCCCATTCCTAACTGCAACCATCAACTCCTCCCTCAACTCTGGGGTGGTCCCCACCTCCCTAAAACAAGCCAGAGTCACACCGCTCATAAAAAAACCAACCTTGAACCCCACCGTCATAGGCAACTATCGTCCTGTCTCTCTTCTCTCCTTCCTTTCTAAAACACTTGAACGTGCTGTATCCAACCAACTCACTGATTATCTCTTACAGAATGACCTCCTAGACCCTAAACAGTCAGGATTCAGGACTGGTCACTCCACAGAAACGGCTCTCATTGCGTTCACAGAGGCACTTCAGTTAAGTTAAGTTTTGTTTCTTTATTAGTTGTCATACAGAAATACAGAATACTTTGCATGAAATGCTTCTTTCTGTTTTGCTCCTGAGAGTGTGCTAGATAATAACAAGATAGTATAAAATAAGTATAATATAAGTATAAAATAGAAAGTTAATTACGTAAACAAGTGTAAACAACAAAAAAATTCAATATACCTATATACAGTATGTACAGTATACAGTGCAGGTACAGTACAGTGTAGAAATGGTGAGGTATAGCTTAGCTTGTGGTGCCACCTTGTGGTTGTGAGGTGCAATGAGGTGCAATAAGGAATGAGATTGATGTGCAAATTTCCTTACCAATAAATATAAATATAAAGTGTGTTAGTTTCTAAAGTGGTAAAGTGGGTGCTACAGTGTGTTGTTTATTTAAAGTGAGTGTATCTGTGTGCTGTGGGTGTATTGATGGTTTGTTATTGTTCATTGAGCATCCTGATGGCCTGGGGATAGAAGCTCCTTCTGAGTCTCTCTGTGCTTGCCATGAGACTCCGGTATCGCTTGCAGTTCAAAGAGGCAGTTGTTTGGGTGGCTGGGGTCTTTGATTATTCTCTTAGCCTTACCCATGCAGCACTTGTTGTAAATGTCTTGGAGAGAAACAATTTAAATTTATTGATTTTGCTATACTACAGGCAAAAAGAACAATAGCTTTCAATTGGAAGAAAATAGACGCACCCACAATCGGTGCTTGGATTAAAAACATGGCACAATGCATGTGTTATGGTTTGTAACCGACCCCAATCGCACAACACAAGACAGGTATGAGAGTAAGCCAAGAACTGAGCATTTATTGAATAACAAGGAAAAACGGCACTGTCCCTTTAAGGGAGAACACAAATTACTGGATAACAAGAAGGGAGAGGTACAGTGCCTTTAAGAGGCGAGCTGGCTAAGGGGAAGGCTAAGGGAAGGCTAACGGAAGGGCTAACGGAACAGGGCCGGGGCAAGGGACAAGGAAGGAAACAGGGAGGACTAGGAGGACTGGACAGGGAGGAACTAGGAGGACTAGGAGGAGAAAACCAGGGACAGAGGCCCGCGGAGGCGGGCTGGGGACAGGGAGGACTGGAGGGACTAGACAGGGAGGACTTGGAGGACTAGAGAAAAACAGGGTAAGGCCTTGGAACAGGGCGAGGGCTGGAGCTGCATACTGGGACAGAGAAAACAGGGTAAGGCCTTGGAACACAAGCATTGATGAATGTTGCTGCTCTGCAGCCTCTCCCGGGATGGTTAGTCTGGGGAAGCAGGTGGGTACATCAGGGCTGCTCTGCAGACTTCTCTCGGCAGATCTCCGAGGTGGGAAAACGGGACCGAGAGGGAGAGAGGGAGTGGGTTAGCTCGGAGTACAATGGGGAACAGAGCAGGTGACAGGAGAGGTGACTAGTCCCAAAAACAGAGTAATCAACGTGACAGAATCTTCGGTGTAAATACACACTGTGAGCGAAGTCCCAAAATACAAATCCAAGTGAATAATATCTTCGGTGTGTAAACACACAGTGAGCGATGTTAAGGCCAAAATATTATCCCAATGAAACAATCCAAAAAGGCTGAACGCTGGGTGAGTGACTGTCTGATAAAAAGCAGGAAATCTTCAGTGTTAAATAAACACACGAAAAACGGATTGGATCAAAGACAGTCATAAAAACTCACCCAGGCGCTGTGCGTAAAGAGCGTTGGAACAAAACGGGGCGAGCGCGTCGCCACGGGGAAACGGGTTGTCCAAGCGGAGGTCTGAGTGGTGCGCGACTGCTTGGAGTACGCGCCGGTACGAAGGGCGCATCTGGCGCGGAGGTCTGAGTGGTGCGCGACTGCTTGGAGTGCGCGCCGGTACGGAGGGCGCATCTGGCGCGGAGGTCTGAGGGGTGCGCGTCTGCTTGGAGTATGCGCCGGTACGAAGGGCGCATCTGGCGCGGAGGTCTGAGTGGTGCGCGACTGCTTGGAGTACGCGCCGGTACGAAGGGCGCATCTGGCGCGGAGGTCTGAGTGGTGCGCGACTGCTTGGAGTACGCGCCGGTACGAAGGGCGCATCTGGCGCGGAGGTCTGAGTGGTGCGCGACTGCTTGGAGTGCGCGCCGGTACGGAGGGCGCATCTGGCGCGGAGGTCTGAGTGGTGCGCGACTGCTTGGAGTGCGCGCCGGTACGGAGGGCGCATCTGGCGCGGAGGTCTGAGGGGTGCGCGTCTGCTGCGCGGAGGTCTGGATGCGCGCCTGGAGTGAAGAGCGCGTCTGGGCGTCTGCTGCGCGGAGGTCTGGATGCGCGTCTGCTGCGCGGAGGTCTGGATGCGCGTCAGGACGTCTGCTGCGCGGAGGTCTGAAGTGGAACACTGGGATACCTCCCGTGGAAGTTTAGAGAGCGCAGTCCAGCGTCTCCCTCAGGCAACGGCGACAGGAGGCGAAGGCTGGAGCGCATCTTACGCCGGAGATGAAAACAACATAAACAGACAGAGGACCTCCCGAAGGAGTCTTGGTGATAGAGAATATGATACGGAATGAAACGGCATGTTACGGCACGACCCGAACAGGGACAGAGGGGAGAGCGAGGTACTTAAAGCCCACAGGGGAACTAATTAGAATGCACCACAGGTGCGTGAAGGTAATTGATACTTGAAACTAAAAGTGTGTGTTCGGCACCAGACCAATCAAACACATAATGACAGGTAGTCCAAGGGTGTGGTTGCTGAAGAGCAAACGAACGCGAGGGTGGGGGCTAGTGAGGTGAGGAGAATGCAATTGATTAACAGTAGGCTTAAAGGAACAGCGAGTAGGTGAGCAACAGGCTTAAAGGAACAGAGCGAGTAGGTGAGCAGCGGACAAAACCTCACAGCATGTCTATGGAGAGAATAACGTATATCCTCAGGAACAATATAGAGATTTACGAGGATATATGGAAACCATTTAATGAATATCTGAGAAGGGAAGATATAGGAGGGCTGCTATAGGATGAGTCCCCCCGCTCTCTCCCGCGGTCAGCCGTGACCCGGACCCCGGGAGAGACCGGAGACACGTCAGTGAAGGTGATGTAAAGATGTCATTTATTTTTATTTATTTTCATTTTTATGTACATTTTCTTTTCCTCTTTTCAATTATTTATATTTGTGTACGAGCTATTCTAATGGAGGTACAAAGGAATGTACATATTATTTCTGTATGAGAACAGTAAAAACAAAACCAAAGATGCTAAGAGAGAGAAAAGGGGAGGGGGGAGGGGGGTATGTGGGTATATGTATAATCTTGTGGAGAAAAGGAATTAAGAATAACTGACTATAATGAAAACCTGAAATGTGTACTGTAAAACCCAACAAAAATATTGTACTAGAAGAAAAGGGAGGTTTAAAGGAAATAGAAGGATACAGGAGGAAGGAGGTTCAAGGAGGGTCCCTGGACCCATGACGCGCATATTTACCTGAGTCAGAATTTAATTTTTTTTAGAGCAAGTATTATAATTTGATATGATGGTTTAAGGACGACATACACTAAGTATTAGTACCAAATATCTGGGAAATCAACTGATGTGGGATTAATAGCCAAGGATGATGGGGTATATATGTATGTAAAACAAAATGCAAGGTAAACTGAGGTAAAAACGTTTCTATATATCCCTGTTCAAGGAAGATATACATATCGTCATTGGATTTTGTACAGACCAATGAATGTGCGATTACTATTCAAAGAATGACTTAGTCAATAATTGTATATATTCTTCTTTCTGCAAGAACGGTATTTTTGTATTTTTTTTAATTTTCTCTTTATGGTTTAGGCCTGTATAAGGGCGATGTACACTGTCTGTGTAACCTGAAAAGCCAAACGGTGGAAGATTGACAATCAAAGATGTTATTATTTGTATGTTTGTGAATATAAATGCAAATAAAAATTGAGTTTAAAAAAAAAAAAATGTCTTGGAGAGTGGGAAGCCCACCTCCAATTGTGCGTTCGGCTGAACAGGCCACTCTCTGTAGTCTGCTACAGTCTTGTGCAGTGCTATTCCCAAACCAGGAGGTGATATTGCCAGTCAGGATGCTCTCTATTGTGCATGAGTAGAAGTTCTTGAGGATCTTCTGACTCACTTGGAACTTTGTTAGGGGCCTAAGGAAGTAGAGGCGTTGTCGTGCCTTCTTGATAACACTGTCAATGTGTGTGGTCCATGTCAAGTCCTCGGATATGTGGATTCCGAGGTACTTAAAACTGTTCACTCTCTCAACCGGTTCCCCCGTCGATGCTGAGGGGGCTGTAGTCCCTGACCCCCGACCTCCTAAAGTCCACAATCATCTCTTTTGTTTTGCTGACGTTCAGGGATAGGCTGTTCTCTTGACACCATCCCGCTAGAACCTTTACCTCTTCCATGTAGGCCCTCTCGTCGTTTGCAGTGATCAGGCCCACCACTACTGTGTGTCGTCAGCAAATTTGATGATTGTGTTGTTGTTCCGCTGTGCCACACAGTCATGTGTGTACAGGGAGTAGAGGAGGGGACTCAGAACATAGCCCTGGGGGGCCCCTATGTTGAGCGTGATGGATGAGGAGGTGCAGTTGCCTGCTCTCACCACCTGGGGTCTGCCCGTCAGGAAGTCCAAGACCCACTGGCAGAGGTCATAGTTCAAGCCCAGGTCCCTGAGCTTGGCTATGAGTTTGGAGGGGACTATGGTATTGAATGCTGAGCTGTAGTCGATGAATAGCATTCTCACATAGTTCCCCTGCCTCTTGTCTAGGTGTGATGCTGCTGTGTGCAGCACATGGGCTATGGCGTCCTCTGTGGACCTGTTGGGGCGATATGCAAATTGCAGGGGGTCCAGGTTGATGGGGAGGGAGGAACAGATGTAGCCCTTCACTAGCTTCTCAAAGCACTTCACTTGGCAAAAGCGAAAGGCCTCTCCTCTGTCCTGATTCTCCTAGACCTATCTGCAGCCTTCGACACAGTCACAGTCGCTTCCCTCGCAGGAATGGGAGTGGCTGGCTCTGCGCTGACATGGCTGATATCATACCTCAATGACCGCTCCTACAAGGCCGGAATCCACAGAGGGTTTGCGCGCTTTTTCCAAAGCAAAGCAAATGAATGAAATTAGGTTGCTCATGCGTAAACATAGGCTTTCCGTCCGTGCAATTGGTGTATATTTAAATGGGCGGAAAATCTCCCGTTTCTATGTAAATGAGCCTCTAAACAGGTGATCATGGCAGCAGTAATTGTAGCAGAGAGGCATGACCATGAAAGATATGATCGAATATCTCGAAGGACAATATCAAATCAAGCGCATGCAGCGATACCATACAATCGTACTCATTATTTAAATATCATTATATAACGTTGTGGGCCTTGGGGTTATGCTTGCTCGTATATAAACAGAATCCAACTTGTTCGAGAAATATAAAGCCGAGTGCCATAGCCTTCGCAATGCGTGATTTAGAAATAAGGCTATAGCACTGACATTTCAAATGATTGGTTCTGAGATGATGATCAATACAGTAAACATTTATTTCTGATATAGGTTCTGATTAGCAGTAATGCAATGTCATGATTATTATTATTCTGAAGTTATTATTATTATTATTATTATTATTATTATTATTATTATTATTATTATTATTATTATTATTATTAAATAAAACATTTATAAAAAATTAAGTAATAAGAACTCCTCTCCTTCACCTAATTATGAAATCAGATATAGGCCAGGGATTTACAACTTAATAAAGAGATTGAATACAATAAAATGGCTGGGATATAAACGGAATATAGCCCAATATGATTATAATATTATTTCATTGTAGATGGTATACATTTAATTTAGTTCCTATCTCATTTAATATATATTCTTTATTAAGTTGTAAAGCCCTGGCCTATATCTGATTTCATAATTCGATTATAGTGAAGGAGACGAGTTCTTATTATTTCATTATTAATAAAAAAAGTATTTAATAATAATAATAATAATAATAATCAAAATTATCAAAATTAAAACTGCCGAAATCATGTTCAAAGCTTCACATAACTCTCTTCCAACCCCCATCCAATATCGGTTCACTGAGAGGGTAGGAACCAGGATTTATAATCTTAGAGGGAAACTCCAGCAACCGGGTGTAAGAACCATCTAAAATCTATGTGTATATCTGTTTGTGGAGTAAGATTATGGAATGGATTGGACAAGAAGGTTAAATTGAGTAAAAACATATACCAGTTTAAAAGAAAGTTAAAAAAAGGAATATTGGAAAGGTATAAGGAGGAGGGTGAACATGATGTTTGGCATTAAAAGGAGTATGTATATAAAATATGTATTGACTGGTCAGACTCATGTGTGTCTTGTTGAGATGTCGGGGGAATGTGGGAAGCGGAGCTGTGTTGCATGTTGTGTGTGTAGCGGTTGATGGCCGGGGTGTGGGGAATGGAAGTTCACAGGCTTGGCTTCTTCCATCCCACTTTTCGGACCATGGGTGGTGTCTGTTGTGGCTGTTGTCTATTGTTTTGTGGTGGTTGTAGTGCTGTTTTGTGGTTGTCTTGTATTGTATAGGTTGTATGGTTTGAAATGAACAAATGAAACTGATACTGATACTTGTTTAGTTTAAGAATAGGGGGCAGGTAACCATATGATTTATTCTTCTTCCTGCTCCTTTTGCCCATGGTAGAACTGTATTTATGATATGTGTATGAAAACTGTATGATTGTATTGCTTCCATGTGGCAAATAAAAACTCTAAAAATAAAATAGCCGCCACAGTAACTTTGGGCATTGGTCCTGTCCCAGTGACAAGAAGTAGCTTTTGATAGCTGGCCAGCTGTCATGTAGTCTTTTCACAGCTGGCCATAATATTATGCTTAGCCATGTTGTGGGTATGTGCCTCAGCACAGTCATATAGTGCTCTTCCACAAATGCAAACACTGCTCTCAATTCCTCTGTGCGTTTGGCTGACGATGAAAAGTGGCTGAATATTTTGTTGATTGTGGATTCTATGTCGATGTCCAGCTTGTCGCCAGCATGTTTCGCACAGTTGTGCACTATGTGAGCAACACAGTTTGCCTTTATGATGCCACTGTTATCTGCCTTTAGCTTCTGAAAAACACAATTATGTTTGCCGTAATTTACGCTTGTGTGTGTGTGTGTGTTTGTGTGTGTGTGTGTGTGTGTGTGTGTGTGTGTGTGTATGTGTATGTGTGTGTGTGTGTGAGTGTATGCTTCATCTATGTTACGGGGAGTGGGCGGGGCTATGTGAAAGGTCAACAGTACATCCATACACTTAAGACAGTTGCAATATTATGCCGTCCTCTCCCCCCATGTGTCACCTTGTACTACATGGCAAGATCACACATCCGCACTCACACACATCACACACTACAGACCATACAGTCTATATAGGGATGCAATGCCACACTTCACAAATGGAAGCATACGGTCATGGACATACTATACAGTCCGCTTGTATGGTTGGTTGATTGATTGATTGAAAAGTTTATTAACAGATTGCAGAATGGGTACAGTACAGTACAGCTCAATACATACAATTGTTAAGGGGATGCAGACCAGAGAAAGACTTTCGTCTTGTTTACATCAGGGTCCCCCATTTTCAATTCATCATAACATATATGACATACACAACATACAGATAGACAGTACTGCTACATCTATACATTTATGACATACCAGATTTGCAAATACAGTACTGTTTGTGATACAAAAAGTGTCCAGAAAAAGAGTGTATATACATTTGACGTAGAAACTGTACATTGGAGGAGGTTGGGTGGGTGGGTGGGGGGCTGTACACTGTACATTGGAATACTGACAAAGCCATACTTGGTAGTGGTTGCACTGAGAAGATGACTCTGTCTGGTAGGAGGACAGCATTGTCTGACATCAAATTATAGCAAACGCTCAAATGTGTAAATTAAGGACTAGGATTTGATTGATGAATAAAAAAGGCATTCTATCTATCACAGAACAAGTCCATGTCTGCTTAAAGGAGCACTAGGGATGGACCGATTCTGTTACTGGCAGGGCTTTGGGGGGGGGGGGGGGGGGTGCACCAGGGGAACGATGCTGCCCCACTTCTGTATCTAATCTAACTATAAAGGAAGGAATCTCTCTCTGGCTGTCTGTCTCTCTCTGGCTGTCTCTCTGTCTGCATGTCTCTCTCTGGCTGTCTCTCTGGCTGTCTGGCTGGGTGTCTGTCTGGCTGGCAGTGGCGGCTCTGCCACTAGGGGCGCAAGGGCGCCGACCCACCTGCTGCCAGCTGCTGTTAAATCACAGAAGAAGAAAATAAAACTTTTTAGTTTTTTGTTTTATAGCCCTATAAATAATATAAACATGTTTAAAATGAATAATATTTACTCATTTTAAGTGTTTGTATTTCCAATGCACAATATAACGTTATTATCTCAAATAAAAAAACACTCGTTTTCCTGAGCAGGAAGTGACATCACGTTTTTTTTATTTTTTCGTATTTCTCGGCCCGGGCTAGAAGCGATAGCGCTCTGAGTGCGCGTCACAGTTTGATCGCTGTATCCGTCACAGCCAATCAGTGCATAACGCGTTGTGCGTTGAAATATGACTATTATGTTGGAATCCGGGCGCGATTTGAAGCGGTCTAGCCAGTAGCGTCAAGAATTTCTGTAGCCGCATTTCGCGGAGACGCTCTCTGATTGGCCGACGCCAGTATTTTTTTCCTTAGCAGAATTTCACAGAGACGATCTCTGATTGGCCGAATCCAATTTCTAATGTTCCAATTCTAGCTTATTCCGGCTAGGTTGGTTCCTAGGTTGGTCCTAGGTTGTTTGTCTTAGAGCGTGCCGTGACTGCAAGTTCTTTAGACTGTTAAGCTTAGGCACTCTTTCAAAGTTGGTTAAGGTTAGAGTTTGTCTTAGAGCATGGCGATAGAACGCCAGGTAGTTTGCAGTCTGTTCGAGCGGAAATGGACAAAGGAATGAAGTACTTGTGACTGTTGTGTGGTGCTGCTAACAAGCTAACACTTGGCTAACAAGCTATATGGCGGATGCAGTCTGGACACAGTGGACAGTGGTCTGGAATCAACAGTGGATTATACACTTTATCAAGGCAAGCCCTGGACGTGTCAACTAAACAGTGAGTCTCTCTCTCTCTCTCTCTCGCTCTCTCTCTCTCTCTCTCTCTCTCTCTCTCTGTGGTTAACGTTAACATTTGTAAATCGTTTTTTTTAGGAGCAGTACTGTTAGGCTACTGCTGGCCATTCATGAAGCGAGACATTGCTGATTGTTTATTTATTTTATAACACAAGACTATGACTACCAACTGCCTAGCCAGCCGTGTATCAATCTTGGATGCAATAATAACGTTACCACACTGACTGTGTCGATGGCTCATTGATTTAACTACTGCAGCTCTCTCGGATTGAAAATACGTGGATTATGGCTTGTTCAATATCGTCTATGTTTGAATGAATGAATGAATGAGAACTTTATTAACAGATTGCAGAATGGGTACAATACAGTACGGCTCAATACACACAATTGTTAAGGGGATGCAGACCAGAGAAAGACGTTTGTCTTGTTTACATCAGGGTCCCAGATTTTCGATTCATATCGATAGTTTAATAGCTAGCCTTGGCTCGTTTAACAATATGCAAAATATGTGTACAGCCCTGTACTCATACTGAAGTTATTCTTGGTATATAATAGGTCTGATTGTGTAACGAATCGATTCCACGTTGCGCTGTGTGTGAGAGAGAGAAGGAGAGAGGGAGAGATCTGCCTGTGTTTGGAGACGGGGCGAGTTTTGTTTCTAACTTTTCTATTTATATATTGTGTTTCAAGTTGTGAATTAGAGTCTAGACTATACTTTATTTGACTGGTTGTGTGTTGTTGTAGTAACAGCTGAGCGACTCGTTCATAAGAGCCGATTCATTGCCGTGAGCGTGAGTCGAATCGCTCACGTCTTGCCATGAGTCTGTTGCGTGGTACTGTACATGTTTGCAAAATGTTTGGTATAGCGCCCCTAGTGGCGAAGCACCCACCGGCCGCCACTGCTGGCTGGGTGTCTGTCTGTCTGTCTGTCTGTCTGGCTGTGTGTATGTCTGGCTGGGTGTCTGTCTGGGTGTCTGTCTGTCTGTCTGTCTGTCTGTCTGTCTGTCTGTCTGTCTGTCTGTCTGTCTGTCTGTGTGTCTGTGTGTGTCTCTCTCTCTCTCTCTCTCTCTCTCTCTCTCTCTCTCTATCTGGCTGTCTTGCTGTCTGCCTGTGTCTCCTGTCCTTCGAGAACTGCTCATCCAATCGACTCCACACTTGTCATGTGTATTGCTGAGGACCCAAGGAAGTGCCATGTTGAGTGCAGTTGATTGGATCAGTGGTTTCTGCATGTATCCACACCACGGTTCTCGAACGCTGCAAGCAGAACTTCCGGGGACCATGCAGTTGGTCATCTACGCCACGGGACATATTTTAGACATACTGTATTTATGTATTAGTAGTGGGTTACTACCCACAGAAGTAAACACTGTATCCTAGTCAGTGTGAGAACCATATCATGGTCTTCGGGGGAGCTCTTTTTTTTGGGGGGGGGGGGGGGTCAGCAGCGCTGCGTGTGCCTCACATGGAGGACTTTACTGTGACGCTTGCTGACATAGGCTACAGCTATGAGTAACGTTACAGAACCACACATAGGCCACGCCCCACAGGTGGCCTGCATGCATGATGAAGATGCACATGTTGAAATACACATGCTCAGATTAACCCCATCTGATCCAACACAAAAATGCACACACAACAGCCCTATTCACACATAAACACACAGATGAACCAATAGCGAACAACAAGTCCACGACCAAACACATCAAGTCTAACATTATTATAGGCAAACGCATCATTATCACACCAGTCAGCACCCTGGTCAGTACTCAGAGACAGGGTGAGAGCCCCACCACCCACACACGAGACACGCGCAGCTGCGTATGTAACCAACGCACAATAACCATGCCATAGAAAATGTATAAATGAGCAATAATAATAATGATACAGTTACTGTAATTAGAAAAAGCAGGTCTTACCTTAACACAGAAGCGACCACAAATGCCTGGGATCAGCTGCCTTTGCTGCTCGTCCACCAGCCCATGATGTGGACTGACGATGACCTGATTTAATCCAACATGGGATGAATGGCGTTGGGTCGAATCTCTCCAAGGGGGGTCCATTAACACTTTAATCGCCATGGGTTAAATTCATAATTTACCATCCCTCGCCAGCTCTATTTGTCTATGGAGAAGTTCCCCTTCTTTGCAGGGCTATAACTTTTTAAATTCTATTGCTACATTGCCATTATTATGGCCCATTCAATGTCCTATATGTATTGTTCAGGGTGTAGCAACGTTAAACTTTTTCATTCACATATTCATACTAAAATATGGTCTAAAGCAGGGCTATTCAACTAAATTGTTCAGGGGGCCACATTGTCAGAAACCCAAGGGGCCAGGGGCCGGACTGCCACGGCGCCTCCCCGTGCTATGAATATATGTACACTTGACGCAACCACATTTTCACAACTTTTATTTAAAGGGGAACTATTTTACTATTTCTTTCACTATTTGGGCACTTTTACACAATTCCTGTGGGTTTATGGAACACCTCTGTAATTTTTTTTTTTTAATTCATTGTTTTGTATTTCTAATCAAGTACTCAAAAACACGTTTTGAGCCTGGGCTCCAACCACTGTGGGAACTGTGTGGAAACTCGGCTGATTATCATGCAGCAGTGTCTCTCTGACATCACAAATCAGCACATTTTCAGATGACTCAGTTCAGTGAGGGTGAATATTGTGAGAGGAGAATTGGAAGAATGCGCCAATATGAGAATTAGAGACATAGATCATATTAATATAAGTCCACATAGCTAGGAAACAATGCTAAACACTGAAAAAGGCCATTTATAAGATCCCCTTTAACTACATTGCAAAAGTAGTATACTTTTCAAAAAAAGTGCTTCATTTATGTGCAACAACTGCAACATCTCCTCTTCAACATTTCAATATAAAAATAAAATAAAAAACAAACAAGTGCATGATGTGCATATGACCATTCTAACATCAACACTTGAACAAAAAAACACATTTATAGTGCAGCTGAGCTTATGAAAAAGTGCTTCATGTCTGTGCAACAACAGCAAATCACAGCATCTTATTAGCACTTATTGTCGACTCTTAACTCTCAAACATCAGGGGGGTGGGGGGCAGACAGGCCTAGCCTACATACACACATCTAATGAGAGCGATTGCACTTCTTTGACTGGGCAATGGCAGAGAAAGAGGGTTCATAGGAAGTGAGGGCTACCCGCAAACAGTGATGCAAATGCTCATTTGTCAAGGAGGCATGGTTGCTTGTTTTAATGGCATTCATGTGAGAGAAACTGGATTCACATGTGTATGTTGAGCCAAACATTGTTAGCACAGATATTGCCAGCGTTTTTATTTTGGGGAATGTCTTGACATGAATACACTTTATCCAAAATGTTGTGGTGGATTCATTCTCAAGTGCCTGCTTCAGAGCAGATGATGCTTGCATGTTAATTATTTCAAGTTGCAAGAGACCTTCATCAATGTGAAGTGATGCAAGGAACTCTTGTCCTTTTGTGGAAATAGCAGCTACATTGGCAAATGGGTTGCTCACAAAATGCATCAATTATCTGGACATGTCAAATTCATCAAATCAACTTGCAAAGTTTTCCCTCAATTTATCAATGAAATCTGTCATTAATTGAGTGACTTTTGGCTCAATTGTGCGTGTTAACGTTGACATGAAAAAAAAAAGTAAAAATAAATAAATAATTAAAAATATTTAAAACAAATATTTTTTAAAATCTTTAAAAAAAAAAATTATTATCATGTAATCTTTGGCGGGCCGGTCAGAATCATCCCGCGGGCCGGATCTGGCCCGCGGGCCGCCAGTTGAATAACCCTGGTCTAAAGTATAAGTATGTTTTTATCGTTTTCTGCAGCTTTCTTCAGAACGTGATTTATAGCCCTAAATGCATTATATTGATGATGAAATACAGTTTGGTAGCGATCGGCGCAAGATGAAAAATTTCAACTGGACGTACTTCTAGAATGATCTACGTATGATCTGATGATGACCGGATGGGCGGGGGATCGTTTATAATTCCGTGGGCAGCGTTAGATGATTCATCCAGAGTGGGTCATATGTTCATCATAGCAGTTTATATGGAATACATTAGAAAATAACGCTGAATCTTACCGTATGTTCCTCGCGCCGTTGGACAATCAGCGTGGAGTAGACCGTTTTCGATTATGGGATGTTGATCCTGATGAACCATTTCCAGGTTGTATAATACTATATACGTCCAAATAACGTTGTTTATTGAGTTAGGGCGAGCGATTGATCATCCAGTGTGTTGAGATGGAGTCCGGCTACCGATCGCGAGTGCCCGGAGCACATATGGATGAGCACTTCCTGTTTGGCGCGCCCCTCCCTCTCTGCCGATCGGCCACCAGATGGCGCTCTCGAACCATTAGACAGTTGAGTGGAGCTCACCAGTACATCTCAGGGCTCCGGAAAGGAAATATGATTTCGATGACAGATTTTTGAAATATTGACATCAAAGACGAGTTACGGCGTCTTCGGCAGAATGAGCATGGCTAGGAATGACGTCTTAACTCGTCCCCGGCGATCATAGTGTTAAGATCCACAAAAAGGAGTGATGAGAGGCTGGCTTCACGCAACCTATTGCGGGTCTTGCTGTCAGTGTCATTAATGGCTGAAAAGCCTCTCTCGCACTCAGATGAGGTGGGAAGGTATGTCCTGCTTGCTGTACACAGCTTTTCCAGCCTTTTGCCTGGTGCTCTTCATCTTGTAACATCCAGTTGAGGAACTCCTCAACCGCTTCTCTGACAGGCTCTCCAACTGTTTTAGCAAAGAGCCCGTACCTCATTTTTGTTAGAAGGCTTTACTTGTTTTAGTTTCGACATTATCCTGATTACCAAGTAAAACAGAGAAATATTGGCGCGCAGTTGTGTTTAAGTTTTTTTTCCCGGTATCACTTTATAATAACACTCGGTTATAAGACCTTTATAAGGTATTTGTAGATAATGAACTAATCATGAACAAACCATTTATATACATTCGTAAATTATTATTAAATCATTAATAACTATATTTGTATAACATTTACAAATTAGTTCTACATTATTTATAATTCATAATCAACATTGTTTGTACTTGATTTGTTTATCATTAAATAATGTTGTTTAATGTGTAGTAACACATTAGATGCTTTGAAAAATGGATATAAACAACATTATTTAATGATGAACAAATCAAGTACAAACAATGTTGATAATGAGTTATAAATAATGTAGAACTAATTTGTAAATGTTATACAAATATAGTTATTAATTATTTAATAATAATTTACAGGGAATTAGTGAGCAATCATGAATCATATTGTACATAAAAATAGCCAAATTTTACGCATTATACATGATGATGATGATACAGAAAATTGAGAAAAATAGAAATGCATGGCAAAAATAGCATTTATTGTCAGTATTTTAGAGACCCCCAAAATTTCACAAATCATGTTTTCAGGGGAGCTGATGTCTCATTAACTCAGTCCCCGCCAACGACGAGTATACTCGTTATTGGGCGCCAATCGTTGAACGCCAACAACAAGTATACTCGTTATTTGATTGTTATTTCTTTTATTTGATATTTCTATTCATTACAGGCACACGGACTCTGGGTTAATATGGGGAATCATCCTGAGAATGCCAAAGTGCAATACCGGCCGTATCACGCTAGACGGCGGTATTGAGCACCCTTTGTAACCTTTTATCTTGGCCTGTGGGACGGCTAAATGTCTCGGGTTTAATTTGTCCTTGTTGGGCGAGGCAAACTGTTCTCTCAGTTCCATTGAAGCGCGTCAAATATGCCCAATCCATATGTTGTGGTGGATTATGCCGTGGACCAAATGGACATTGGATGTACCAGATGGCGATCAAACAATTGGAATATTATTTTTGGAATACTCCCGATCACAGGTAAGGACGATTTGACGTACATTTTTGCTTGATCCTGCAATGCTTTTATACCGATCGGGCTGATAAGCGTTTTTAGTGTTCAATACGAATGCCGCTACTGACAATCAAATAATCAGAAACGCCCCCCCCCCCCCCCCCCCCCTTTCATGCATTCATGATGGAACATAATACCTATGATATAGATTTGATTTCAGAATAATAGCGTGCACAGGCAAGAAACGACAACGTCTATAGTGGAATTGACATATACGGCTATAACTCATCTTTTGGGGAATTACCATAGACCGGTCAAAAACCATACTTATATTCACCACGGTACATAACACGGGAATGTATGGATGGAAACATTTATTATTTTTCACATATTGAACGATAGATAGGTGATGTCAAATGGGCCATAGTATTGTATCCATAGCTATACTATAGAATATAGTTATAGCTCTACAAACAAGGTGACGCACTCCTATCTTTTAAAGCGTGGCAGTGCTAGAGCGGGGCCCCCGACTAATCCCCGGCAGTCAATGAGTTAAAGGTAGCTATGGCTCCCCCGTGTTTCGCACCCTGGTCCAAGTGTAGGGGACCCCTGTTAACTGTCACACCGCCGAACGGCATGCTTGGTACAGCTGGGAGAGGCTCCGTCACTCGCTACATACAGTACATGTTACATTAGACTTAGACACGTTTCTAAACTCAAAACATTTTCTCAAACAGTTCCCACTCTTTATAAGAAATCATTTCCTGGAGTTTTTCTTGACAATCCAAGAGAGCACCGGTTTAGTTTAGTTTAGTTTATTCGGATCCCCATTAGCCATTGCCACAGGCATAGGCTACTATTACTGGGGTCCACACAAATCAATACAATACAATAAAATCAATACAATACAATTAATACAATACAATACAATAAAACAATACAATACACCTCAATAACACCTAAAAATATTATATAATAAAATATCTAAGTTCACCAATCACACATACCCATCTACTCAATCATGTTTCAAGGCATATATGTTCACTTAAAGCACAACAATACATCTCAATACAATATACAAATATATTATTAAAAATCTAAGTTCAACAATCACACATACCCATCTTCTCAATCACCCACTATGTTTACTTAACTGACAGTACCACTCTTTCTTATATGATTTTTAAGGTGTTTTTTAAATGTCTGTTTGTTTTCAACCCTAGTTAGTGCAGGTGGTAAGGAATTCCATGCAGTCATGGCTCTATACATCACAGTCCTTTTCATTGCATTTGTTCTTGGCATCTTTACAGTACATCTTTCCATTGACACATGCCTGGTGGAATAACTGTCTGTTGATTGTGAATTGTATCTCATCATATAGACAAGCAGGTTTTTTGTTCTTATATATATTTCTAAAAAACATTATGATATTTACATTTAGTCTTTGTTCTACCATTAACCATGACAGTTTTTCATGCATGCTTACTATGTTTGACCTTTTCCTACAATTCAGAGCAAGGCGTGCTGCTTTGTTCTGTGTCATTTGTAGTTTTCCCAGTTTTTCTCTTCCAGCACTTCCCCAGATCCCCGGACAGTAATCCAGATGTGAAAGGATCAGAGCCTGGATAACATGGATCACCGACTCTGGAGTTAGGAATTCTGCACATCTTCCAATTAAAGCCACTCTCTCCCCATCTTTTTTGTTATGTTATTTATATGCGTTGACCAGTTCAGATGACTGTCCAATGTTATACCTAGTAGCTTTGCTTCTTCTACCTGTTCAATTTCAGTTCCCCCCATTATTATTTTTAATTTTGGATTAGTAATTAGCATATGGTGTGAACCATTAAAATACACTTTGTTTTTGCTATGTTTAAAACCATTCTATTCGCTCTAATCCACTCTTCTACTTTTTGTAGCTCTTTATTTAGTGCCACACCCAGATCTTCCACAGAGGAGGATGCCATGTACAGGGTTGTATCATCCGCATATATAGCCACCTTTGCTTGCTCTAAAATTAACGGCAAATCATTTGTATAAATGGTGAATAACAGAGGTCCAAGGCAGCTTCCCTGCGGTATTCCATACTTAACATTTTTCGCTTCAGATAGGCTACCGTTAAAAAATACTCTCTGTTTTCTACTGTATAAGTAGCTAGTTATCCATGAAACTGACGATGAAGCAAAGCCATAGTCTTTAAGTTTCTCCAGTAGTATTTCATGATCCATGACATCAAATGCTGCACTGAAGTCTAACATCACTGATCCTGCTAATTTCTTTCTATCAATATCCATTAGACAATCATCTACTAGCTGTGTCAACGTTGTCGCTGTTGACTAACCATCCCTATAGGCATGCTGAAAATCTGTATTCAATTCATTGTCATTGAAGTAACTCTGAATTTGTGTAAACACTATTTTCTCCATTATCTTCGCTAACACTGGCAAAATGCTCACAGGGCGACTGTTTGCACCCGACAGGTTGACTTTTGCATTTTTCTGTAAAGGAATGATTTTAGCCTCCTTCCAGACTTTTGGACATATACCATATTTAATGCTTTGATTTATAATATGTGTGACCGTACCTGCTACATGCTTTGCTGAAACCTTCAGTAGTCTACCATCCATGTTATCCAGGCCTGCTGGTTTTTCCTTTTTTATATCTGACAACATTTCCTCCACCATTTTAGTGTCAACAGAACATAGACTAAATGAGCATTTTTTATCTTTCATAATCCTTTCTAATATGTTATCATTATATTTTACATTACTCATACACATATTATTCCTTAGAGTTTCAACCTTACACAAGAAGAAGTTATTGAAATACCGAGCTATATCAACAGGCTTTGTTATAAATGCCCCATCAACCTCAATAAAGCTAGGTACATTGTTATCCCCCCTTCCTAGTACAGTGTTAAATGTTTTCCATAACTGTTTACTGTAATTTTTCACTTCAATTATCTTAGCTTGGAAATAGCTTTTCTTTTTCTTTCTATTCCACTTTGTGACACAATTTCTAAGCTTGCGGTAGTTCTGCCAATCAACCAGACATCCAGACTCGCATGCTTTACTTTTTGCTGCATTTCTTTCTGCCATACAATCTTTTAATTCTTCATCTAACCAGGGTGCCCTTACTGTTTTCACTGTACACTTAACTATAGGCGCATGTCTGTCTGCTACTTGGATAAACCTCTTCATAAATATACTTAGTGCTTCTTCTGGGTTATCCTCTTATATACATCATCCCATGATATGTTTTCAATATCTTTGACAAATTCCTCTTCCCTGAAATTCTTATGATCTTTTATGTATAATCTTAGGTCCAGCTTTTGGTATTTTTGCCTTTCTAGTGAATGCTATAATATTATGATCAGTGCATCCTATATTAGCTGATATAACTTTTGAACATAGCTCTGCACTATTAGTGTACACATGGTCGATGCATGTAGAAGATTTTCCAGCCTTGCTTGTTTGCGTTCTAGTTGGTTGGTTGACCAGCTGTACTAGATCACATGCATTCACTATATCTACTAGTTTTTTCTTTAGTGAGCAGTGTACAGAAAACCAATCAATATTCAGATCACCTAATAAATACATTTAATTTTTCCCATCAGAAAATGTATCAATCATCTCACATACATTGTTCATATATACAGCGTTTGCATTTGGAGGTCTATAGCAGCATCCTATCAAAATAGGCTTAAGGTGAGGAAGATGGACCTGTAACCATATCAGTTCAATTTCTTTTGACATAAAATCATTCCTTTGTTTCACAGGAATATGATTCTGTACATACATCATTACACCTCCTCCAAATCTATTTCTATCCCTCCTATCCCTCCTATATCCCTGAATCAATACCTCATCATCATCAAATGACTGGTCCAAGTGAGATTCAGACACAGCCATAATGTGTATGTTGTTTACATGTAACAGACGTCCAACTTCCTGTACTTTATTTCTAATACTAAATATTTATATGTGAAATTTTTAGCCATTTATTTGGAATGTTAAGTAATTCAACATCCATATTAAAGTATAAAATTTGATTAAAAAACGCATGGTCCTGTGCCTACAAGACCTTATGGTACCTCTTATTCATGTTGTTCACCCTGTGTTGACGCCATCCCTCTTAGTCTGTTGCTTCGTGCAGGGTGTGTGATCAGCTGGTCTGATGGCACCTGCTTTGGTTGAGACTTGGAGGCTTTGTTGTTGGCCAGGTGGCTGTTGATTATCTTCCTGGTCATCAGCCCGCTTCTTTACTGGTGGGCTGGTCCCAGATTCTGAGCTTAGTGATCCAATTTCCCTCGGTCGCTTCGCGCTTATGGCCTTTGCAGGTTGGAAATAAGCTCGAATTGATGATGGGTCAACTTCTGTCTTACTTCCAGAAGAGTTGGGTCTTTGACTGGTTGTCCTGGTGTTCTCTTTGACATGTTTGTCCTGACTCTCTTCATGTCCTTTCATTGCTCTCTTGTTCTCCTTCTTTTTCTTATTCTTCGGTTTGTTTTTCTTCTTGGTCACGTCTTGGTCACGTGTAGCTACAGTAGGGACCTCATCTCCTTTCCCCTCCATGGTTTGAGATGCAGTCACCTCCTCCATCTCCTTCACCTCCTCCATCTCAGACTCCCCTTCCTCACTCTCGATTGGCTCTGTCACATCTTTAGAGGGGGGAGGTTTTTCCACATACTTGTTGTAGGTCTCCTCAATGACTCTAATCGACTCTTCAGTGGCTGTATTTTGGGTTACGTTCACTGTCATGTGTCGGCTTGCCATGCTGTTGTATGTTTATCTGTCCATAGTAGAAGACCTTAACCCAGTGTGTACCCATCTTCACAGACCGAGGAATGTTCTTGGAGGGCATGGCTTCTATGTAGACCATCCGGTCTCCATTGGAACAGTTTGTCAGCTGGTTGTTGTATCGAATCATTCGTTTCATGACATTGCCTACCATCTTACACCCTCTTTGACTCAAAAACTCAGTCACAATGCTATCATCAGCAGATTCAGGTAGCTCTTTAATGTTGATCTGAACTGCATTCTGATTAGCCATGCGTGATTTAAGGCTAAAAGGGTTGTCATCTTTCAGGTCAATATGTAGACAGGAGCTGGAAAACACAACTGCTCCACAGCCCAGAGTCCTATATAGCACAGGTCCAAAGTTTAAAAAAGAATTCCACTGAAAATGAGTATGAAAATTAGGTTTTTGTCCACAAAAATTCAGGGTGAAAATACAAAATGGCCGTCCCCTGGTGTATGGTGCCTGGCTGCTGCTAGGCCTCACTCAGATGGAAACTGTAGTTTAGGCTCAATCCAAATTCAGTCCCCGATTTGAATTAAAAATCAAAACTGTTCCTTTGCAAGTTTAAAAAATCCACTTATACACCACTGATGAAAATTGGTTCAAAGAAATACTGAGGATTGTCTAGATTTTTGATAGATTTTTCCAACACTACTTGACCCTAAAACCACACACGTCGGCCATCTTGGAAATCCCTGTAAAACCTAAAACGTCACCAAATAGTGGGAGAAGAGAGAGACCGGTAGCCCTAATGCCTATAGCTTATTAACAGCGGAAGAGTGCTGCCGAGTGCTTCCGCGTTTTCCCTGATTGGCTGCGACACGCCCCGCGGCATTATGTAGCCGTAATCCCCAATGTTTTTCATTCGACGCTTAGCTCAACTGGCAGCGCTGCCGTGCTGTGGATCCTGCGGTCCGTTGGTGACAAGTTCGATTCCCTCCATTTTTATTTTTAAATTTTTTTTAACATGCATTCTTTCGCCGGTTAAGTTTAGGCATTTTAACTTTAAGCATTGTTTCGGAGTTGGTTATGGTTAAGGTTAGGCATTGTTTCGGAGTTGGTTAAGGTTAGCAGGGTTAAGTTTAGGCGCTGTTAAGGAGCTGGTTAAGGTTAGAGTTTGTCTTAGAGAATGGCAATATTCTTTCGGAGTTGGTTATGGTTAAGGTTAGGCATGGTTAAGGTTAAGGTTAGGCATTGTTTCGGAGTTGGTTAAGGTTCGAAGGGTTAAGTTTAGGCGCTGTTAAGGAGCTGGTTAAGGTTAGAGTTTGTCTTAGAGAATGGCAATAGACAGCCTATTTCCGCGCTGCAGCGCGAGGCAATAGACAGCCTATTTCCGCGCTGCAGCTCTCTCGCGCTGCCGCGGTCACATGGGCGTCATGGCCAATCAGAAAACGCGGAAGCACGCAACGCACTCTTCCGCTGGGAATAAGCTACACGCAGCCCTAATATCGACACAGTTGTATTCCTACTTTTTTAACGATGCAGGGTTCATGATGAAGTGTCTCACGTTCATTACAGGTGACTGCTACAGTGCTACACCCATCACAAAATGCACGTTTTGTAGTCATTACGGTTAGGATTTTACAGCCCTTTAAAAATAAGAAGAAAATAAGCATGAGCTTGTCAAAATGCCATGGTGGGCCAAAACAAAGGGAGCCAAACTTGTGTGTGTGTGTGTGTGTGTGTGTGTGTGTGTGTGTGTGTGTGTGTGTGTGTGTGTGTGTGTGTGTGTGTGTGTGTGTGTGTGTGTGTGTGTGTGTGTGTGTGTGTGTGTGTGTGTGTGTGTGTGTGCGTGCGTGCGTGTGATAAGGTCTTGTTTGTGTGACAGAAAAGTAGCATGCAAACAGACAGTCATGATAATAACTCACAGTAACAATGATCACCCACGGTCTAAACACAGGGGTATTATTCTCTTTTTTGATTAACTAGGACAAATAGCGAGTCTAAACTGAGCCTTCGGGAACCAACCGTGGACAGAAAGCATGGTTTCAAAGGGGGATGGGGGGGGGGGGGGGGCATACACAATTAATCATTCTAAACAAAGGCTGTGTGACTTCAATTGTTTATTGTTGAAAGAATAGATGAAATACGGAGCAGATTAATGAAGTCAACCTGCTGCTTGCTGTGGCTTTGAGGAGGGGCGGACTAGGGTAGCAAAACTGCTATAAACGCTTGTACAAACACACACATCTATCACATGCTTCACACACACACAACTCACAACTGCAGTCATTCAGTTTGACTTCAATGCATGGGAATGGCTACGGTCAAATGGCATGGTGTGTGTGTGTGCCTCTCTACTTTAATTAAGTTAGAATTGTTCAAAGAAAAGCTAAACGATCGATTGCAGTGTGTAAAACGACAGTGACAGTTTTTGCTGCCTTTTTGTTCGTAATGACCTTGTGGGCAGCGGAAAAGCAAGTGTCTTCCACATTGCTGTAGCCTGACATGTCAGACCCGTGGATCGCTATGACTAGCTAGATCTCCGTTGGGTCTGAACACGGCACACCGGGAAGTAATCGAATAGCTTCCTGGCAAAGTCAATTTGACTTGATCAGATGGTGGTGTCTCTTCTCTCATTGCGCAATGACTCCTGCTGTCAGTGTTGCACACAGGGGCCTTTATATATTTTTTTGAACAATTTTGTTTTGACATGACATAAAACTAGACACACAAACATTAACCCTTTATCTGCCAGGGATTATTCTGATCTTAATCCACTGTCTGCCAGTACTGTAAGTCTATGGAGATGTTCCCCTTCTTTACAGGGCTATAACTTTTTAAATTGTATTGCTAAATTGACATTACTATGGCCCATTCAACGTCAAGTATCTATCGTTTAGGATGTAGCAACGTTCTACTTTTTCATTCACATATTCATACTAAAATACGGTCTAAAGTATAAATATGTTTTTATCGTTTTCTGCAGCATTCTGCAGAACGTGATTTATAGCCATAAATACATATATTACATCATCAAATGTAGTTTGATACCGATTGACGTCAGATAAAAAATTTCAATTGTACAAGGTCCTAAACGTCATGCCTCATCATCTGCTGGTGACCGGAGGGGGGGGGGGGGGGGGGGGGGGGGGGGTTTATAAGTCTGTGGCCGACGTTAAATCATTTATGTAGTATGGGCAATACATAGATCACAGCAGTTTATATGGATCATAATAAGCAAACACGCTGAAACTTACCGCAGCTTCCTCTGACCGTTGGGTGGTCAGCGTGGAGCAGAAAGTTTGCGATTATGGGATGTTGATATATGCGATCCATTTCCAGGTTGTATAATAATATATACGTCCAAATCATGTTGTTTATCGAGTTATTGGCAACGGATCGCTATCCAGTGTGTCGAGCTCGAGTCCCGCGAGTGGCCGGACCGAATATGGATGAGCACCACTTCCTGCCGCTCATTTCCTGTTTGGGCGATCCGCCGATCGGCCACCAGATGGCGCTCTTGAACCGTTGGAGAGTTGAGAGGAGATCAACAGGAGACCTCAAGTGTCCGTGGGTGAAATATGATTGACATGACAGATTTTTGAAATATTGATCTCAAAGACGCTTTACAGATTGGCAGATTGGCAGATTACGCATGGCGGAGAATGACGTGGTAACACGTCATTGGCGAATAAAGGGTTAACAGTAAATATCCACAATAAATCACAGGACTATACAGTCCATTATTTGGATCAATATAAATGTAGGTTACAAGATATATACATAATACTTACAATACAATACAATACAATACATGCTCTTGCTCGTTCTTCTCCCCCCCCCCCTCAGGACCCCCCTTGGATAATCCATCCATTATTTCGTTTCTAACCAAGGATTACAATTCATATGCTAACCTTTATTCTCTCCACCACCTCTAACCAGATTGCAATGCTGGCTTCATTGACACCTAAAATTCTTGTGGTAGATATCTCTAGATAAATCACATCGAGATAGGTAAGAACCCATACCTTCCGGAACATTTTATCCGGTTGAATCCAGCGTGATGCTATAAGCTTTTTAGCAGCCGTAAGACCGGACAAAATTTGTCTCTTTAGCTGTATAGAGGCTGCTAACTGAGAAACATCATTCAACAACAATACAGAAGGCAGTACAGGTATGGTCAGAAATAAAAATTCTGATAATTGCGATAGTTACTTCTTCCCAGAATATCTTAACAGGGGGGCATTCCCAATACATATGCATAAATGTACCGATATCACCCCTTAGACACAAGGAGCATAGAGAGTCTTGTTTAAGCCCCATTCGGTTCAATCTTATAGGAGTCAGGTAAGTCCTATGAATAAAATTAAGATTAATCTGTTGAAGATCCGGGTTGCGTGACGCTAGTCAAACGTTTGCCCAGACTTCATGCCAATCAAAATCTACTTCCAAGTCTGGTATATCCTTCCTCCAAACTGAGTCTAGGGGAAGGATTCCATACGAAGACGTAAGTAAGTGATGATAAAAGTCAGATACGAAGCCTCTCGATGTCTCCCTTTCATAAAAGAATTTGTTATATCTGTGGTGCTCAAGTGGTATCTTTAATGGGACTCCATGAGCCTTCAAAGTGGCTAATAACTGTATATAGAAATAATAAGTGGAGCTGGTGAGGTTAAATTTGTTATGAATATCTTGATAGCTACAGAAACCCTGTTCGTTGAAGATATCTCCCAATGGCCCTGCTTTTCCCATTTGGGATATCTGATAGGTCGTTGTGCAATAAGGAGTGCATTGTTATTAAATAGGGGAGAATGGCTATGCCATTTATGTTGGTTAGTAAATTTGTTCTGTGTGTCACGCCATATCCGAATCACATGTGTAATAAGAGGGCCAAATTTTAAGTCGCATTGCTTAATTGTTAATTTGGTGTATACTATATCTTGCAGTCTATGTGGTGCCACTATGTTTTCTTCTAATGTTCTCCAGGATACAGATGCTTGAGAATCAAACCAGGTGATCAGTGGTCTTAAAGAGAACGCTTTAAAATAGTGGTAGAAGTCTGGAAATGCTAAACCTCCGTCGGCTTTGTTTCTCTGTGCGGTGGATCTCTTTATTCGTGGAGGTTTGTTGTTCCAAATAAATGTATATGCGGTGGAGTGTAATTTTTTCCAGTAACCAGCAGGGGGGGGGGGGGGAGGGGTGTAACGGTAACATTGAGCTAAAGAGGTTGATTCTAGGTAAAACATCCATCTTAACTATTGATACTCGGGCCTGTACTGAGTTGTTAAGTTTTGACCACCTGTCAAAGTAATTTGTGATCCTATCTTGGAGTCTTGTATAATTATACTTCACCGTTTGGCATATACTGTAGTAGGGAATATTTCAACTCCAAGACATCTAAAGTGTTCTACCATTGGTATATTTTCTGGAAGGAATGTAGCCTTCGCAGAGACATTAAGTGGAAGGAAGGCCGATTTTGGCCAGTTTATCCTAAATCCTGATAGATTGCCAAAATCATCAATCAGCTTGAGGAGATGAGGCAGTGAGGTGGTAGGGTTTTGCATGAACAATATTACGTCGTCCGCATATAAACTAATATGATGCTGTGTGCCCTTAATTGAGATTGGCTCTATGGATTGGGATTGTCTTATATACTGTGCTAAAGGCTCTAAGGATAGAGCAAATAGTCCGGGACTAAGAGGACAACCCTGTCTGGACGAGCGCGACACAGGAAAGAGTATGGAGGTGAATTTACCTGTTATAATCATGGCCGATGGGTCTTTGTATAGTACTTTTATCATATTAATGAATCCGTTTCCTAACCCCATCCTTCCGAGTACTGCCCATAAATAAGACCATTCCAACCTATCAAAGGCCTTAATCGCATCCAAGGATAATATAGCTGTAGGTGGCATGGCATCCTTGCTGGCGTCTAACACATGTAGTAACCGTCTAATATTATCTGTGATCAGGCAGCCTTTTATGAATCCAGTCTGATCAGGATGAACTAAAGATGTCATATGCTTTTGAAGTCTGATGGCTAGTACCTTAGCATACAGCTTGATATCGGTTCCGAGGAGGCTTAAGGGTCTATAACTACCACAATCGGTGGGGTCTTTGTCTTTTTTAAGGAGGACAGATATGAGTGCAATATTGTCGTTCCTATGGAAATTCCCCTCTTTGATAGAGTATAAAATCATATCAAGTAATAGGGGTCCAATTACATCCCAACATGAGAGGTACAGTTCTGGAGGGATACCATCCCATCCAGGAGCCTTACCACTTTGCATTTCAGATATAGCCTCCCTAAGTTCCTCTAGTGTAATGGGTGTATCTAACTGTTTAGCGTCTTCCTCTGAGAGTTTAGGTAGGTTAATTTGATTAAGAAATGTATCCAGTTTATTTTGATCGAAAACCATTTATGATTTGTACAAGTTGGAGTAAAACTCTTTGAAAGTCTCGTTAATTTTTTTGGGGTCTGTAACAAGTCCTTGTTGGTCCATAATAGTAGGGATCTCTGCAAATTGTGCGTTGGATCGTATCTTCATAGCTAGTAGATGACTTGGTTTAGAACCATGAAAGTAATAATGTTGTCTTGTGCTGCGTATTTAAATTCAGATTGTTGTCTTAAAATGGAGTTAATCTCTTTTTTTAACACATTAATTTGAGACTCCAATCGAACCGAGTAGTTGTGTTGTAAAGAGGAGAATAACGAGGAGTAAAGCGTTTCCAGCTCTACCAATTTGGAACAACGATTCTTGCGAAGGTTGGAGGCAAAGACCGTAGTATAATCCTTGATAAAAACCCTTTACCGACATCCATAACATTCTGGGGTCCTGTACCGAACCCGCATTACTCCGCAGGAATTTAATAAGTTCAACTTTGAATTGTATAATGTATTCATTGTTTTTCAGCAGTGTCGAGTTAAATTGCCATCTTGGGGCTCGGGATGACAGTCTACCAAATGATCCTTTCAGGAGTAAATAGCTGTGATCTGATAGTGCATTGGGCACCATTTCCACGTCATAGCTATCAAATAGTCTAGGGGATGCAAAAACATAATCTATTCTGGAAAATGTCCTGTGTCGTGCAGAACGAAAAGAGTACTCTCGGGCCGTTGGGTTGAGTAATCGCCATAGGTCATTTACACCTGTATTCTTGGCCCAATCCTTGGCCCAAACAGCGAACATTTACAAAAATACAGTATCTAGCGTCACATATTAACCTATTTCTACATCAATGTTATCAAAGTTTATTTGACGCCGTTTTTGGTGTCTAAGTTATAACGAAGTAATCAAAAAAGAAAAAAAAAGAAGAATAAGACCTAGCCTCCTCCGCGTAGTGGGTTCCTCATGTAATCCTCGGCGTCTTCAGGCGAGGAGAGCTGGACCCTCATTCCATTTTTATCCATGATGGAGAGTTTCGCAGGGTAGCGTAGTGTGGGTTTGAATTTTTTCTCAAAAAGATGAGACATCACTGATTTGTAACGGGCTCGTAGGGTTACAACCTCGCGGCAATAATCCTCGTAGAAATACACTAGTTTCCCGTTGTGTTGCAGAATACCCCTCTTCTTTCGTGCCGCCCGGATAATCGTATCTCTTATTCCAACTTGACGTAGGCTAGCAATAATCACCCTCGGTTTATTGTTGTTGTCGTCTCGAATGCCAATTCTGTAGCGCTGATCCACTATAGGTGGTGTAGAGAGGATATCTGGTCCTAGAATTTAACTAACACTGTTGCGAACGAGTCGTGTGTGCAGTTAACTGATTCATCCAGTCCCACTATACGGATATTAAATCTACGGGAATGATGTTCGATTTCGAATATCTTAGCTGTTAGCTTCTTGTTGTTGTCATATATCTTATCCGCTAGCTTCTCGTTGACATCTTCTATCTTCTCCGTTAGTTCCACAATGCCGTCATTTAAAGCCCCATCGCCCCTGACGAATCTCAGCGTGTGTTCGACCAAGGTGGCTTCCACTACAATAGTGCGTTCGATATGTTCTGCAGCCGCTGCCCTTAAATCTTCGATTTTGGATTCGATAGATTCTTTGATAGCGTCAACCTTAGCGTCAACCTTATCAACTTTAGCGTCAACCTTATCAACCTTATCGGTTACGGTCTTTATTAGCTTAGCAAGAGAATCTATGGAACGGACAAGAGAATCAATATCGGTTGAGGTGGCGGGGACGGTGGAAGAGGTGGCAGTCTCGGTTGTTTTTTTCTCTATTTCTCTTGCTATATCTCTCACGGAGCTCGTATCCACAGGCAGATCTTCTGTAGTTAGTTTGGCTCCGCGTTTTCTTTCTGCTGTTTCTTTTCTTTGCTGTCGACATCTTGATTCTTTCTATCGATATAGTTAGTTGAAGATCTTAGTTGATATATACGTCGAGGTTTAAACACATTGGTGTTGTAAAAAGTGTTTTTTGAAGCAAAAATAATAATAACGGGAGAGGAGCTCTGACCAATGCGACCACTACATGCTGATGCTAAACCGGAAGTCCAGGGGCCTTTATATTGAAGTGTAGCTCCACATGTACACAATGAGCTACACATGGAGCTACACATGGAGTTACACACTGAGCTACACATGGAGCTACACATGGAGTTACACATTGAGCTGCACATGGAGCTACACATGGAGCTACACATGGAGTTACACATTGAGCTACACTTCGATGTCTCATCTATGAGAAACCTGAATATGATAGCTAGGACATGTAAACTGTGTGTAGCTCCGTTGACTTTATTGAAGACTTCTCGGTGTGCTGCGTTCAGACCCAACGGAGAGCCAGCTTGTGTAACATTCCATGGGTCTGGCAAAGATAGGACAGGATATGCAGCATACTGAATAAGACCGTGGTAACTGCACACACAGGCACATGCATACGCATACACACACACATACACAGGCACATGCATATGCATACACACACACACGCACACACAGACACACACACGCATGCACGCACGCACGCACACACACACACACACACACACACAGGCACATGTATACACACACACTAGGGCTGAGCCCAAACGTTTGAAGGTTCGGACCTTTGTTCGTTACGTTGGCACTCGAAACGTAATGGTTTCGAACCTCCGCCTTTTATTTTATTTTATTTTTTTACATTTTTCAGTTAAATTTTTTTATTTATTTTACATGAAAAATCGATATCGGAATGTGATATATATATGAATATTACAGTACTATGTTGTGTTTAGAATAATTTGTAAGTCACACACGAACACACACAACACAGTCGAGATGAGGAGGGGTCACCGTCATTATCAGGAAATTAATTAATCATGCAAGAGAGAGAGAGAGAGAGAGAGAGAGAGAGAGAGAGAGAGAGAGAGAGAGAGAGAGAGAGAGAGAGAGAGAGAGAGAGAGACTCACACTCAACCATCTTATTTCATAATACAACGTTTCCGAATGGACGTTTGGATTAAAGTGTATGTGCTGTGATGCTGAACTTTTCCAGCGGAACACAAGTTACTTAACGTTACACAGGTATGTTATGCACGTTAAGCTATGCACATTTAGCAGGAGCCGTTGGCCAACAAAGATGTTGTTTCAACAAATGGATTCACAAAATGGATTACCATCCAAGCGTTATTGAAAAGTAGGTACTACTACTTTTAATAACCGCATCAATATGCGCATATGTTCTACGTTATGCGTAAATTGCCTAAAGTCAAGACTCAACAGTATTGAACCAGAAATATAATTTAGGAGCATGATTTTTGCATGATTAAAAATGATGGTTCGAACATCTGTTCGAAAAACCCTACCAAAGTTTTAATCCCAAAAACTACAGGCTACAGGGACAGCTCTAACACACACACACACACACGCACGCACACACACACACACACACACACACACACACACACACACACACACACACACACACACACACACACACACACACACACACATACACACATTCAGTGCCTGGAAATTAAACACAAACAATAAATATTTTAATAAGCATGATTCATTTGTTAATTAATTGTATTTGTTTCATCTCAATATTTCTTGACACTTTGGCAATAGGCCTACTGCTATTGTGACCTCCATGCCAATAATGCATGTTGAATAAAATTGTATTGAACCAAAGTTGTGGAGCGTATTGCAGCATAAAATATTGGGCATCTTGTCCTTGGCTTGCAGTACTGAACTGAATGAACTGTGCAGTACTGTACTGAACTGAATGATCAAGCCAGGACTCACTGCTATTCTAATGTTAGCTGCCATCAAACAGGCATCGCTGAAGCATTAGCAGCACTAGTGCACAATGTCCTCCATTATGTCAGAGCGGTAATAGGTCTCTCTAGCATTAGGATAATGGTTTAGGACTCGGAAAGAGAGTGAAAAAGCAATGCTTTTTTTAGGGTAGCCTAGAAACAATAGCTCTGAGTGTTTTCTATGAACGGTGCACCAAGCATTTAGAATATACCCAATTAAAAAAGAACGGGTTTGAGCCAGTGGGCCACATTTGAGGGCAAATAAGCTAAAGCCTATGGACACAATGCTAATATTAATTAGCGGTCTCTGTACTACTGTGTGTGAACTGGCAGAGAGATCTACACAGCTGCTCTGTATATCATGATAGATATTGTATCTTTCTCTCCCATTACAGACGCAGAGACCCTGACACTGGTAATGTCGAACCGTCCCACTACATGCCAGCTGGACGAGTTACCCTCCCCACTCCTCCAGACCATAGCACCAGACCTCCTCCCATTCCTAACTGCAACCATCAACCCACTTGGCCACTTCTAAAACAAGCCAGACTTACAGCTCATCTATTATCTCTTACAGAATGACTTCCTAGACCAGGGGTCTCAAACTCGCGGCCCGCGGGCCATTTGCGGCCCGCGGGATGTTATTTTGTGGCCCCCTACTTGACATCAAAGTGTAGTGTTAATGCGGCCCGCGCGCAACTGTTTGCCAAGTCGTTGTGCGAGAGTTGGACGATTATGGGGCTGCGGCACTGCAGATCCATTGATCCGCACGGACGTTAGACGGTGTTGCACTCGCTACACCCAGTCTGTAAGCTAATAGCAGTCGCAGAGGCTCTGGCTAGTAGTAACGTTATCATGTTGTGATTTTCGAAGCAAAATAAATATTCAACATTCTCTTTTGAGACTCCGCCTCAGACTCTTATCCTTTGGCACTTGGAACTTACTGTACTTTGCTTGCAGGTCTGCAGCCATTATTGCTGGATTATGAATAGCACCAACTTTAGCCAAGGTACCGTTAGCAAGCTAAGCTAGCTGATCTAGCTCGTCTCCCCGCATTGCCATTTGATAATGTTAGTCAGCTAACGCTAGTCAGTAGCTACTTGACTTAAATACGATTCACCGTGGGTGCATTATTGTTGATAGACGGACAGTGTCAGGTCCTGGAGAAAGGACAGGCCATCATCTGATTTGATGTAACGTTAAAGCGGATGTTGTTCCAACTAGCTAGCTTTTCAGCTGTTAATGCTACAGTATAATAACACCAGCAAGTGAAACACATCCCGTCCAAGCTCCCCGTCACACGCTCTGTCGGGGACAATGGAATTTAAGAAAGTGTATCTGCTGCTAAAATGACAAACAGCATCACACTTTAAAACACGTTGATTTTATAATCATCACTCTCCGCAGGAGATAAATGACGTCATGCGATCGGAGGCTAGAATTTCCGATACTGGTGAATGAATGAAAACTTTATTTAACAGATTGCAGAATGGGTACAATACAGTACGGCTCAATACACACAATTGTTAAGGGGGTGCAGACCAGAGAAAGACTTTCGTTTTGTTTACATCAGGGTCCCCCATTTTCAATTCATAGTGTGGTCACTATGAACTCAATTTACCTGGGGGCCGCTGGAGGTAGAGTCTGGGTGAGGCTGGGCCGCATCAAATATTCCACAAAAAAGGGTTTCAAGTATTCAAAAAAAAAGTACAACTGATCCAATCTTCTCAATCTTTAGCAATAACATTTCAGAACATGAACAGTTCTTCAGAACATGAACGGTTCTTCAGAACATAGGCTTCTCAGTGGTGTCAGTGGACTCATCCACAGCTATGGAAATGCACTGTGCATTTTTTTATTCTATCACAAAGCTGTTTAATCAAATCACCAGCCAGTATTTCAGTTATTCTGGTTGCTGTGCGATCTGAGGGGGATTTGCTTTTGTTTGCCTTCAAATGGTCTCCATCACTTCAGTCATACATTATTTTATTATGTATGCATCAGAGAATGGCTTCTTGTGTTTAGCCAACACCCATGCCACTGAGTGAGGACTTGGTTGCTTTTTCTCGTTGTGACATAGATTTAACAATAATTCTGTTTGCAGCTTGATATGATGATTTCATTCCATTTATTTTTGTGGTTCTTGGCACTGAATTTTGAGGAAAGGTTGCATTAAAATAACTTTCGTTTCGTAGTGGCGTTTCAAATTGCTACCGTTTCTTGGCATATTAGTCACATTGGTTTGGTGCTGGGACTCAGGATGAACGCATATTTTTCAGTCCATTCACCTTTGAATTGCAGTCGACTTTTCTTTTACTGACCATCTTTGAACATGCCATATTTTTCTGCTGGCTGCCTGCTGGCGAAACTAGGCTACTAGCTACATTTATCTCACAGAGATAAAACTGGGAGCGAGGCTACTGTAGATGCACTGTCAACTCTGCTCTGACTCGGACTGTTTAAGACCCGCCCTACTCTGCATCTGATTCGCAGACTGTGGGTGGGGGGGGGGGGGGGGGGAACGCTGACGGGACGCTGAATGTGATTGGACCAGAACAGAGTACATAGACACTACACATTAATTAGCGGTCTCTGTACTACTGTGTGTGAACTGGCAGAGAGATCTACACAGCTGCTCTGTATATCATGATAGATATTGTATCTTTCTCTCCCATTACAGACGCAGAGACCCTGACACTGGTAATGTCGAACCGTCCCACTACATGCCAGCTGGACGAGTTACCCTCCCCACTCCTCCAGACCATAGCACCAGACCTCCTCCCATTCCTAACTGCAACCATCAACCCACTTGGCCACTTCTAAAACAAGCCAGACTTACAGCTCATCTATTATCTCTTACAGAATGACTTCCTAGACCAGGGGTCTCAAACTCGCGGCCCGCGGGCCATTTGCGGCCCGCGGGATGTTATTTTGTGGCCCCCTACTTGACATCAAAGTGTAGTGTTAATGCGGCCCGCGCGCAACTGTTTGCCAAGTCGTTGTGCGAGAGTTGGACGATTATGGGGCTGCGGCACTGCAGATCCATTGATCCGCACGGACGTTAGACGGTGTTGCACTCGCTACACCCAGTCTGTAAGCTAATAGCAGTCGCAGAGGCTCTGGCTAGTAGTAACGTTATCATGTTGTGATTTTCGAAGCAAAATAAATATTCAACATTCTCTTTTGAGACTCCGCCTCAGACTCTTATCCTTTGGCACTTGGAACTTACTGTACTTTGCTTGCAGGTCTGCAGCCATTATTGCTTGATTATGAATAGCACCAACTTTAGCCAAGGTACCGTTAGCAAGCTAAGCTAGCTGATCTAGCTCGTCTCCCCGCATTGCCATTTGATAACGTTAGTCAGCTAACGCTAGTCAGTAGCTACTTGACTTAAATACGATTCACCGTGGGTGCATTATTGTTGATAGACGGACAGTGTCAGGTCCTGGAGAAAGGACAGGCCATCATCTGATTTGATGTAACGTTAAAGCGGATGTTGTTCCAACTAGCTAGCTTTTCAGCTGTTAATGCTACAGTATAATAACACCAGCAAGTGAAACACATCCCGTCCAAGCTCCCCGTCACACGCTCTGTCGGGGACAATGGAATTTAAGAAAGTGTATCTGCTGCTAAAATGACAAACAGCATCACACTTTAAAACACGTTGATTTTATAATCATCACTCTCCGCAGGAGATAAATGACGTCATGCGATCGGAGGCTAGAATTTCCGATACTGGTGAATGAATGAAAACTTTATTTAACAGATTGCAGAATGGGTACAATACAGTACGGCTCAATACACACAATTGTTAAGGGGGTGCAGACCAGAGAAAGACTTTCGTTTTGTTTACATCAGGGTCCCCCATTTTCAATTCATAGTGTGGTCACTATGAACTCAATTTACCTGGGGGCCGCTGGAGGTAGAGTCTGGGTGAGGCTGGGCCGCATCAAATATTCCACAAAAAAGGGTTTCAAGTATTCAAAAAAAAAGTACAACTGATCCAATCTTCTCAATCTTTAGCAATAACATTTCAGAACATGAACAGTTCTTCAGAACATGAACGGTTCTTCAGAACATAGGCTTCTCAGTGGTGTCAGTGGACTCATCCACAGCTATGGAAATGCACTGTGCATTTTTTTATTCTATCACAAAGCTGTTTAATCAAATCACCAGCCAGTATTTCAGTTATTCTGGTTGCTGTGCGATCTGAGGGGGATTTGCTTTTGTTTGCCTTCAAATGGTCTCCATCACTTCAGTCATACATTATTTTATTATGTATGCATCAGAGAATGGCTTCTTGTGTTTAGCCAACACCCATGCCACTGAGTGAGGACTTGGTTGCTTTTTCTCGTTGTGACATAGATTTAACAATAATTCTGTTTGCAGCTTGATATGATGATTTCATTCCATTTATTTTTGTGGTTCTTGGCACTGAATTTTGAGGAAAGGTTGCATTAAAATAACTTTCGTTTCGTAGTGGCGTTTCAAATTGCTACCGTTTCTTGGCATATTAGTCACATTGGTTTGGTGCTGGGACTCAGGATGAACGCATATTTTTCAGTCCATTCACCTTTGAATTGCAGTCGACTTTTCTTTTACTGACCATCTTTGAACATGCCATATTTTTCTGCTGGCTGCCTGCTGGCGAAACTAGGCTACTAGCTACATTTATCTCACAGAGATAAAACTGGGAGCGAGGCTACTGTAGATGCACTGTCAACTCTGCTCTGACTCGGACTGTTTAAGACCCGCCCTACTCTGCATCTGATTCGCAGACTGTGGGTGGGGGGGGGGGGGGGAACGCTGACGGGACGCTGAATGTGATTGGACCAGAACAGAGTACATAGACACAGACAGTGTGGCAGTGCAGCCGGACATGTAGAGCACTGCTCGCAGAGGAGATAGCGAGGATGCATTGTCCTTCCACTTTACTTGGTATCACTCCGGAATCACGTTTCAACCAAGTCACTAACGTAATGTTGCTGTCATGAGCCTGCGCTATGGTAGCCTACAAGTGATCAAATAAATAAAACTTCCAACTCTCGCACAACAACAGTATGTCCTGATAGTCTTTGTTGTCCTGATAGTCTTGGTATGTCCTGACAGTCTTTGTTGTCCTGATAGTCTTGGTATGTCCTGACAGTCTTTGTATGTCCTGATAGTCTTTGTATGTCCTGATAGTCTTGGTATGTCCTGACAGTCTTTGTATGTCCTGACAGTCTTTGTTGTCCTGATAGTCTTTGTTGTCCTGATAGTCTTGGTATGTCCTGACAGTCTTTGTATGTCCTGATAGTCTTTGTATGTCCTGATAGTCTTTGTATGTCCTGACAGTCTTTGTATGTCCTGATAGTCTTTGTATGTCCTGATAGTCTTTGTATGTCCTGACAGTCTTTGTATGTTCTGATAGTCTTTGTATGTCCTGATAGTCTTTGTATGTCCTGACAGTCTTTGTATGTTCTGATAGTCTTGGTATGTCCTGACAGTCTTTGTATGTCCTGATAGTCTTTGTATGTCCTGATAGTCTTTGTATGTCCTGACAGTCTTTGTATGTCCTGATAGTCTTTGTATGTCCTGATAGTCTTTGTATGTCCTGACAGTCTTTGTATGTTCTGATAGTCTTTGTATGTCCTGATAGTCTTTGTATGTCCTGACAGTCTTTGTATGTCCTGACAGTCTTTGTTGTCCTGATAGTATTTGTATGTCCTGATAGTCTTTGTATGTCCTGATAGTCTTTGTATGTCCTGATAGTCTTTGTATGTCCTAACAGTCTTTGTATGTCCTGATAGTCTTTGTATGTCCTGATAGTCTTTGTATGTCCTGACAGTCTTTGTATGTCCTGATAGTCTTTGTATGTCCTGATAGTCTTTGTATGTCCTGATAGTCTTTGTATGTCCTGTCACTCAGTGACAGTGAATCTTTGCTCTCTGTTTCATATTCACATGTTTCCCTTTTGGTCGCTCGCTCTCTCTCTCTCTCTCTCTCTCTCTCTCTCTCTCTCTCTCTCTCTCTCTCTCTCAGCATATTCTCCTTCTGTAGCATATGATTTATCTGTTGCTCGGAATCAAAAGTATTTCTGAGCGGCGGCGTCTTCGCCCCCGAGATTAACAAATTACCAAGTGGCTTATTAGAGCAATTCATCAAATCTGGGGGCAGTGTTGATTAAATCAAGGGGCGTAATAAATGGAACGATCTAAAGCCGCCTGACGGCCCGAGGCCTCGCCGCCCACCTGCCTGATTACAGTCCTCACCTGTCTGATTACAGTCCTCGCCCACCTGTCTGATTACAGTCCTCGCCCACCTGTCTGATTACAGTCCTCACCTGCCTGATTACAGTCCTCACCTGTCTGATTACAGTCCTCGCCCACCTGTCTGATTACAGTCCTCGCCCACCTGTCTGATTACAGTCCTCACCTGTCTGATTACAGTCCTCGCCCACCTGTCTGATTACAGTCCTCACCTGTCTGATTACAGTCCTCGCCCACCTGTCTGATTACAGTCCTCACCTGTCTGATTACAGTCCTCGCCCACCTGTCTGATTACAGTCCTCACCTGCCTGATTACAGTCCTCACCTGCCTGATTAGAGGCATCACCTACCTGATTACAGTCCTCACCTGCCTGATTAGAGGCATCACCTGCCTGATTACAGTCCTCACCTGCCTGATCAGAGTCCTCACCTGCCTGATTACAGTCCTCACCTGCCTGATCAGAGTCCTCACCTGCCTGATTACAGTCCTCACCTGCCTGATTACAGTCCTCACCTGCCTGATCAGAGTCCTCACCTGCCTGATTAGAGTCCTCACCTGCCTGATTACAGTCCTCACCCACCTGCCTGATTACAGTCCTCACCTGCCTGATTACAGTCCTCACCTGCCTGATTACAGTCCTCACCTGCCTGATTACAGTCCTCACCTGCCTGATTACAGTCCTCACCTGCCTGATTACAGTCCTCACCTGCCTGATTACAGTCCTCACCTGCCTGATTACAGTCCTCACCTGCCTGATCAGAGTCCTCACCTGCCTGATTACAGTCCTCACCTGCCTGATTAGAGTCCTCACCTGCCTGATTAGAATCCTCACCTGCCTGATCAGAGTCCTCACCTGCCTGATTACAGTCCTCACCTGCCTGATTACAGTCCTCACCTGTCTGATTACAGTCCTCACCTGCCTGATTACAGTCCTCACCTGTCTGATTACAGTCCTCACCTGCCTGATTACAGTCCTCACCTGTCTGATTACAGTCCTCACCTGCCTGATTACAGTCCTCACCTGCCTGATTACAGTCCTCACCTGTCTGATTACAGTCCTCACCTGCCTGATTACAGTCCTCACCTGCCTGATTAGAGTCCTCACCTGCCTGATTAGAGGCATCACCTGCCTGATCAGAGTCCCCACCTGCCTGATTACAGTCCTCGCCCACCTGTCTGATTACAGTCCTCACCTGTCTGATTACAGTCCTCACCTGCCTGTCTGATTACAGTCCTCACCTGCCTGATTACAGTCCTCACCTGCCTGATTAGAGTCCTCACCTACCTGATTAGAGTCCTCACCTGCCTGATCAGAGTCCTCACCTGCCTGATTACAGTCCTCACCTGCCTGATCAGAGTCCTCACCTGCCTGATTACAGTCCTCACCTGTCTGATCAGAGTCCTCACCTGCCTGATCAGAGGCCTCACCTGCCTGATCAGAGTCCTCACCTGCCTGATTACAGTCCTCACCTGCCTGATTACAGTCCTCACCTGCCTGATCAGAGTCCTCACCTGCCTGATTACAGTCCTCACCTGCCTGATTAGAATCCTCACCTGCCTGATCAGAGTCCTCACCTGCCTGATTACAGTCCTCACCTGTCTGATTACAGTCCTCACCTGCCTGATTACAGTCCTCACCTGCCTGATTACAGTCCTCACCTGTCTGATTACAGTCCTCACCTGCCTGATTACAGTCCTCACCTGTCTGATTACAGTCCTCACCTGTCTGATTACAGTCCTCACCTGCCTGATTACAGTCCTCACCTGCCTGATTACAGTCCTCACCTGCCTGATTAGAGGCATCACCTGCCTGATTAGAGTCCTCACCTGCCTGATTAGAGTCCTCACCTGCCTGATTAGAGTCCTCACCTGCCTGATTACAGTCCTCACCTGTCTGATTAAAGTCCTCACCTGCCTGATTACAGTCCTCACCTGCCTGATTAGAGTCCTCACCTGCCTGATTAGAGTCCTCACCTGCCTGATTAGAGACATCACCTGCCTGATTACAGTCCTCACCTGCCTGATTACAGTCCTCACCTGCCTGATTAGAGTCCTCACCTGCCTGATTACAGTCCTCACCTGCCTGATTAGAGGCATCACCTGCCTGATTAGAGGCATCACCTGCCTGATTAGAGTCCTCGCCGCCCACCAGTGTTAATTTCGTCAGGTATTTAACATTTTCATTTTAGTCATGTCTCAAATGCTCTTTTTCGTTTTCATCATATTTAGTCACCTTTATCTATATTTTTCAAGTTTTAGTCAACTACAGGTCTGAGCATTTTTGTTTTTGTCTATTTTGTTTAGTCTCACCACTCAGTTACAGCCTCATAAGTTGGCGTGAGCTTTTTCTAAATAAAAAAAGCTAACGTTAGTGCTAGCTTATTAGACTTATGTAAGATATTTAATGTGTTCTAATGTGGTGGATGCCACCCACCTGCCTGATTAGCAGCAAATGTATCCTGCCGCTTTCCGCCCGTTCTCACCTGTTAAACTGAAGAAGAAATGTGCAAAAGTCTGCGGCCACTCGATGAGGGATAGACACGTTCTCACCCACACACGCACACACACACACACACACAGACATATATTGTGTACATACATATACACACAGACACAAGCGTAGCTGGGGGGGGGGGAGCTTAGGATGATTCCAAGGGTCCAGCACTGGGGGGGGGCCCAACAAAATATATATATATTATTTAAAAAAAGTTTTTTTACTAGACATCACTCAGGTGTATTATTGATGCTCTCATTGATACTATGTTTGTTTCTGAAGTGTGTGTGTGTGTGTGTGTGTGTGTGTGTGTGTGTGTGTGTGTGTGTGTGTGTGTGTGTGTGTGTGTGAGAGAGATATATAGAGAGAGAGGGGGGGCTTTGGTAGACTATTGCATTGGTCCATTCATTGAAGATGAACGCAATGCGACATCCTTTACTAGGCTCACCCACCAACAGTGCAGGTGCTGAACTGCTGATCCGAATGTATAGGTAAAAACCATATTATGCGTTTTCATCAATAAATAAATGCCCAAAAAAACATTTCTCTCGCACGCTGACGAGCGCTCGCATTCACTGGGGGCCTACAAATACATTCTTTCATGGGGCCCAGAATCTACAGCTACGCCCCTGGACACACACACACACACACACACACACACACACACACACACACGCATATACTGTACACACTCAATTCAAAACTGCACAATTCATGTTTAAGTAACACAAAATATAATCTAAGAGGGAAATTTTATTTAAAACAACCTATTGTCCATACAACTCTCAAAAGCAAGTGCATCTCAGTTTGTGGGGTCTCCATTTGGAATGGTCTTGATGTAGCAATAAAAACAAGTAATACTATTGAAATGTTTAAATGCAGATATTCACAGGAATTCTTGGACAAGTATAAGTTAGAGGAGCTTGAAAATAATATGAACTAGTATTTTTGTAATTATTTATTTATCTTTTGCTGTAGTGGATAGGTATATTCTTTTTTTATATTGATAGATAACTTATTACATATTAATATGATATTGTAAGGAAGGGGCAGGACCAGATACGCTTTGCTTCATTCTGTCCCTTCTCGAACAAAACCAAATGGGTCTCATTCACCAACGGACTTACGACAAAAAGGGCTTTCTCTTAGGGCCATTTGAGACCTTTTCAGGCAAGACATGAATATAGACAATATATTATAATATAATATTAATTATATATGTTTTATTGGGACGGTTGGTGAATCCCAAAATCGGCCCGAAAAGGTCTCAAATGGCCCTAAGAGAAAGCCCTTTTTGTCATAAGTCGTTGGTGAATGAGACCAATGTCTTGAGCTATGCTGATTGTCTTGAGCTATGCTGATTGTCTTGAGCTATGCTGATTGTCTTGAGCTATGCTGATTGTCTTGAGCTATGCTGATTGTCTTGAGCTATGCTGATTATCTTGAGCTATGCTGATTGTCTTGAGCTATGCTGATTATTGCGTCCATGTCTAGGAAGATATATTTAATTTTATTTAGTTACTTTTTTATTTAGTTTTAGTTATTTTTTGTTATTACAAATGTGTGTGTGTTTGTTCTATGGTTGAAATGTTTGAGATAAATAAAGATCAAATCAAAGATCAAATACACACGACATTAGTGTGGGCACTCTATGAGGGATAGACGCATACTGTCACCCATACGCACACACACACACACACACACACGTGCACATGTGTGTTGTCTACATGTTTTATGAGTTTGGTCTTTAATCATTATCAAAGGTCACACACACTTTGTACTATATCTTCTGCAAAGGTCACAGACCTTTACACACACACACACACACACACACACACACACACACACACACACACACACACACACACACACACACATTGTCACTATGGCAACTTGTTTTGGATTAATTGCATCTCGTTTAGAGCACAACCAAGCTCAACGCTGACTAATTGACCAGGTACCAGCGATGTGAATACAAATGTGCAATTTTCGTATGTGCAGCAGGCTATGTGTGTGTACGTGTGTGTTTGAGGCGGCTATACTGTGTGATGTTATGTGGGCTATTTTTCTAATTATGTGGTTTTGCTACAACCTCTGGTTGTCAGTTGAGCTCACATGTGGCTGACAGGTCCCTTAATAGCTGTCTGCATTTAGAATGTTTAAATGACTCTTGCCAGTTTGTAATTGTATGTGGGCATAGATTCATTATTAAAATGAGCGTGTGTGTGTGTGTGTGTGTGTGTGCGTGTGTGCGTGTGTATGTGTGTGTAAGTGTGTGAGCAATTACGTTTGTGTGTGTGTGTGTGTGTAAGTGTGTGCGCCGAGGGTTTAAGCGTAGAGAAAAGAAGGAGAGGTTAGCGAGGAGTGGATGGCTTGCGGTACGAATAGTCAGTGACACCCTATAAACCGGGGTCCATTTGTACAGCGGCTAATGATCTGCAACACTGGCCCCCTCCTCGGCCCAGAGACGTCTGGGCTCCTGTGATTAAAGGGCCCTTGTCTATGAAACCAGATCACCAGGATTAGGGTTAGAAGGAGAGAACAGAGGGGGAGGATGGAAAGAGAGGACGAGTGGTGGATAGGGAGAATAGATGCCCTGAGAGTCAGGGAAGGGGTATTTGGGAGGGAGGGAGGGAGGGAGGGGGGAGAGAGAGAGAGAGAGAGGGAGAGAGATAGGGGGAGAGAGAGAGAGAGAGAGAGGGAGAGAGATAGGGGGAGAGGGAGAGAGAGAGAGAACAGAGCTTTCGGTGAGATCCTACGCTTGTTAGATCACAGCAGGCATTTTTTCATTCTCCTCTCAGTCGAGTTTGTGTGTGTATGTATATGTATGTGCCTGTGTGTGTGTGTGTGTGTGTGTTGTATGTACTGTGTGTGTGTATGTATGTGTGTGTGTTCTGTTCTTGTTTTGTTCTTGACTTATTGTGATGTTTCTTCTTGACTTGTTTAAGGAAGATGTGTCCGGTCCATGGGGACATTAACGTGTGTTGTCGGGCCTTACAAATAAATTTGATTTGATTTGATTTGATTTGATTTGGAAATGTGTCCGTTGGAAATACATGACCATTTCAAGTGAGGTGGACTGCGCGGGAAACAACAATGACATAACCACTACACCTCCCTACTGTATGAGCTGCATATAGATCCAGCTCTTAAAAAAATCGAACCTCTACTGCAAGGGCGCAGTATTGTTACCGCCTCAGGTTAATGGTGCATGATTACCGCAGTAGCAGAGAAGAGCAGAGCTCAGAGACCTCAGAGCTGCATCTGTACGTTCTACCTTGGGGCTCATCAGAAGACCTTGGGTAGTCTTTAGCTCTGAGGCCAACAAAGCAGCCAGGGCCGTCCCCAGCACTAGGCACATCAGGCACTGCAATTAGGGCCAAGCATTACAATTTTATTTTTAAAAGATAAAAAAAGAAACAAAAAATCTCTGTATGACTGCCAACATAGTAGTGGAATTATTTAACCAAAGCCCTCTTAGTTATTGAATTGATCGTAAAGAGGTCGGTCAGTCAGTGCATCGGAGGACTCTAAACTGAATGGCAAAATGTCAGAACAGTTGTCCTCTTCTGTTGTAGAGATCTCATTTAATAAGATAAAACACTAAATACATTATCTTTTACGTATGGTTGCCAAAGTCCAGGGACGGCTCTGAAATCAGTACAGCATTTACTCTGTGTCGGCGGTGTCCTCTTGATACACTTTAGGGAACAATTCAATTATACGATGACTCAATTTTAATCCTATTATCAGGAGTGGAAAGTAGCTAAGAAGGCACTCAAGTGGCTACATCTTTTTTATTTTTTTTATTTCTTTCTTTACCCAGGCAGGGTATATTTGCCCAACCACAGTCTGACTCGGTTGACCACTAGGAGCTGCCCAGTACAACCAAAGTCTGACACTGTTGACCACTAGGAGCTGCCCAGTACAACCACAGTCTGACACTGTCGACCAGTAGGAGCTGCCCAGTACAACCACAGTCTGACACTGTTGACCACTAGGAGCTGCCCAGTACAACCACAGTCTGACACTGTTGACCACTAGGAGCTGCCCAGTACAACCACAGTCTGACACTGTCGACCAGTAGGAGCTGCCCAGGACAACCACAGTCTGACACTGTCGACCAGTAGGAGCTGCCCAGTACAACCACAGTCTGACTCGGTTGACCACTAGGAGCTGCCCAGTACAACCACAGTCTGACACTGTTGACCACTAGGAGCTGCCCAGTACAACCACAGTCTGACTCGGTTGACCACTAGGAGCTGCCCAGTACAACCACAGTCTGACACTGTTGACCACTAGGAGCTGCTCAGTACAACCACAGTCTGACACTGTTGACCACTAGGAGCTGCCCAGTACAACCACAGTCTGACTCTGTTGACCACTAGGAGCTGCCCAGTACAACCACAAGTCATTACTAATAACTGGACTAGTTAGAGCTGACCTGAATGCATCAAAGCTTCAATTGTTGCCATAATAATCTATACCAAAATCAATATAATTTTTTTTGTAGATTACATACATACAGTAAGTTATGTACATTGTGAACATGCAGGGAGAAACCTTTTAGTTTATTTTAGTTATTTTAGAGGAATAATAGAGCTACAGTAGTTAAACTCTTACCCAATCACATGCTGCATATCGCGCTGTTGCACTTTAGTTGACCTCTGAGCTAGGGAGAACAACAGAGACTTAAGAGTGAGAGAAAGAGGAGAGAAATGTAGCCTGCGGTGTTATTGTTGTTGAGTCAAGAAACGAATGTTGTTCATGGCAGAATGGAACTGCATGTGAGCGTGCTTGTTTATCAACCGTGGACGCTTGTAGCCTAATGTTTAGCCCACAGTGTTAGCTTAACAGCATGTAACAGCAGAACTCAAAGGGTCTGGCACGTCATTGCTCTCAGGTCCACACACCATGTCATGCTGCACAGCGTGAGGTCCACCCCGTGGCAATAGATCCACTCCCACATTCAACTGGCCCTGTGAGTTCAATGAGGGCAGGTGCAGGGGAACCCACAGATGTGTCTGTGTCACTACCTGATGCACGGTCAGCGATCAGAACCCACTTGTTGTTCCAAGGTGTTTTAATTGACAAAAAGGCAGTAGATGCGACGTTTCGACCGACCTCTCCGGTCTTCTTCAAGCATGAATACAACACAACAATGACATCTTTTTATACAGGAAGTGAAATAAATTGAATATCAGCCCCACCTGGTGATCAGGGGCGGTCCTTAAGACTTGCATGATTGATACATTTTATACATGATTAAGTAACAATTTATCTTTTCATTTGAAATTTTTTAGGAGATTTTTTGAGAAATATCTATATTAAACACAACATTAAGACATAATTTACAGATAGGCAGCAGTGTGTAAGGTACAAGTCCTAGTCACTGAAAAAAAAAAAATCCTAAAAAATGTTAAATGAAAACATAAATTGTTACTTACTCATGTATAAAATGTATCAATCATGCAAGTCTTGGGACCGCCCCTGATCACCAGGTGGGGCTGATATTCAATTAATTTCACTTCCTGTATAAAAAGATGTCATTGTTGTGTTGTATTCATGCTTGAAGAAGACCGGAAGGGTCGGTCGAAACGTCGCATCTACTGCCTTTTTGTCAATTAAAACATCTTGGAACAACAAGTGAGTTGCGAGCCCCGCTTTGTCTTGTGTATTACTGTTTTTACAGTTTGGCTCAGCACCAACAAACGGAGGATGTGCGTTATTTATTTTTTCAGCGATCAGACCCCGCCATGTGGACTTATGTAGCAACGTATCAGGACTTGATGACCTTATATCCAGGGGGGGGGGGGGGGGGGGGGGGGGGGGGCGACGCTGGACGGACGGCTTCCAGTTCTGGTACATTCAGCTCCCATTGCCCCGTTTGCTGAGCGCCCGTTGCACACGGCCCCCGTCCCGAATAGGGAGGCATCGGTCTTCATGACAATCCCGAGCGCTACCGGGCCCAACTGGGTCCCAGCAGAGAGAGAGTACGTGCAGAGAGAGAGAGAAAGAGAGAGTACAACTGGGTCCCGACTCCCCGCAGAGAGAGTATGTGGGTTTAGCCAGACAGCCAGACTCTGACGACACGGCTCTGATACTGGGACCTCGGCCCCTCGCAGGGTGAACATGTTGACCGAGGGACCATCTCTGGAGAGGCCTCATGCTCAGTAAACCCCGTGGAACGGAATAAGGGGGGCTAGAGCTGCGTTTACACACAGGTCTGGGGGCTCAGAACAGGCCTGGATGGAGAGAACACAGCTTCGTCCAGAAAGACAAACCTGAGCTATTTCCTGTGCCTCTCCACAATTGGGGTGTGTGTGTGCATCTTTCAAATCCACTGTCTGATTGCATTGAAAAGACAGCCATTATGTCTCAGCACGTGAAAAGGCATTTTTCCACAAGGATTTGTTTATTATTCTGAAATCTAAGATAGGCATTTTCGATCCGTCCTTCTTGGGCACAAGGAGATATTTCTAGCAAAAATGCTCTATTTCTTTCAATTCTTTTTTAGAAGGAAAGAAATGTCCTTTTCTAGAAATGGGGCGGTTTGAGGGGGCATAATTATGATTTGCATGACACCAGCGAAAGGAGGTGGATTGTGAACGAACTGCAGTATATACTGTAGCCCTTGTGTATCATACTGAGAATCCATGGGGAAGGAACGCAAACATGTTTCCATTCACTCCACCTGCTGGAAAGGTCTACCTTCTCTCCACGAGACGGCAGGGCTGACCCCCTGAGGTGGTGTGGAGGTTATGGGCGTGGTGTGATGCTGCCTAACCTGCACCTGTTCTATCACTTTGTATTGGTTCAATACAAAACACATTATACTTGAGTGGACAGGTAATAATGACTGTATAGAGGCTGTATAGAGTGTGGATCTGTCTACATACATGTATGTACTGTACATAGACCGGGCATTTTCCACTAGCACTGTGGAACTATAATGTACGCATGCACGCACGCACGCACACACGCACGCACGCACGCACACACACACACACACACACACACACACACACACACACACGATGGCCCAGCTTGATCACAGTTGGTGTGTGAAAGATCCACTCTGATTGGACGGCGGCATCAGCTTTGTATGTCTGTGAGGAGGGTGGGGTTGTAGTTTACAGTAATCTGCTCTCAGCAGGGCTTTTCTGATTGGTTAACCCCAGGTGGGTTCCATGCAACAGGAGTGGGGTAATGTCGGGTCCTGAGACATTACAGTTTCACACACACGCACACACACACACACACACACACACCCACACACACACACACACGCACGCACGCACGCACGCACGCACGCACGCACACACACACACACACACACACACACACACACACACACACACACACACACACACACACACACACACCCACACACACGTACACACGTACACACGTACACACGTACACACACACACACACACACACACACACACACGCACACACACAGTCATGGCCCAGACAGAGAGAGCGCATGAAACATTTATGACCAATATTAGTAGCGCAGAGAGATAGATATTCGTCCCATCATCAGAGACCAATCCACACACACTATCCTCTCTCTGTCCACCCCAGGCTACTAATACACACACACTATCCTCTCTCTGTCCACCCCAGGCTACCAATCCACACACACTATCCTCTCTCTGTCCACCCCAGGCTACTAATACACACACACTATCCTCTCTCTGTCCACCCCAGGCTACTAATACACATGTCCACTACCCTCTCTCTGTCCACCCCAGGCTACTAATACACATGTCCACTATCCTCTCTCTGTCCACCCCACAGGCTACTAATCCACACACACTATCCTCTCTCTGTCCACCCCAGGCTACTAATCCACACACACTATCCTCTCTCTGTCCACCCCAGGCTACTAATCCACACACACTATCCTCTCTCTGTCCACCCCAGGCTACTAATACACATGTCCACTATCCTCTCTCTGTCCACCCCAGGCTACTAATACACATGTCCACTACCCTCTCTCTGTCCACCACAGGCTACTAATACACATGTCCACTACCCTCTCTCTGTCCACCCCACAGGCTACTAATAGGCGTGTCCAGCGTGTCCCCTAGGACCGGCTGGAATCTGATGTTTCTCCCGTGCCCAAATTGACCATTAGCAGAATGACGACAGACATGGCAATTCACCAATCGTCTTTTATAGGCACTACTGACTGCCTGGTAAATGGACTGCATTTTATAGAGCGCTTTTATCCAAAGCGCTTCACAATTTATGGCTCACATTCACACATCAACTATGACAATAAGTTTTACAAGAGCCATGAAAGCGGAGTGACTTTTGCCGAAGCCATGTTGACGATTGTATAATATATTATTTGAATTGAAACGCTATATATTGTTATATAGCAGCTTTTCAAGAAGGTTGAAAGACGTGGCAGGATGGAAATTGGGCAGTAGTTTGTAAATGAGCATGGATCGTCTGATCATCATGGAGCACATTTTATTTGTTTGCATGCCCTTTTTTTTGTGCTATTGTCTTGTAATTGCAAAAAAGAATAAAACACCACAAGCAAGGCAGGATCTACTGTATGCTTATCTACTGTATATGTATGCAGGCCAGTGGATACATGCAGGCCTTTGTGTAGGCTCATGTGAGTGCGCACCTCTGAGTGTGTGTGTGTGTGTGTGTGTGTGTGTGTGTGTGTGTGTGTGTGTGTGTGTGTGTGTGTGTGTGTGTGTGTGTGTGTGTGTGTGTGTGTGTGTGTGTCTCTGCTATGTATGCGTGTGTGCATGTGTCCTGTCCATACATGGGAGAGAGAGAGAGAGAGTGTGTGTGTTGTGTGTGTGTGTGTGTGTGGTGTGTGTGTGTGTGTCTCTGCTATGTATGCGTGTGTGCATGTGTCCTGTCCATACATGGGAGAGAGAGAGAGAGAGAGAGAGTGTGTGTGTGTGTGTGTGTGTGTGTGTGTCTCTGCTATGTATGCGTGTGTGCATGTGTCCTGTCCATACATGGGAGAGAGAGAGAGAGAGAGTGTGTGTGTGTGTGTGTGTGTGTGTGTGTGTGTGTGGTGTGTGTGTGTGTGTGTGTGTGTGTGTGTGTGTGTGTGTGTGTGTGTGTGTGTGTGTGTGTGTGTGTGTGTGTGTGTGTGTGTGTGTGTGTCTATAGTCCTGCTAATGTAATGTATGGTGATTACTAGGAGCTGGCCACTGGCATGTGAAGGACGACAGTGGACCACCCAGCTGCTGGTGCTTCTGTTGCTCATTAGGGACTGAGAGAGGAAGGGAGAGAAGGAGAGGGAGAGGGAGAGTCAGAGAGAGAGAGAAGGGAGAGATGGAGAGAGAGAAAGAGGGAGAGAGAGAGAAAGAAAAGAAAGAAAGAAAGAAAGAAAGAAAGAAAGAAAGAAAGAAAGAAAGAAAGAAAGAAAGAAAGAAAGAAAGAAAGAAGAAAGAAAGAAAGAAAGAGAAGAGAGAGAGAGAGAGAGAGAGAGAGAGAGAGAGAGAAGAAAGAAAGAAGACAGAGGGGATTTTTTTAGGAAAGGCACGCTAAATGGATGTTCTCTAATTCAGACAAATGAATGAACGAGCGAAGAGAGAGAGAGAGACAGAAAGACAGACAGACAGAGAGAGAGGCCCAAAGAGAGAGACAGACAGAGGGATACAAACTGAGAGAGAGAGACATGCAGAGAAAGAGAGACAGACTGCCTCTCAGTGGGCAGTGGGAACAGCAACTACGTATGTTATTAGTCCTATCGTCTTTTCCTTTCTTCTCTCATGTCTTAGAAGTTATTGTCCCAGTGGTCCTACATCCCTCCTGTGGACGTAAGATCTGTAAAACATGAACTACCAACTGAGTTTACACAGTAGCAGACTAACGCCGGGGACATACTGCATGCCGGAGAGCTGTGAAGTGACAATTCACAAGCGAACAGTATAGCCTGGCTCTTCCCAACGTATAAAAGCCATTTCTTCTCACCGGCCAACAAGACGCTCCAATCACATGCAGAGAGCTCACAGCGTGTGGAGAGGATAGACCAGACGCCGAAACTATCGCTGAAGATCCTGATGTAAATGGTCCAAATGGTTCATATGGAAAGGAAACTGGCTGATCTCTTCGGTGTCCGGTGTGTCGCCGGCATGAGGCTACAAACTATTTGGGGGCTCAACTTGGCTTAAAACGAACACAGCAACATGATGTGAAAAGCGCTTACCGTTCTCCAGAGTCAGACTAGAGATAGATACGAATTTCCTCTCTGTGCGTTGAGTAGAAAGCTATCCGTCCACAAGCTAGCCTAGCTTAGCACACATGTGGGCCCTTGCAGCTTAAGAGGTGCCATAAACAATATTTTTTATAATAATGTTTTGATTTATGATGCTAGAAGATTCCTGAATTGATTGCGATACCTCTTTTCCCTCTCCCCAAATCATATGATATGACAGAGGGAACGTGCAAGAAAGAAGAGAGAGAAAAAGGAGTATGAGAAAAGAAGATTCAGAAATGCCCCAAAAAAACTTACAATGATAAACCCACAAGAGATACCTGTTAACACTTTCGCGGCCACTGGGGCCGGTTAATATAATGGTTGAGGGCCAGCTTTTGTAAACAAACGTGTGGCTTTTTGTACAGCTAAATCTATACTTTATAGTATTGCTATCTGTCCATTCTCATTGTCAATTGAGTGCATAAACCGTCCCTTCAAAATGGCTTAAAGAAAAAAAATGCATCAATAGGTTCTCATTCTATAGCGCGTGAATATAAGCTTTATAGCGGATTTGGGCTAGTATATTTTCTGGAAGGCTAGTTATAGAGCTAATAGCTGCTAATGTTATATCCAATGGCATTTCCGTTTTACAGATGCTACAGAAATAACTCAAACTGCATATGATCCGGACGATCCCAGAGCATGTATGCATGAAAGGGGGGGGGGGGGCAGGGACGTTGTTTATTATTATTGATTACCAATAACCGTGTTCGTCTAAGTAGCCACATACGCTGGTCGGCTGGTTGAGTATCATAGCAAGCTCTGATCGGGCTGTAATTTACATGAAAAAGATCTTACCATGAGCCGGTGGGACCCCCCCGAGCATTTCCCCGTTATCGATCGCCATCTGGTAGATCGATATGTCCATTGGCTAATGATAAATCCCTTTATTGCATAGTGAAATCTGCGATGCAAAACGTAATCCAAGCTACAGGCTGCAGATCCAGAATCCTGCTAACTGAAAACTCCATTGAAAGAAAACAAAGAGAATGATCCGTTCGCCCACAGGGCACATTGCAGTAGCGCGATAGCGCCCCTAAGAGGATCTGGCCGGTATTGCACATTGTCGAATTCATAGAGTAGGGAAGATCTGCAGTGCAGCTCGGCGACCTTGAACAGGTTATTAAAATGGAATAAAAGCAATAACAACTTCCCACGGATATATCCGTGCTTCGTCCCCAATGTGTTAATCAGTGGCGGTTGGTCCATAGAGGGCGCTAGGGCGCCGCCCTCTGGTGTAGAGAGAAGAAGAAAGAAGAAATTGTGGTTTTGGATTTTAGATTTCGAGCCCTAAAAATATAATACATTTCTCTTTCATCACCTCTGCACATGTGTTTGTTGTGATGTCACTCTTTCGTCACGTCTGCATGTGTGTTTGTTGTGATGTCACTCTTTCATCACATCTGCACGATGTGTTTGTTGTGATGTCACTCTTTCATCACATCTGCACGATGTGTTTGTTGTGATGTCACTCTTTCATCACCTCTGCACATGTGTTTGTTGTGATGTCACTCTTTCATCACGTCTGCACGATGTGTTTGTTGTGATGTCACTCTTTCATCACGTCTGCATGATGTGTTTGTTGTGATGTCACTCTTTCATCACATCTGCACGATGTGTTTGTTGTGATGTCACTCTTTCATCACCTCTGCACATGTGTTTGTTGTGATGTCACTCTTTCATCACGTCTGCACGATGTGTTTGTTGTGATGTCACTCTGTCATCACGTCTGCACGATGTGTTTGTTGTGATGTCACTCTTTCATCACGTCTGCACGATGTGTTTGTTGTGATGTCACTCTGTCATCACGTCTGCACGATGTGTTTGTTGTGATGTCACTCTTTCATCACGTCTGCACGATGTGTTTGTTGTGATGTCACTCTGTCATCACGTCTGCACGATGTGTTTGTTGTGATGTCACTCTTTCATCTCGTCTGCACGTGTGTTTGTTGTGATGTCACTCTTTCATCACGTCTGCACGTGTGTTTGTTGTGATGTCACTCTTTCATCACGTCTGCACGATGTGTTTGTTGTGATGTCACTCTTTCATCACGTCTGCACGATGTGTTTGTTGTGATGTCACTCTGTCATCACGTCTGCACGATGTGTTTGTTGTGATGTCACTCTTTCATCTCGTCTGCACGTGTGTTTGTTGTGATGTCACTCTTTCATCACGTCTGCACGTGTGTTTGTTGTGATGTCACTCTTTCATCACGTCTGCACGATGTGTTTGTTGTGATGTCACTCTTTCATCACGTCTGCACGATGTGTTTGTTGTGATGTCACTCTTTCATCACGTCTGCACGATGTGTTTGTTGTGATGTCACTCTTTCATCACGTCTGCACGTGTGTTTGTTGTGATGTCACTCTTTCATCACGTCTGCACGATGTGTTTGTTGTGATGTCACTCTTTCATCACGTCTGTACGATGTGTTTGTTGTGATGTCACTCTTTCATCACGTCTGCACGATGTGTTTGTTGTGCTGGTAAATCTGTGCTCAAATGGCACCCAGAGCTAAACAACACAGACCTCAGCTCCTCCCCATTAACCCTTTCACTGCCGCACTACCGAACGGTTAACCATTTCACTGCGACAATACACAGAAGGTTAACCCTTTCACTGCCACAAAACAGCAGGTCAACCCTTTCCCTGCCACACTACTACAGAAGGTTACCGTCGGTAGTGTGATAGTAAAGGGTTAACCTTCTGTAGTGTGGCAGTGGAAGGGTTAAAGCGTGCACCGCTTCACAGCTATGACATTATGTGTCCTTGCTCTCTTTATTTATCTTTTTATTTGTATTATTATTATTATTATTATTATTATTATTATTATTATTATTATTATTATTATTGTTATTATTAGGGATGTCCGATATTGGCATTAAAATGTGATATGGGAAATGATCGGTATCGGTTTAAAAAAAAATAAAAAAAAATATGTTTTTACATTTATTTCCTTTATTTACCCAGGCAAGCAAGTAAAAACGAATTCTGATTTTATGTATTGTCAAAAGTATGCATAATGTTGTGTTAATTCCACGACAAGAGATATGTAATGTTAATTACCTGAAATTATTCCTTTTTTGGGGGGGAAACCCTGCTGTATCGGTATCGGTTGATATCGGTATCGGAAATTAAGAGTTGGACAATATCGGTATATCAGTAAAAAAGCCAATATCGAACATCCCTAATTATTATTATTATTATTATTTCCCCCCCCCCCAGCCTTGGTAGCGTACACAGATGCACCGACAGCAACATGATGTTGAGCCTGCCAGGCCTTGATCTAGTATTCATTCCACCATAAAGAGAGAGCTGTTTAACCCGGGGGTGACCCTGATCAGTGGGACGTGGCCGGCGGCCATGTGGCCCGTGATGGAACAGCTGATCTGGGGTCAGCTCCTCCTGACACACAGGCCTTAAATCACTGTGTAATACATGTCCCCGGATGCTCGTATGGAACCCTCACACACACACATGTACGCACGCACGCACGCACACACACACACACCTACACACACACACACATACACACACACACGCACACACACACACACAGACACACACACACACACACGCACACACGCACACACACACACACACACGTACCATTGAGCTCACTGCTGGCTGAACTCACTATGCCTGGAGCCTGATGGAGCCGTTTCCTTTTTTTGAGAATTCTTCACTTTCCAGGCACACAATACTTATTCACAAAACATATACGCAATATTTATTCACAATACATACACACAATACCTATACACAATATTTAAACACAATACATAATACACAATACCTATACAATAACTTAGGTGCAGGCTATGGAACTGGGTAGTTTGCCATAGTGTGATACGGTTTACAGTAATGGACTAATTTGGCCTGGTGCAGGGCAGGCTGTGGTATTCATGATCTCTGTCAGGTCAAGGGTAGCAGTCATCAATGTGAGTTTAAGCAGATAATGCCCTTTAGTATCCCTTGCCAAATTCCACATTTCTACTATGGCTAGGGTTATTGGAAAGCAGCCGTGATAGTATGATAGCACCATGTAGCATCTGTTATTATTATTGTAGAGAGCAGCAGCACAGCCCAGAGCCACAGCAGCACAGCATAGCCTGTCCATAAAGACAACACATCCACCAGAGCAGCACAGAATAGCCTGTCCATAAAGACATGTCCACCAATTTGGGGGCTCTTTTGAGGTGAGTAATTTCCCCCCCCCGCTGCATGGACAAAAAACCTGGTTGTGTTAGCCTCCCTTAAAATGTGGTATCAATGTAGGCGTCATTTCAAATCCTCACTGCTTCTTCATGTTCTAACCCCCTGTCTGCCCCTCCCTCTGGACTCTGGAAAGGAAAGAGATCGCTTGCTTTTTCTCTACCTTTGAGTCTCTAACGTACAAATTAGATCTGCCGCCACGCACATCACTACCTATCTATCTTCAGGTATGGACGGACTACATTTCCCACATGCCCCCCGCTAGCAGCCTTAATGCCCTGGGAGGGATTATTCAAGCTCAACATCAATCCCGCAATCCCTCTGACCTATCTCTCCATTATGTCACTTAACAATGACATCTCTCACAAAGCTAGATCTTCTTGGGACGGGGAGATGGATGTTGAACTGGCAGATGACTGGTGGGCTGGTGGGCAATCAATAGGATCAGCTCCACTACTTAGTGTGAAGTGTGGAGCCTCATACGCTTTAATGTGCTACACAGGCTCCATCATTCTAAAGCCAGACTAGCTGGGATGTATCCCAGTGTAAACATCAGTGTGTAGCCACACCCCTGCTTGTAGTCACACCCCTGCATGTAGCCACACCCCTGCCTCTAGCCACGCCCCTGCATGTAGCCACGCCCCTATATGTAGCCACACCCCTGCATGTAGCCACACCCCTGCCTGTAGCCACAATCCTGTGTGTAGCCACACCCCTGTAGCCTCTCTGTCTCTCCTCCTCCCTGTCTCTCCTCTTCCCTGTCTCTCCTCCTCCCTGCCCTCCTCCTCCCTCCCTGCCTCTCCTCCTCCCTGTCTCTCCTCCTCCTCTGTCTCCTCCCTCTCTCCTCCTGCCCTTCCTCCTGCTCCCTGCCTCTCTCCTGCTCCCTGCCTCTCCTCCTGCTCCCTGCCTCTCCTCCTGCTCCCTGCCTCTCCTCCTCCTCCATGCCTCTCCTCCTCCCTGTCTCTCCTCCTCCTCTGTCTCTCCTCCTCTCCTCCTCCCTGCCTCTCCTCCTGCTCCCTGCCTCTCCTCCTGCTCCCTGCCTCTCCTCCTCCTCCCTGCCTCCTCCTCCCTGCCTCTCCTCCTGCTCCCTCCCTCCTCCTCCTCTCCCCCGCTCCTCCTCTGCCCTCTCATTCAGACCTTTTAACAGATTGAAGTTCAGTAAACGTTCTGGTCCATCAGTGCACTTAACTCCGGGTAACATCCTGAGCTATAGGCGAGTTGAGGACCTGTGTCGTCTCCACCAGGTTTAACCTCCGTGCTACTGGGCTGCTGTCTTTTCTTCGACTCAGAGCAGAGTTCTAACCGTTGAGTCAGACTGAAGTTGGGGATTATTACCTTTGGGTATGGCGGACATATTCATAAACCGAAAGCCATCAGCAGTAGGACGCCGAATCAGACTTAATAAGGTTAATTATTGTTTGGTAATGGCAGGAGATCGAAAGAGAAATATGCTCTCAGTCTACAGTAGTAGTGACCCCCCCAATGTATATATATTTGTTTAGCTTTGTTTAGCTTTACAACAGCACTTAGTGTGGACTCTGCACTTCTATACAGGGCCACAGTGAAGACCACTGTACTGCTGAAACCTGGGACCGCGGCGTGATCTGATCTCTGATCTGCTGCATTGACGGCCAATTATTCCCGCAGCCCGGGACGAGTGTTGATCTCTTTTGAGGAAGCGTTGTAATTGGTTAACGAGTTGGAAAGCTGCTTGATCTAATTTCCAGCACTTAATTAACCTTGGAGTTTGGAGATTTCCCCTGGTGCTGTGGGGGGACAGGGTGCAGTTATGGTCTCTCTCTCTCTCTCTCTCTCTCTCTCTCTCTCTCTC